>NC_134312.1:96558469-96901430 GCF_964195595.1 Calonectris borealis
AATGTATGTGCGCATAAATTGTATATATAGGGAGCATATATAGATGAATACCTACCTATATATATGGACACACACACATAAAAATTTATATGCAACACAGTCACATATAGTAATAAAAAGAATAGGTCAGGCTAGAGGAGTACTTCCAAAGCGTTTAGCAGGAATGAGCATTTTATCTTCAAGTTTGCCGAAGTATTTTGTCATTCAAATTTCGGAAGTGAAATGGAAAATATGCATCAGACTTGGATCTTTAAAAATAAACTTCCTCACAGAGAATTTCAGCTGTGGAATCAAATGCTTGCTATTTGAATTTCCAAAGCAAAAATAAAAAGCAAGGATTGCACACAGAATTAGTTGCATCAAAGGAGACTTAAAGGTTTTCATAACAATGACATAAAGGATGCAATTTTCCTGTTGCAAAGACAACAGAAAGGCATTAAATTAGCAGGAAATTCAAAATAACAGCTTCTTAGAAATGTAGAGTACAACTGGGTACCCAAGACTACAATACATTGGGACTTCTACCTGAGCAAGGTCAAGTCTTCAATCTTAACTCAGGTTGTGTGAGGAGATGTGAATTCCACTGAATTCCACCATTCAGTATTGCAAACATTTTTTCCTGCAGGACCAATGATGCACATAAAAAAAAAGGTTGCTAATTATCAGTGGTAATAATTATACATTTAACAAGTTACCATTATACTTCAAAAAGTTCACACTAATGCGTGAATAATTATTGGCCTAATTAAGCATCCAATATTGCATCTACACACAAAATGAAACATAGTGACAGTGTTTTTTATGTTAGATAAAAGGAAGAGGTAATTTGGATAGCTAATGCCCAGACTGAATTTATCGCACACAGCTCACAAAAAGCAGGTAATTTCTATCCTTCAAAACATTTTAGGAGCATATTTTCCCCCGCCCCTCTCTCTTTTCAGTGTAGTTTTCAGCTGCACATCCTTTTTTTTTTTTTTCCCCAGAGGTAAAATCAAAGAAGAAACATGATGAACTCCAGAAGCCTGAGGGGTTTGGGTTTTTTTGGGGGTGGGTGGATAAGGGGGTCTTGTACAATCCTCCTACACTGAGAATCCATCAGCTTTTGCGTGTTAGAGCATAGGCCTTGCGGTGTTTCAAGCTGTAGGAGCTGATGAAATCATACAGTAAACAAGAACGTCTGTCACATAGACACAGAGATACACGATTGCAAACATTTAGTGAAAATCAGTTTAAGATGCAGCACTTCACAAAGAATGGCTATTGTTACAATGGCTTTCATCAGGTTGCTGCTTCTGTATTAATTTTCCTCCTACCATTGCATAAGGCATATAAAGCCAGGTCCTGTGATAATAGCCATTTATCCACATATGAAGGAGGGTAAATTGCAGGAAGGAAGACAAAGCCTCCCTACTATACTGCAAATGCCATATTTTCACAGTTTTCCATTTTTATTAATATCTGAATGAATTTCCTGGGCCAAGATCACTACATTTGATCAAACACAGCACTAAGTCATCCTTGCTTGAAAGTCCCCCTGTCACTGGTCAATGACAGAAAATTATACAAGCCTAAGGAGCGGCCTATTTCCGTGGCATTTTCCTAACTGAGCTTTCTCCCTTTCTCGCCACTCATGACAGAGTTCCCTCCACACTAGACAGGCTGCGTAGTTGGTTCTCCCATAGAGCCATGGAGCCTATGGAAAACACACTGTCCCTTTCACCGTAGCTTTTCAGGAATGCCTAAAGCAAGACTCTTTATACTATAGGACCAAGAAAGGGAAGAAAATGACAGATACTTCTGCTGGAATGTACTTCAAGAACTTTTTCCAATCCCTGTGCAAAATCTAAGTTTTCTCTGCATCCCCTGTGTTTCTTTCACCTGAACACTGCCCCATCCGTGTTAGTGGTACATTAGAGCACTGTGGAACGAACAAATGAATGACCCCATTTTAGCAAATACTCTAAAAAAGGGTCCGATGCACCTCCTCAGGTATCAGTGGGCTTTGCATCAGCCCATATTTGCTTCATGCTGATCAGTTTGGATGCACCTTTTCTATCCGCATCAGTATAACCTGACCACAGCTTTCAAGTTGAGCATAAGCTTAAATGCTTTGCATAGGGACAGGCTTTATTAAACACACAGCTTAAATTTAAGCACGGATTCTTAAATGCTTTTTGGAATCATGGAATAAGCAATGCTGGAGGCATGTTACCCAACCCACTATGTTTTCTTATCATGTATTCCTCTGTCTTTTGAAGACATCATGTAATGTTTCCATATTTTTAAGCTGGGCTAGGGATAACAATGGAAACATGGGCTAATTGCAATTACACTTTTTATGGCATTCAAAATATAGTACAGAATTCGCTGTTTTTTCAAGTAAAAGCTTCAGATGGGTATGCCACAAATTATCCATCTGTAGAAGCCACTCCTGGTTAAGGAACTTTTCACTAGTCTTTCAAAGTTAAACAGATTACTGGAAGAAATACCCACTCTGAATTGCAGAATGAGTCAGCAATACCTACAGGTTTTTTGGAACTGGTTTTTACAGAGGTTGCTTTTGCTTAAGCCATTAGCAACTATTAAATTAATTCTTTTCATTTCACATCGTATACAGCTGATGGAAAATGTGGGGGAAAGGCAGTCTTCGAGGCATTAACCCCTTCACTCCTCAGGATGTTTTTTATGCTTGAAAGGAATTTGATGATTTCAGCTTTCTTTTCCTTCTTAACTTTGCCTCCATTAGGATTGCTTGCACGAATAAGGGGTTGCAGAAACTGGCCCTTATATTGTAATGTAATCACAGATTGATTCAGCTCTGCAATCAGCCACTCACCTGTGATGATCATTTCAGGTCCTGCCAAGAGTTTCTGGAAGGCTCTGTGCTAGCTCTGTACTGATCGCATAAACCACTAAAAAAATTCCTTATATATTACTTTGCACTAATTCATATATCTTGTTCTGAGGGGAGGGAGGAAGGAAGGAATCATAAGGAATCATAAAGAATGCTGCTTCTGAACATTAATAAAATATCCATGCATACCATCCCCAAAAAACAAACACTAAAAAACTGCAGACACAAATAAAATCTGCTGTTTAGTTTAAAAAGAAAAAAAAAAGATTAAGATTGAAAAAATAAGATTTAAAGGTGGGAAATGGTCTATGGTTTGGAATGTGCATTTGGAGAGAAAAGGGATATCCAAAGATCAGCATCTTGAGAATTGCCCATTTACCAATGTCTAAACAGCTAATAACTGAATGTAAAAGTGTCTACTCAATCTAATAAAAATGTACTATTATATTATTTACTACAGCATAAACTTTAAAACATTAACATGAAGAAGGTAAACAGAAAACTGAGTATTTACTGTGTCAAAGACTAACCTTACTTTCCAAAGTTTGAGTCAAATATTGCTACTAATAATACTGACAAGAATATTTCCCCTGGCGTGAGTGGAGTTACTCTGAGTTAAAGAGAGTATACAGAAGTGCTGAATTTGGCCGTTTGTCCCTTGCTTTGTGATATCCATCTCCGCTGACTCCCTCATGCTTTGGACACCTGGAAAGCGCCATGGACTCTGGTATTAGCTAATGGCCAGGACTCTCAGTTCTGTGTACAGGGTGCCACAATATCTTTTTATTTCTGGTATACCTACCCCCCTGGAAATGCCATTGCTATCTTCTTGTTCAACAGCTTGTATCTGGTACTTTCAACAAATGTTGCCCTCACTCTCTATACTCTAAAATGATAAATACATCACCTGGAGATTGTATCCACCAATTCCTGCCTAGCGCTTCTCTCTTAAAAGGTGACATAACACTTCAGAAGTGGGAAATAAACATCCATAAGGAATTCTGAAGATGGAAGGACATGTGCAAGTGCAACCATGCAGTGAATCTTTAACCACAAAATATCAATGTCCTCTTAAAAGACAGATCAACCCTGCAACTGTGCTAGCTAAACAACTAAATATAAACTGCACAAAGCCACCAGTGGTTGAAACTCCTTGTACCTGGACAATTGTTAATAGTTTTTCTCCAAATTGGAGTAGTTTTCCATGGTGCTAATTAGAACCTTTGCTAGTATGCTTTCCAGATGTTTGCAATGTAGCATCAGTGGAAGTGCCAAAGGCTGCCTCCACACTGCTAAAGGTACCCACCTCCGACAGGGGTCCAAGGATCCCCGGCCGTGTCCCCCCTGCAGATGGCTTTCCTCTCTAGAGCAGACTGACTGCACGCCTGCTTCAGAGCACTCTGCCTGGAAGCGTTCAGAGAGAGAATGTCATCTATAGCAATTTTTTCTAGGTCTCAAATGCAGGACAGGTGCACTCTGAGCACACCTTGCACTCCTCATTCTATATTCTTCACATGAGAGGATCCTTTGCAGGACGTACTGGTTCTCCCCCAACTCAAATATCCAGAGGTTTTTACCCTGGCAGGTGGAGCGTGGTTGAGGGGTGGTGCAGCCCCAGACATTGTCCTGCGTTACGCTCCCTGTGCAGTCGGGGTACACCGCCCCAGAACTCCTCTGCCTGCCGCACAGGCAAGGCAGTGTGGCTGCAACACTGATAACTGACCTTCCTACGTCAACGTCCATGGTCCAGGCACTTTTACACCTGACGCCTCTCATCCCTAGGGAATGTCTTCTCTACCACATACGAGTATAATTTGGTCCTTTCAAGGTGGAGAAGAAGACTTGCTGCAGCTGCGTGCTGATTTGCTACTCAACCTGCGTTATTAACTTCACTGAAAGACAGATGTCTTGTTAGTGTAAGCTAGGAAAGTGACAATATAATTTTCATAGACTATGCTATGATTTTCTGGCTGTCTTAGACACAATTTTTGGGCCAAAGAATCTAGACTGGGACTCATCCTGGAAGTCCAGAAATTCCCTGCATGACAGGTTGGGTCTTCCGTGCCTAGAAAAGGCCACAAACATCCTTTAGAAGACTTTTATAATTGCACTCACCCCTTACGCAGCTTACTACACCAGGTGGACACTGAATTTTGTACCAATGGTCAGCAGTGTACCACCTGAAGTGAGAGTATCTGTTTTACAGCCAGGGGCACAATATGACCTGTAATTATTAAAGGCCAGAAGAGGATTCAACTCCCTTTTGTGAGCAGTATCGCTGACTATTCATGTGAATTACTGCTTCTCAGTAAGGGAGGTAAAACACTTACAGTCCCTTTTCACATCCAAAGCAAATAGCAACATATCCAACAAAAGTTCCGACCATATTTTCATTATGAATAATTCGACCTGGTTTTCCTCAAAATGTGGAATATCGATAATTCTCAAACTCTGGAAAGCTTTTCAAATTAACCCATTTTATTGCTGTAAGGTCAGACTTTAAAAATCTAAGTTGCATTTTACTGCCCAAGTCTTTCCACTGATCCTATGGGACTGCTCTTAGCATATGTTATCATTTGATGTGAGTAAATCAATATCCAGTTGGCCATAAATTGTAGTAATAGATCAGATTTTACAGTGATAGTTCAGAGGTGAACTGCATAGGGTAGTTCATCCAGTGTTGAAAACCGACGCAAGATATAAAGGTATTAAAATCTAAGGCTCCTTCTTATTACCTTAAAAAAGGTCTGAAATTTGGAAAACATTCAATAATTTCTCATTATTTCTGTAGATTGCTTAAAATTGGATCCAAGAATAAAGAGGAAAAAACAAGCCAGTACTTAACTTGAAGTATTAACTACACATTGTTCTCCTGTAAGCACTCAACAGATCTCTTCCTGTTAAAATTATGGCAAATTGGAACAGTAGTTCCCTTCTGAATCAACATTCATTTCTCTCCCCTTCCCTTCTGAAGACTGTTACATTTTGAAGTCACAAATGATTATTTATTTATTCCCCTATAAAATGCATGCATGGTCCCAAAAGCCAGAATATAACATTCTGTAGTACTCACAAATGCAGTACTCATTATTACAAATTATTAGATCACTTAATCTTCTTTGCCAGTTCCTTCTTTGCAAAAAAAAAATTCACAGTCCCCCAATACAGGCCTAAAATACAAAACAATAAAAATAATAGTAATAATAATGATATGTTTGCTTGGTCTTTTATGGCACAGAAAACAAATGCCTGCTGACTTGTATTGCAGGGATATACACATTGCAAGTTGATACATGGCTGAGTCAGTCAGTTCCTTACCCTGAGGATGCTCAGTCTGGGTAGAAAATGTTCACTTGTTTTTTAGGATCTGGAAACAACTACAGGAATCAGAAGATGAAGCCACGCTGTTCCTGCTTTGAGTTCTTCCCTTTAAGATGAAATAAAAGTCTCTCAGACCTTTGACTCTAAAGGCCTCTATACTGAGAGTGGGATCATTTGGCTGGACTTGTTTCCTTTGTGCAACCGACCATGAGTTGCCTGGAACAGTGAAACCATGCAGCATCAGCCTCCAGGCTGATGCCAAATCCCACTCGGGGTGCTCAACTTGCCTTGGCTTTGTAGCTTGCTTTATCCTGTTTCTCAAACCCAGCTTCTGCTCCAAAGAGGTATTCATTCACCTGACCTTTCTCATTAGTCCTTTCTTGTGTGCAAGGGCTGTTTCCCTTCCATTACAGTCAATGAAAGTAAGCGTCTGATTAGAAAGGGAATTTCCGAGCAAGAACAGACAAAAGCAAAGGCATGCTCTGCATTCTCAATCACCAAATCACGATACAAGTAACACAATAAAATACAAATTCTTCTCATTCTCCTGGAAAGAGATTATGATCAGAGGTGATGTAAAAAGAATATGGGCTGTGCATGTCCTCAGAAATCCTTACAATGGTGATGAAATCAAATTAATCCCCTAAGACCTCCTGGAGTGAAATCACCTTATTTACTTAGGCTACCAGTCAACTGAAGCTGAATCAGGTGAGCTCTGAAGACTTCATATTTCAGCTCTGTACACTGACTGAAAGTTACAAATTCCTAGTAGATGTAGATCATGGAAATTATAGAATATATCAAGTTGGAAGGGACCCATAAGGATCACCGAGTCCAACTCCCTGCTCCTCATGGGACTAACTAAGATTAAACTATATGACTAAGAGCATTGTCCAGACACTCCTTGAACTCTGACAGGCTTGGTGCCATGACCACTTCCCTGGGGAGCCTGTTCCAGTGACCGACTACCCCCTCAGTGAAGAACTTTTTCCTAATGTCCAACCTGAACTTCCCCTGATGCAGCTTCATCCCATTTCCTCATGTCCTGTTGCTGGTCACCAGAGAGAGGAGATCAGCACCTTCCCCTCCGCTGCCCCCCTTGAGGACTTGTAGACTGCGATGAGGTCACCCCTCAGCCTTCTCTTCTCCAAGCTGAACAAATCAAATTATCTCAGCTGCTCCTCACAAGTGTTGCCCTCGAGACCTTTCACCATCTTGGTTGCCCTCCTCTGGACACTCTAATAGTTTGATGTCCTTCTTATATTGAGGCGCCCAAAGCTGCACACAGTACTCAAGGTGGGGCCACACCAGTGCGGTGTAGAGTGGGACAATCACCTCCCTCAACCGGCTAGCTATGCCATGCTTAATGCACCCCAGGACACAGTTGGCCCTTTTGCCTGCCAGGGCACACTGTTGACCCATATTCAACTTGCCATCAACCCAAACCCCCAGATCTCTTTCCGTAGGGCTGCTCTCCAGCCTTTTGTCGTCCAATTTGTATGTATAACCAGGATTACCCCCTCCCAGGTGCAGAATCCGGCATTTGCTCTTCTTAAATTTCATGTGGTTGGTAATTGCCCAGCTCTCTAGTCTATCCAGAATGATATGCTCCAACCCTTTTGCCCAGTTTGGACATCCGAGAATTCCTTGCATACAAGACTGTTTGAATAAGAAAGAACGCGTCTTCATATCTCAGGAAACTCTACTGCATCTGATGTGATAAGGTTGAAACCTAATTCACTTAAAATCCAGTTGATTCTTGGTCTAGAAAAAAAATGACAGGTGGAAATAACAAACTGGGCCTTCCTTCCCTTGTAAAAAGTCTGTGGGGTCCTGCAGTTTTGTCAGTGTTAACGCCGAGTATAACTAGGTCAGATAGTCATAGAGTTTGTTCTGATTTATTTTGGTTGTAGCAACAAGGGTACACCCATACACAACACCCATGGGCAGCAATAATCATTATTTTATTGTATCATTGTATTACTTATTACCCACCTGAGGGAGTCAAAGTCAAGACCAATGTCTAATATGGCAACACAAACCTGCAGGTTTTTACAGTATGGGAAATGCAGGTGGTGTCTCAGAGTCTTTGGACTTAAATTCTGGGAGAAGACCCTGTCGGGAGCAACAGGGACATTTGTGGCATCTTCTAGAAATATTCTTGGAAAGGGCCTCTGATTAGTCACCTGCTCTGTCTTTATTTTACTATGAAATGGAGTAAACTTCAAGATTTCAGCGCAATCTATTTTCTGCCACCACTGTGCTGCAGAATCACATATGAAAAATAGGTAAATCAATTTTGGAAGCCAGAGTCTGAAATGTTGGATTAGTCTAATCAAACCAGAACAAGGTAGGTGGCTTCATCTTCAGGAAGCTGTTGTGATATAGCCTCTCCTTCTACCTCCTTCGTCGGGCAAAGGCAAAACCAGCTTGTTAAAGAGGCTAAAATTCCTAACCTGTTCTTTTACTCCCACTCTTCCAGTACCTGTTAGTGCATCAAACACTTACGCAGAGACTCTAACAGAGGCTATGTAACATATGTTGGGAACATACAGTAAAAGAATCCTATTAGCTGGATCTATTAGCTGAAATGGGCAGGAGTAAAATAGTAAGCTGAGTTTTAGGTGTGGGGCATTACACATCCCACAGAGATGAACAGAGAAAATTCACGCCTCTTTTAAATGCTGTCAGAGTGTAGGCTGGGGAGGATAGTACAGCACTGGGTCACACAAAGATCGGGTACTGGAAACTTGAGCAAAACCACAAAAGCTTAATTTCTGAAGCTAAATTTTGCAACAGGGTCAGGTTCCCATGTCACTGGGTAGCTGAAGAATCCCAGAAGATAGACAGCCATGCACAGAGCAGTACACTGCAGGTCTTCGCAGACTTCCCACAGACATCTGCACTAAGCAGGGCGACTTTGGCCCTTGCACACCTCTTCATTTCTTGCACCTGTTCCTCATTTCCAGAAACAAATGAAGGACCAACCACAGAGATGGCGTCCCTCCTTGTCCCGTTTGCCATCTACGTCAGAGTCACACTGAAATCCACAGGTGCCACGGGTTCCTCTCTGGATTTAAATACAATGGGAAGAAAGAATTAAAAGCGGAGCCAAGGAAGCTCTAGAGTTAGACTTTCCTGAAAAGTGTATGAGAGCTGGAAACGAAATCTTGAAAACTGCAAGATTTCAAGAACAGACTTTTTGGCTTCTGTGTTCAGACTGGGAAACGGAGACGAGCCACACGGCAGAACGCATTGGGCTGATGGTCCTAGTGGCAAAGCTCGACACAGGGAGAAGTAGTTCTTTGCAGAGTTCGGTCTGTAACTATTGCTTATCTAGCCAGGAAGGGGAAAATCAAGTGCTGCTCCTCACACATGGGCATCACTTTCCCCATGAGTAAGCAAAAGGAAGGAATTTGGCAACCTGGGCAGGACTGCCACCCCTGCCAAACCTACTGAACCGCAAAACAACTTCCCCCAGGGATTCTCAGGTATTTTAAAATTGTCTAAACTGAATTGACAACACCAGCTGCATCATTCAGAACTGCAAAAAGCCTTATAGTGTCTAGCCATCTACCAGCATCTCAGACATGGCTTTTTCAGAAATGAATTCGAGTTGGATGAGGGTGAATTTCAGAATGCATGGATTTTTCCTGCCTGGGAAATCTAAAAGTTAATTAGTCAATAACCTACCACTGCTTTATTGTTGCAGGAAAACAAGATGTGGGGAGTCTGTATTCCCTCTTGCATAGAAAAATGTATTGATAGGTCTGCAGACACGAGACAAGCATGGATACTTTTTTTTTTGTTACAGCAGCAAGTCCCTGCATACTCATTAGGTCTTTTATGAAAGGGCTTGACTAAAATTCTACTTGACAAATATATTCTCAGAAGTGTTCTCAGGGTTTGTCTCATCTTCATTAGCAGTTCAACCATTTTTAATACCAATTTTGGGGACAGGTGAGGAGGGACGGAATATCTTGCTGGCAATTACTGTTGACAATGGATTTTTTTTTTTTTTTTGGTGTGGAACCAACTTATCATGGACCAAAGTGTATGTGAAGCAGTTAGGAAGAAATGAAACCTCTCCATACAGACACCTGTACTTGAGACTTAGAAATATATCAGTCTTGACCAACTAGTATCTATGGACAAGTACAATGTGGCAGCTACTAGTGTCAGGTTCTTGATTTAACAACTCAAGTGGAGAAAAAAGCAGGACTTTTTTTTTTCCTGAGCACAAAAGTAAATGAGCTGTGGTGTTGTGTAATTCTGGTTATAGAGAATAGAGATATTTTATTCCTATCCTATTTACAGGACCAGATCCTCCTCCCTAGCACACTTTACACTTGATAGGAGATTTTCTGCCTGTATAAAGCCAGTGTTGATGACCTGTGTGTTCCTGAATTCTCTTCCCCCTTCCCAAGGTACAGAGGGAGCTCTGACAGTCTGGGTCAACCAAGGATCCATCTGGGATCCAGCCTTCACTGTCCTAAGTAAAGCAGCCGAGGGATTAGACAAATTTGTTCCAGGAGCCAAAATAAAGAAGGAATAGAAAGGTGACAGAAATTCACTCTTGTCCACCTAATCAAAAGGGTAGGCACGTTCTCCACATACACATAAAAAAGAAAATGCATATGGCATATATCCATTTATTTTAGACTGCAAGGTCTACTGACACTTTTGTCATACCTATGGAAGACCTTGACGTATTTTAATGGAGAGAGGGATTACACAAACACACCATGGGCAATTTTGCTCTGGAGTAGTTTTTACACAGCTCAGCGGAGCACCATGCAAAGGATGCAGAGCCAAGGGTGACCTAGCTAACTCCAGAACCAAAATACTCACAACCACCAAGGGCTTGAGTCTCAGCTAATTAACCCTTTTGAGTGGTTAGGCTTGTTTTCTCATGCACAGCACAATATCTTGCTTTTGGAAGCAAAGTTATTTTACCTTCATCTGATTCTTTGCCAGCCCTTACCAGAAGGACCAGCTTCACTGATACTGTCCCCTACAGGCATGATCTTGCTCCTTCACTTCTTTATAATGAAGGTACTGCTTGAAGGAATTGAGCTTAATTCACTTGTGTAAAAACAGTACTAGGTCAGAATCTGGTACCTATTCTTTGGAAATAACCAGAATTTCTCTTTCTTTGCAGAGAGAGGTAAACACTTTATTTTCCTTAGCTGATAATGCCAATTAAAAATGTCTACAATTCACATCAGATTAATTAAATTTTATGCGAAAGTACAAGTATATCTATTTTACTTATTAATGTATTTATTTTGCACAACTCCAGTTATAAATATTGATCTGTTTGGATCATTAACTGCAGTGTAGTTTTAAAAATAGAATGATTAAATTCAATAAAGCCTAAATTTAAGAATAGCAATTTTAGGCTTTTAATACAGCAACCATCAGCTTAGCACAAGCCAGCTGGATTGCAGAAGAAACAGCAAGCTAAGAGGTTGTTTCCCACAGCAGCTTCTGAAACAGAGATTACAAGTGTATCATTCAGCTGTTAATAAGAATCATGGTTTCTTCTGCTAGTTTACTAGTGATGACAAATTGGCTTAAAGGAGTCACCTTAAATGGATAATATAGGGTAGCCTGTGCTAAATGTGTTTATTAGGTTATATAAGAGCATTAACCTTAAATGTAATATGAGTTCTTGCCCACATACAAAGTCACCCATGTGAATGGCACTTGGTCTTACAACTGGACTAGATCTCAGAGACCTCTGCATTCTGTATCATCTAAGACTTGCAGGCACTGCATTCTGGCCACGGTCAACCAAACCCTTAAAGATGACAAGGCCACTGAAAGGTTAATGACTACCTATCTGTCATTATCTTGCAAAGAAGGCAGGAAACTCAGGTGGTAAGAGAAGCATGCACAATGAAAAAGGGAAGGAATAAATAAATTCTACTTTTCTAGTGAAAAATAAATCCATCTGTGCACATTGAGGAGCATTGGGGCAGAGGAAAAGGCCTTGGTGTACTACCCCAGACTGAACAGAGCAAAGTGTGCTTCCCAAGGGAGGAAGCTGGTAGCCTCTCCACCCAGAAAGCGGCAGCTTAAGGAGTCCTGTGCCTCCTTCCACCTTCCAGCCTCTGTTGTGCAGGTACCTGCAGCGCATGGTCTGGAAGACATGACCTGGCACACAGCAAATTAGGTGTCTGTTGAAAACAAAAATTTAAAGCACTCTAAAAGAAACCATCATATCAAGATCTGAATGAATCAATAATTTTCTTGGGTTGACCAAAATTTACTGACATTGACTACAATGTCAGGAAAGGAGATATGCAGTTGGACATTTCACACATTATTCTCCTTCGTCTCCTTGACAAATGAATTTCACGCCTATTTTGTGGACATACTAGTGATACAGTATAATTTACATTTTCATTCCCTGTGTTCTCCTTAAGGCTTTGGTTGATCACGATCAGAGCACAGTGCCTACAAGATCTAGATGACACAGAATGCAGATAGCAGAGCTAGGGGTGAAACCAAGAAGGAAACATGAGTTTGTCCAAGCTCTGTCTGCAGCAGAACTGGTATTGATGTTAATGGTTGGCAAAGAAGACTCAAGGAGAGCGTTGTTTATGATTTATAGGGTGATGGCTCAGAATAGTAGAAGAAGTGAGTACCTTCCAGCTCACATACAACTCTGGGCAAAGACATAAGATAGGA
Source organism: Calonectris borealis (assembly GCF_964195595.1). Lineage (NCBI taxonomy): Eukaryota > Metazoa > Chordata > Aves > Procellariiformes > Procellariidae > Calonectris > Calonectris borealis. The sequence goes on from NC_134312.1 coordinate 96,571,341, forward strand.
CTGAAAGCAACCTGCACCGGCTCTTCTGTGCCTGGTGGATAATGGGTGATGGGGACCACCCTCCACAGGTTATGACTCCCACATCAGACTGGTGCCAAATCTGCTTCTGAAACAGCTGAACACTCCGTTTTACTCAGGCTGGAATGAGAAAAGCCAGTCCAGCACTTGCGTGGTCTAGCATTCAGCAGATAGCAAGTGGAGGTTCACAAAGTTTCCTACTTGCTGAGCTACTGTCCTCTTAAAACACTCCAATGCAAATAAATGCTATTCAAATCGACAGTGTGCATTCACAGACAAAACTGGTTTAAAATTCATTACATGTTGTGGCTCACCGTGTCAAGACAGAACACAGCATACATTTTAAAAAACAAGCAGGTTTTCTTAAAATAATCAAACATTCAATAAAAGAGGTTTATTGTTGCCTTCTTTATTTGTTGGGGTGGGGGATGGATTTTTTTAATCTTTCTCTTGCAAGCTCAGTGGTGTTGAATAACCATGGGAAGGATATGGGAATTTGCTTTACTAACATTAGTAATAATTTGAATTGTCTTTGAATTTATTTTAATCTTGATTTAAATGTGTATTGCAGTGTATTCATCTCTGCAGTTCTTGAATTGCCCACTTGCATAAGAAAATACACTCCAGAATATGCTTAACAAAAAACATAATGGCTTTGAGGGATTTTTAAAAGCAAAGAGACATTATAATCTTCTTTCACTGTAGTAGTTGCATACTTCAAATGTAGACAACATTTGCTTTACAATTATTAATCATTATGGCTGCCAGACACAATTAAAGAACAGCTTGTGCTCTTCCTATGGCTTGCTTCAAGCATTCACCACATAAGACGTTATTGAAATAGCTAAATTAAGAAATACTAACGACTAGCACTTATATGATCTTTACTCCCCAAACCCCTAAAATAGTTTGCAAAAGAGGGGTATTGTTGACCTATACTGTTGTGAGGAGGAGAAGCAAAGGACAGAAACATTCAGGCAAAAGCATTCGCCCATTTGAGGTGGTTCCACTGGTAGGCGTTGTATGGGGAGAGTACAAGTCTTTTCAAAGGCTTTTCACAGCACAGTGAAAGGACTTTCAGAAAGCTTTCAAACAAGCTCCCGCTCAAAAGGCTTTTAATAAACATATTCAAAAATGTCCCAGAGAAAGGAGGGAAGAATGAGAGGACAAATTTGTTAATGCTAAATTATTCAGAAGAGTGGAAATGTAAGGATGTTGTAAAGACATACAGAAAGATGCCACAATAGTGGAGGATAAAATGAAAACTGAAATGCAGTGTTGGTAAATGTCTAGTGCACCCAGGAGACACAACGTAACTTGATGTGCTCAAGGATGGTCTCTGAACCATCAGCATCTTTGGAATGAGAACGCCTAGTTACAGCAACTGGTTCTGTGAAAACATCAGTTGGCCCAAGAAAAACAAGTGGCATGCTAGGAATTATCAGGAAGGAAACAGAGAACCAGGCTGAAAATGTAATTATGCCTTTGTATAAACCCACGGTGTGCCCACAGCTGAAGACTGCCTGCAGTTCTGGATTTCTGGTCAGAAAGGCTGTACTAGGATGAGAAAACATACAAATAAAGGTATCACACAGTGAATAACGGTGTCCAAAGTAGAAACAACTAGATTAAGACTCTTTTGCAGAGAAAAGAGACAGCCGAGGGTAGATATGACACAAATAAAGAGAAACATCAATGACATTGAGAAGATCATTAGGAAATTATTAATTCAATTTTTCATAGTGCAAGAAGTAGGGGCAACAAATGAAATTATCAGGCGACAGGCTGAAAACAAACAAAAGCAGCACAGTTAAACTGGGAAATTCCTTGCCCAAGGATATTGTAAATACTGTAAATTCTTACTAGTTCAAAAAGCAACAGGGCCAATTCATGGACATAAGTCCACCAAGGCTGTTAAACCCAGAAACAACATTTATAACCAATTTGCTAAACTATGGATTGCTGAAGCTGGGAGAATATGCTTGCCCTGATATTACATCTTCCCTAAGCATTCAGTACTTGACTACTGTCAAAAACCATATACAGGCCAGATTGATTTTACCATCCCTCAAAAAGTGTCTCCAAGGTCTGAAGATGGCCTCTACAAATAAAAGTATTTGTGCTGATATAGGTACTTGTGTTGTTTATTGTGGTCAGTGGGCTTGCCCAAAGAAACCCAGTGGATCCCTGACAGAGTTTGATGCCACAGATGATGCCATCGTCTATGAATGATTTCATCTTAGATGGAAGGATGAAATCTTGACCATGTTGAAATCAGCAGGAACTTTGACACCACCTGCAATGGAAGCAGGATCTCACCTCCTGCTACCTGAGACCCAAGGCTCCAGTACCCCCGACACATGAGGGTTCCTCCTGGTGACTGCCCGAATATTCAGCATGAAATGATACAGAGATTTTCAAGCACAGAGCTTTGTAGCATGCTCTTCAACACAACGTTGGGGGAAGAGTTTAAGAACTACAAGACTTCATACTAAAACAGCATACAAAAATGCATTAGCACAGCCACTGTGGAATTGGTCTGCTACAATCACTCTCATCAACACATTGGCTCTGTTTTAACATTCAGATAGCCGAGGTTGGAAAGCAAACCCGATTTTGCATCTTAAACGGGAAAATGGAAATGTTTTATATGCTTTCATGCTTTATTTGAAGATTATCATAAAGTGAGATTTTTCGTACTGCAAAGACTCTAAACCGTAAACCTTTTAAGACTGCTGACAGTCATTGCAATTTTTTCAGAGAATGATCTGGTCTATATTTTTGTCAGAATTGAAAGTATCAGAACTTAAATAAAAAGCCCACCACCATTTTAAAAAAATGAAGAACTGCCCCTAATTGAACAAAGCCTTCCTGAAAAAAATTGTATTTATATGGATTCTGTCAGCACATTTTCTTTGGCCTTTTAAAAAACATTTGATTCAAAAGATTATTTGATTTTTAAAAATGAACATGTTAGTGGATTTCAAAACACTACTTAGGGGCTGAAACATAGAGTTATAAACTACATAATGAGTAATCAGTCCTGTGCATCAATATATATTTGCCATATTAATATTTGCTTCATCCATATAAACACAATAAAAGAATGAAAACAGAATCACTGCTCGTTAGGAAAACCTCTCCATAAGGCAGTGTTTTCTGCACACGCCTGACATGGGCCCATTTATTAGCGAGAGACATTTCAATATTTCTTTAGGAACAGCAATTTGCTTAATTGTGGTTGAGCAAGATGGCTGGAAGGTGCTGAGATATAGCGAGATTTTTAGTCATGACAATTCATGAGGTAAACTAATCTCTCCTTGATGGATGAATCAGATTTTTGGACTTTAAGTCTAAATCCGACAGATAAAGCTAGTCCACTGGGGGTTTTAATAACAAGAAAGGGGGAATGAGAAGAACTATGTAGGTAAATCATTGTAACTAGACAGTTGGAAAGGCAGAGACAGTTTGCACTTGTAACAACTTAGATCTCATGAAACCATGTAATGGAATAAAAACCTGAACAAAGAATTAAAACAAAGATGGAGGACTTTAATTGAAAACTTGATCAATTAGCACAGAGGCCATAAGAAGGAGGCAACAGAGCATGAAATTTGATTAAAAACAGAACCATACGTCCTTCATTTTCAGCGATGTCGCGAAACTGATGACCTTGAAAAGAGAACATATTAGAAGAGTGTAAAATAGCAGTTATCTCAATGCTGGTTAAAATAGAGAATTGATAATAAATATTGTACAGTAAGGAAGCCTTAAATTAAAATCACATACATATTCAGAATGAAGAGATGGGTAGTCATAAATTGCAGTAATTGACATGCAATCCAAATTTATTACAATGGATCTAGGCAGAGGGAATGCGAGAAAGTGCCCCAACTTCACAAATTTGACAAACGGAGCAGATCACACTTTAGCTCGCGGACTACTCAGGTTATTTTTTGACAGTTGGCATGACTCTACTGCATTAGATGATCCTTTTGTAGTTGGTAAAGTAGATTAAATTCTAAAGAAGCACTCAGCATCTATAACAACAGCACTGGAGTCACTGTGCGATTCTTCTCAGTTTTGCCCCAAAATGAAACCGCAAAAGGACACTCCTTCACCCACCTGACACTGCCATAAACTTACGAAGACCTCCCTCTTTTGACAGGTGAGGTAACAGGTGAACTTGATACACTGTGTTGAAGACAATGATGTCTTTGTTCCTGCTGCAAAGAGGTTTGGCTCCACGGCTGCTCTGACAGATCGTTACAGTACATGCTCACCCCGCTATGAGCCCACGTTCTCATAGGACTAAATGCAACTCAGCCGTGTTTCTACAGCTATCCAGAACAACCCAGCAACATGGGGCTTACATCTTGAGCTGCATTTCAGCTTTATCCCAGCCATGAACAGACAAATAGTGCCTTTCTAATATAAAATCCACTGGAACAAAGGTTCCCCTTTAATATTTTTTAACAACTTGGACTGACAGAGAGACACTGTACAGGTTCAGTGCTTTATGTCATCTGGCCATGGCATTTTGCTTCTCTACAGTGCACCTTAAAATTACATTTACTGTCATGTGGAAATACAGCTTAAGTGATTCTGAGGTGGATTTTTTCCAAAGTGGCTTGTCCTTGCAGCCATGTAATGCCAACAGGATTTGAACGAGGTCAACACAGAGTGCTTTTGAGATTCCCACTTATCGTGAATTCCAAAATAAAACAATAGCAAATGTGTAAATATAGTGTGATGGTTTTGCCATCAGTGTTCTTCTGAGGAAAAATGTTATGGGTAAAGGTTCCTTATAAGAAATTTGAAAATTTTTTTATTAGCCTGAAGAGGATTTACAGCTTGCCCCACCTGTTCATACATACTGCTGATCTCCTCAATGTAAAACAAACTTGATTGCAGGATGATAATATTAATATCATGTCATTTTCTGCTACGATGTCAAAAAGCCAGAGAAAGAATATTTAATTTTATTTAAGACTGCAGAAAGCAAAAGGAATTTCTGCATGCCATGTAGCAGTAAATGTTGCACTGTATTCTCTTGAAAAGAACTAAATCAGTTAAACACAATGAATGAGGTTGTCCACTAACTGTCCACATTGGTGCTTCTTTCTTTACTGAGCCACCTCCCTCTGCAAAAAAGAAAGGGACAGGCATTGATCTGCAGTGGTCAGGGCTCCAGGACATCCCGTCCTGGGGTATCAGTGCCAAGCACACGGAACACTTACAAGTGTGAGGAATGTTTAATTATGTCCAAATCATTCATGAGCAGTTTTGCTTTTAATCTATTCCCTTATTTTTAATTCTCCATTGAAGAAACCATCAAATATTTTTGGCAGCAGATTTCTCAGTCTGACCTTCTGAGGTCCTTCCTAACCCACTGTTCTCTAATTCTGTGAGAAACAGAAAGAAAGTTTGCAAACACTGTGCATTTGTTCTGATACATTTGCTTAGAGTTTCCTTGGGCTGAGAGAGTACTAGCAGAGGCCCTGATATTCCACTAAGGCTGTTTTGGTTGGTTTTTTTTATCTTGTGTTCTTTTTCAGCATGTGCACAACCTTCCCTCTCCAAAGAAATGAAAGACACCACCATCCAGCCCCATAAACACTCATTTAAAGAATATCAACACGCAAGGAGAAGGAGTATTATTTATGCAAACTGATTTTCTTTCCCTTTTGTTCCAATGAAGCTTACATCAATTTGCATCAATCTGGCTTCTGGGTGTCCATGGCTATTTTTTTCTTCTCTTTTTTCTTCCTTTCCTTTCTTTCCTTTCTTTTTAGCCTCTGGTTCCTTCCTAAATTTCATATCATGCATGAAAGGCATAATGTATTTATTCTGAGATAGTACTACTTTAATACATTGCACTAAATGAAGTGTACTGCTAAATACTACTTTTTTGACAGTCAAGTGAGATATGAGAATAAATATTAAAATACTAACATTCATGGGCTGCTAGGAGGAGGTGCAGTCTGTTAATGCAACCATCTTACAAAAGAAAAACCCAAGAAAACCAAGACTTAGTGTTCTAAAAGAAATAAAATAAGGAAAATAGGACAATTCACATTCCCCAGAATTCACAGGCACCAGGAAGAGACCACCACCATGTTTTAAATGTGCACTGCTGATGTATGGGCTGTAGGGACAGAAAAAGCCCAACAATCGGTTCCCAGAAGGCACTTCTCATCAAGCACACAACTTTTGCACTGGCCAGCAGCTGCTTATAGACAACAGGCCCCAGAAAGATGCAATAAGAGCATACAAAAAAAACCTCTCCAGAAAACTCTTTGCTAGCAGAAATCACAAAACAAATAGAGCATATCCAAGGAAGTTCAGCAGATGCACAGAGCCTGCACACAATCACCACAATCATCACCTCCACTAGCCAGGTACCTACAGAGACCTTGCACACTCACAACACCAGAGTGTGAACTGTGAAGCTCCTTCTTCCTGGTGACAGGCATGAGAAGTACCTTCCTCTGCCTTCAGACAAAACCCAGAGAGCAGGAATCACTAGCATTTCCCTCTGTAGGACTATACAGCCAATTGTATTATTTGTCTGTTTACCGAGGACTTGCTGCATTGTTAAGTCACTGGGTGGATGCTTTCTGGTGGATTCCAACATGCTGGTTCTGATATAGGAACACCATATGGATTTTTTAGAGCATTATATGGATATTTTTTAGAACTGGTGAGGTTTGCTATAGACATTAAAGTTTTTATTAAAAGAAAATAGAGTGCTCCAGCATTTCTGGGACAACAAAAACCTATGAGTCAATGCAAAATGCTCTTTGAAGATGGCAAATGAAGAAACTGGGCTTGGGAATGAGAAGAGCAGGAAGAATAACTCCAGGAAGGTCACTTCCAACCCAAATCATTCTATGATTCATTCCCAAAAAGTCCTTCCACCCCAAAGCCTGTGTTGTGCATCCTGTGAAAGACACAGATGAGGAACAGCTCTGTTATATTTTGCACCTCTTTCAGGACATGCACCAGCCAACCAGCAATCACTTTTACTGCTTTGCTTCAGCTCCAGTGGACAAGGGGAACATGTAGGTCCTAAAAACTTGGTGCAAGTCCACGTGGAGCCAGAACAAAGACTCCCAGTCTTAAGTCTGCTGCCTTTCGAACCCCAGTTTGCCTTGTATCCAAAGTGGGCTCAAGGGAAGGCTATTGCAAAGCTCATTCTATCCTCTGCAAACCCTGCAGAAGCAAACAAGTCTTAGAAGGGTCTTGATACTGCATGCAGCCAGGCAGTATAGGAATTATAGGCAGCCTGGCTCACAGGCAATCTCCAGCCAGCAATGCAGATGGAAAGACAAGCTATGTCTACATTATCAAGTAATGCAGGCCAGTAAGACAAGATTCGTAGACAGAAACAGCTGGTACTTAGGAACTGATATCTGCACTAGCTGCACTTCAGAGAGCTTTTCCTTCAAACTAGTTCTAGTCTGGCCCCATGCACTGAGCCCATTGCATTTGAAGCATGACTGGAGCATGTCTCGTGGTTTAGTTTCATCCAAAACAAATCCACTTTGAATACTCTGAGACTAGTCCATGATGTGAAAGTTTGCTAAGTGTGGACAATGAGGAGATTAACTCCAAAACCAGTCCAAAGTAAACCACTAATGCAGATGCGTCCATGAAGTTTTTAGAAGTAAAGTCAGGGATCTTTAAGACAGCTCAGTGACATGAACTGATTTGGATGTTGTCCCACTGACTCCGCTGGCTTAAGTACTTCTTATTTACAAAGCTTGATTGGAGAAAAGGAGGTTTCCTAGACCTGAATCTGTTGTTTTACAACTTGCATGGCATAGTTTGTGAGATGCGATATGACTCTAGCAATATTCTTGATGATATCTGACACCAAACTAAGTACCAATATCAATTTAGAAATGGGGGCTATGTCTCACTATCTGTTTAAACTGTGTTATTGAGTAGAATCAGATATCTTGGCTGTGAAATATGTGATAAGCATGTGGGATCTTGGGTAAGAAACTGTAAGGTGAAATTGGGTAAACGACGCATTTCAGTTCTTAGTTTTCTGCATTCATTTTTTTTCCCCATATTTCCATCCCAATTTAACTACCACTGATGTTCAGCTTTTCTTGACAAAACTCCAGTAGGCTTCTCAAACTTTTAACCAACAAATTTGCTCATTTTGCTGTTTAGTGTGATGCCACACTAGTTGTTGACCTTGCACTGTGGCTTCACTTAACTGGTAATTTACTAATCTTATTTATTATTTCAAAATTATCAACATTACTTTTAAGAAGTTACTTGAAACAACTAGAGCATCATTCATATGAATTCTCCTTTTCAAGTGGGTACAGCAAGTCTTTTGATTTTTCCCACTTATTTTTTTCTACTATAAGGTTTTAATTGTAGTAGTTCTTATGAAAAATTCAAGAACCACAGCTATGTTTTCAATTGCAGCTTCTAATTTATGATTCACCACTTTTGGAATACCAGACTACCCTGCAGCTAATTTTCAGAGGTGCTGAATGCCCACAGCTGCTGGTGGCAGCTGCTTGATGCTAGTCTGTCTTGAGATTGGCAGAGGGATGGCATGTAAGCATTAGGGTACATGTAGCCGCACGACAATGTTGCCAGTGGCCCTATGTCAACCCTGAGCTGAGGGAGTTGGGTCTAAAGAGTAGGCTACACAAGTTAGGAAGTTAGAATCATAGAATCATAGAATCATTAAGGTTGGAAAAGACCCTTAAGATCATCGTGTCCAACCGTCAACCCAACACCACCATGCCCACTAAACCATGTCCCTAAGCGCCTCATCTACACGTCTTTTAAATACCTCCAGGGATGGTGACTCCACCACTTCCCTGGGCAGCCTGTTCCAAGGCCTGACCACTCCTTCAGTAAAGAAATTTCTCCTAATGTCCAATCTAAACCTCCCTTGGCACAACTTGAGGCCATTTCCTCTTGTCCTATCGCTAGTTACTTGGCAGAAGAGACCAACACGCACCTCCCTGCAACCTCCTTCCAGGTAGTTGTAGAGCGCGATGAGGTCTCCCCTCAGCCTCCTCTTCTCCAGGCTAAACAACCCCAGTTCCCTCAGCCGCTCCTCATAAGACTTGTGCTCCAGACCCTTCACCAGCTTCGTTGCCCTCCTCTGGACACGCTCCAGCACCTCCATGTCCTTCTTGTAGGGAGGGGCCCAAAACTGAACACAGTATTCGAGGTGCGGCCTCACCAGTGCCGAGTACAGGGGCACAATCACCTCCCTAGTCCTGCTGGCCACACTATTCCTAATACAGGCCACCTGAGCACACTGCCGGCTCATGTTCAGCCGGCTGTCAACCAGCACCCCCAGGTCCTTTTCCTCTGGGCAGCTTTCCAGCCACTCTTCCCCAAGCCTGTAGTGTTGCCTGGGGTTGTTGTGACCCAAGTGCAGGAGCCGGCACTTGGCCTTGTTGAACCTCATACAGTTGGCCTCAGCCCATGGATCCAGCCTGTCCAGGTCCCTCTGCAGAGCCTTCCTACCCTCGAGCAGATCAACACTCCCGCCCAACTTGGTGTCGTCTGCAAACTTACTGAGGGAGCACTCGATCCCCTCGTCCAGAACATTGATAAAGATATTGAACAGGACCAGCCCCAGTACTGAGCCCGGGGGAACACCGCTCCAGAATATCTTGTGGGATACTACTTTCTCACTTGCTCTGCTTCTGGGTCCTTATTAATGTTAAATGTAAATAAGAAACACAAGCTAGTACCTCTAGAGGGTGACAATGGAATTTTACTAAATATTGATTCAGACACTATTTCTGTACCTTCACACATGAACAAGAAGCTGTGTTTGTTAACAAAGATCAACACATCACATAATCATGTCAGTTGCCATTATACAGCTTTTTTTTTCCTTCATTCTGTTACAATAATACCTAAGTGCTTTTCATCTTTAAAAGGTCCTAATATGCTTTAGAAGCCTTTATAGCAATGTGATTTGCGGGGATTATTTAATCTACCACTACAGTTCAGACACCTCTGGCATGGAATTTGGCAACCGTTCAACAGCCTTATCACACAGAAAACGAGAACTGAATGGGCAATTTACAGGTCAAAGTATAATCATCCACCAGAAATGAGACCAGAATTTCAAGATTAATAATAATAATAACATAATCAGAACACAGCAAGTTAACATACATGTCTGAGGCAATGGACTCTATGGAGAATGATGTGGAGCTACCCACGCTCTGGGAGTATATGACTTTCTTTGAAATGCGTCTTTCTCTTTCTCCATACCCTGCCAGTGCTACTGGAAAAAGAGGAAAAGTGACAGGGCCGTGGGATGCCTCTTCTCTATGATATGAAAGTACTACTCTTCAAGAAAGACTCGTAAGGACCTGTCTCACTTCACTCTTGTGATGGCAGGCAGAGTCACTTCTACGTGGTCCGCAAGTTAGAGGCTTCCCTACACAGTCTGACTTTTAATGAATGACAGTTATCAAGACAGTGGCTTTTTAGTATCACTCCATTTCATTAATGCTTCGTGCTCCACTCATCTGAACACCAACTGCAGTTAGTTATACGCTGTCCTTACAAAGGAATCCTAAAAGGCCCGCTTGAAACACTGATTCCCAACATCTCCAGGCTGTGGTGCCTGAAAATGGTCCTACATGTATAGAAATGGAAGTTGGTCATTCCAAGACTTAAGAACATGTATCCACATGCAGGACTTTGGGATCTAAAACCTTGCTGCCATTTTTCACCTGCCACCCCCTTGCATTCTGCCTTTGCTGGAAGAGAATTGAAGGTATTTAGTACAAAAGAAAATGGCAAAAGCCTCTGCACCGCACCCTCCCCTGCAAGCACAGCATGAAGACTCTTAACAAAGAACATGACAGAGTTTATAATGATGCTACATTTGCTACTGTGAGTGAACAGACTGAGTCGCACCTGTCACATACAAAATGCAGGTGGGACCTTTCCTCTCCTCTTGCCAATATTAGGTTCTGACAATTCGTATACATGTGGCCAAATCATCATTGGATGTTCCAGTTGCACCTGCATTACTCAGGATCTTGGCTCCAGACCACATCTGTTAAAAAGACACAGAGTTCCATGCTGCTTTCATCACATGTATGAACATACCATGTGCACTGAGAACAGACTGAGCTGTGCTTATCTGATTGCTCACCGACATACTCACGCGGTATAAAAGAAATGATTTTTTTCTTTAAATATAGGTCAAAATCACATCCACCTTAGTTTCTTCCTTTTGTGATTTAATTATTTAAAGTGCCAAGGCTTAAATGAACTACTGAAAAATGAGATATAATTCTAGCTAGAACACCATTACTATACTGAAAGTTAATAGTCATTCTGACACCTTGTTTTGATCCACTCATAAATTTCTAAGGAAACACATTTTGAACTAAAATTTTCCAAATTTGGTGACCTTTCGCATGCCCATTTTGGTTTTGCATTTTATTTTTTGACAATATGAACAGGAATGTTTCAAACGTTGCTTTACTACAGGGAGAGTGGACACAAAGAGAAAATGAACTCTTTTTGCTTATTAAAAAAAAAGATTTGTACTGTTTTTATGAGTTCTGGCACCAGAAAGACATAAAGCTAAAAAAATGACAAACGTTTTCATTGCATGTTCTTGTGAATTAGGGTCTTGATGTAGGTAAACAGTGCTCTATGAACGTACACAGAGTACATACAGTTTTACATAGGAATAAAGTCTTCAACAGATTTGGTTCAAAGTCCTGCCAAATCCGTAGGGGCTTTTTCAATCATGATAATAGGCTATAGGTTGAGCCATAAATGGTATATGAATTTTGCAGGAGAAAAATGATGCTTTTCTGCAGAGACTCAAGGGAGTTGTCCCTCAGCACAACTTACCCTTCAACAGACCCTATCTCTGGATCTGCTCCATGCCTGTGAAAATGCAGCACTAGCCTTGAATGTGTCTCTTGTGCTACTGTTCACCACACCCGCACAGTGCAAAAGGAAAACTCCAGCTCGATCACCAGAAGAGAGTGGAAATCTTTGCTTCAGCTTCTAATGTATCTGCCTTCTACTCTTCTGTTTAAAGAAAAAAAAGATTTAGAAGTTGCTGGCTTGAATGGAAACAAGTCTCCAGCTGGTGACTCACTGACAGTCTGCACAGTCTCCCAGACCTCCTCAGCATCCTACCGAGGCCCCAGGGTGCTTTTACACCTTACGAGGTTCCTCCTTTACAAATTTCCACCGGGGCCTTTCCCTCCTTCTTTCAGAGTCACCACGTGCTGACTAGAGTGGGACTGATCTTGCTGAGAAACTGGCCGAGTACAATACCCAGCACCAGCCATCTGGGCCACGTACAACCACCCCTTTCCTTCTTGCCTCTAGCTGAAGGTCCAAGAGCATCTCCTGGGCCTCAGTGCTGTGTCATCACCCCGCGGCAGGGCAAGGAAACAGGGGCGTGCGGCTCAGCAAGGAGGCAGCCCCCAGCCTGGGCAATACTGTCTGGGAGGCGATTCTCTGCATTAGTGTTACACACCGAGAAGGTTAACAAAATTAAGGCTGTTCCCATTTGTTCTTGTACTGCGTAATACTCAGCACATTTCTGTCTGAAGTTTGAAATTTCTTTTGGTGAGATTAAATGAAGCTATCAAGGGCACATTTTCAATGCCAGAAATACACATTGAAAGACCCATTACCTTTAATGGAAGCCGCACAATTCAGGCTGCACACTTACTCCCTAATGTTGTTTTAGAAAATCCTTTTTGTCTACTTTTCATCAAGTTTTCAATAGTAGGGTCCCTACATGCATATTAGAAATTCACAATGGAAACTTTCAAGTCAGTTTCCACGAACCTTGATAATTATTGGATGTCTTTCCCATTTTTAGCCTCAAAAGTTTTACTTTTTTTTTTACTTACTTTTTCTCAAAGGCTATCTGGTAATCTGTTATACATTCAGAAATACTATTATTTATTAATGTTAACGGTGCACTTCGCTGTGTCACAGGCTATTGTTGCAATGGGTTATGCAGATTAGCACCGTTCTTACTGTGCCACATGATAAGGCATCTAATTTAATACGTGTTACCTCTCTTCCGTTTGTATGGAACCACTGGGATACAGATATCTTTCCCTGAAGTGATTGATTTTCTGTTGATGAAAGTTTATTGGAAATCCTAAGACTCCAGAGGCTGTTCAGCTGATGGCTCCGAGTCCTGAGGATGGATTTAAAAATACATTATTTCTTTCTCTCAATTTGCAAAAGAGGCACTGAGAATCATATCTCCTTTTAAAATGACACGGTAAAAATGAGATACAAACTTAAGAGTGGTTGATTACGAGAAGTAATTCCATTTGAGACTTTGCATATGATTGACATAGGCTATGCTTTGAGAAGATTAAAAAAATCTCCAGAGATAATCGCTCATAATGAATCATTTATTATGTATATCTCTTAATTCTAGAGGGGTTAAGGATGAGTGAGCATGAAAGCCAGGGACAGAGCTTTATGCATCCCATAAACACTCCTTGCAGATATTTCTATGTGTCCTCAAGCACCTCTGCATGAAATACAGAAACCAAGGACACTTACTGCTTTTCCTAAAACATGTTTGCTGCGCAGAAAGTGTTGGCTGCTTAGGTCTGAACCCTGCCACGACCCCAGAAACCAAGATGGGCAAGAACAGGGGAAGCACCAGCAGCATACTTGCAGAGCAGAGATCCAAGGTAAAGCCACCCGTTCTTTGCACCACAGAATAGAAGGCATAGGGCGGGAGGTACGGAGCAGCTAGGCTGTTGCCCACCCACTTAATTACCACAGGGCCAAAAGGCAAGCACGTTGTGCAGGAGGCTGGAACCACTGCTGACGACGGTGGGGGGGGACATACCTTTGGCTTACTGCACCGCCTCTTCTCCTTAGATGTACACTTTGAGTAGTAATTCTGTTCTGTAGGGTTTGGCCTCGGGCTCAAAGCACCAAAAGGTGGGGGCTTTTGAAGAGTAGCATGGGCCTAAAATTTTCTGTCCTTGAACCAATCATGCATTGGGCAAAGGATTTGTTTTTCTTGCATACGTTCTTAAAAGGACAGCCTCCAACTATTACTTGCAGGGTCACAGACCAAAGTTCAAATTGGTTTCATTAAACATAAAAGGAAGATTTTGTGGCTAAGCTGTTTGCATACCTATTTTACAAGCTGGCATATGAACAGTCAGCAGGTGCCTCTCCAGAGTGACAGGCATGATAGACAACTCGTACAGCCATACAACACTTACCGTCATAAACACGGCATGTTTTACAGGCTGCCTGATGACTTAGACAAAGAGCCATTGCAATGACTTCCCTGGCTCCGTAATAGCTCCATTTACAGTTAGCGTCAGAGGCAGCACAGCTCGCTCCTGTGTACGGAGCTGATTCGGATTTAGATATGACAGTCTGGTGAACAAAATGTGCCTGGGTGACTGTCGGCAGAAATTCATGCTCTCATTTTACAGTGCTGGCTACTTAGATCGTTGAAAACGACCTGCCTGGGGTTTTTTGTACCTATGTATTCTGTCTGTAGAACGCATCCTGAACTTTCTGACTGGATTTTAATATTCTCCTTTTGCTATCTGAGCTGCATAGCTGAGACTTAGAATGGATCGTCTCACCCTCAGCAATGGGAAAAATGCCAGAACTTACTGAAGGAATTAGGTGCCATTGGGGCGAAGGACTGCAGGGAACTAGGTAGGCTGGGATACAGGAGGTGTTGCATTCACAGCCCACCCCTGGCCGTAAGCCCAAGATTGGGTTTCCACTATTTGGGGTGAAAAAATTGTGTTTGGATGACAGGAACTTCCATTAAAAATGTATGAAAATATAGATCATAATGAATAGTAATTTTCTATTAATAGAACCGTTTCGCTTGGGTTTGATCACAGGTCCCGGATCACTGAGCACACGCCAAGGAGGTGTTTCCTCGGCGGTTCATGGCACGTTACACAGCAGTGCTTCCTGGTTCAGACCTAGGTGTGCTGCAAATTTCCATATATAAAACAACTTTCAACAGCAGCAGTAGTCCAAAAACATCTTATACAAAAGGTGCATAAGATAGGCAAATGTTTTAACATCCCCAATCTTCAGAAGAGATACCTGTAAGAATTGCAATTATTTATTTGTTCTGCTTTCTAGTATTGCAATGCTTGGTCACTCTGTTCTTTCATTGACTATGTTTAAGCAACATACGCTATCCCTGTTGTCTTACTTCTTCCATCTCAGGATCAGGAGAAAGTTATTTCCTAAACAAGCAGAAGCCTTCACTGAAATATGCACAAAAGCATAAAATATTTCAGCTTGCCAGAAGTTAGTGAAAAGAGAACAGGAAATTGTTGCTGTTTATCTTTTGTTCTGTTTTATTTGTTTGTTTGTTTCCTTGCTTGCTTTACAAATGGTATAAAATCCTCTTAAAATGTTCCTCTCAACCTGCTCATTATCTAAAACAAACCATAGATCACTATTAATGTCACTTAAAATAGGCTAGAATGTGGAATTATTCTAATTTGGTGGCTAAAAGGTATTATCTACTATGAAAAAAGAGTGAAAAGATGCATCTTGAATAGAATAGGGAGGTCATCAAATTAAAAGAAATCTAAATAAATACAAAAAAGAGAAGCATTTACAAAATAAATACACTAAGCACACAACTGCTAGTACACATATAGATTTTTCCTAATAACACAATGGAAGCTATTAAAAATAGATAGAAACAATAATGAGAACATTTGTGTATGTATTACATGAGATTACAGCGCGCGTGTGCGTGTGTGTGTGCGCGTGTGTGCAGACTACAGGATATTTCAGGTATCTTAAGCCCAGCATTTAATCATGTGAAAAGTACAAATAGCATATTTCAGAATAACTTATGGGAAGAGAGGGTACCCATGTATTAAAGAAATTTTTTTTAATCCCTTTTTCTCACACTGGCACAACTGAAAAATGGAAAGTATCACACAGAACTGGAGCAACCTGTGTCAAATTGACATCAAAATATGATATCTGGTTATTGCACAAGTCCAGAAAGCCACAGTCTGGTAGGTCTTATTCTCTCTGAGCTTGAGTTAGATTTTTTATGTAAACTGCTTTAGTGATTTAAAGGGGTTTTTAAGCAGAGCTCAGGAAAGAGATGTCCTTCCTCAGCATTAGCCAAGGGCTCTGTGTCCTACACTCTCTTACCCTACATTCAGTCCTTCTTTCCCTGAGCAAACATTCACCCTGATCTTCACCACCTGAAAGGTCCTCTCCTGTAATTTTTAGGCACATTAACTGCTGGTCTACTGTTGATGTGTATGAAGCTACTTTGATGAAGAGCATCATGTAGGAACAGTCTCTGAGTTTTTCAGGGTCTGTCACAAAAAATCTGAGACCTCAGAATTGAGAGCACTTATACAAGAAAGAAAATACATTCACACGCACACAAACATTGCCAGTGAAGATTTGCGTAAAATTATTCAGATGTAGAAACCCTAGATCCTTTCCCTGAAATAGCTCTTGACACACTTGTCTTTAGGGACTTTTCACCTTGCGGATGTAATTCCTTAATTAATTACTTCATCTTCTGTCTACAATCCTGTAAACCTCTTGGCAGATCTGTTATAATACAATTACATATTCATGTGGTCCAAGCTTTGTTTCAGTTAAATGTGTTTTTTATTAATAACGATATGGATTATAATCACAGTTCCTTTATTTTTGAAGTATTAGCTCATCAACACACCTCGGCAACATAGGTAGCTGGTTAATAAAAAAAGATACGTAACAGTTAGGTTGGAGCTTCAAACAAACACACATTTAAGTGTACATCCCTTTAAAAGTACCTTTGCCCAGACACGCAGCTGCTGCACTTCGCTCATAATTAAGGTAAGCATTTACCTCCTTAATGTAGTTTATGGAAGACAAATATTTATACTTTTCTACAATCACTGAGACAGATGCAGCCCCTACGTCAATGGTGAAGGCTGCATCATGTGATTTGGGTTCTGTGCACTGTCCAGGGCACATGCGAAGGACGCCTGCTGTCTGTCCAGTAAACCTTTGCTGACCAAATTTATAGCAACTAAGAAGTTGATCTCCTAGGTCGTCTTCTAGAAGTACAGGTGCAAAACAAGTTTGTGTATGTATCCATTTAGCTAGGAACCTATTTGAAAAAGTAGGCCACCAAGTAGCCATCTGCATCATGCAGATGCAGAAGTGGATGTACACATCAAATATAAACACAAAACAGGTAAGCGGGAAGCTTCTCAGGTTCAAGTTTCAAATTGGAGAAGATAGGATGCAAAAGAGTTTCAAGATGACCAAATGACACATTCTAGGAGCAATAAGTAATATTTAACAAAATTTTGTCCCCCATGTTCCTTCCTATTAATCTAGTTGTGCATATTACCTTCAACTCTGTGCTGTCCAGATGCCGGATGATTTTTAAGGAAATAACGATTTTCTCCCGCATCTTTTCTTCTTCTTTCTTCTCCTTCTTAGGCTTGAGATTTGGAAAAATGTGTTGGGTGTTGGAAAGCTAAATCAAAGGAACAAGCATGTCTGACAGATCTTCCTGGGCTGATATTCTAATTGCTTGCTAAAATAAATTTTGCAGCTGACATAGAAGAGTATCCTGTTTCACGTTCTGAGATTAGAAATTTCACTATTACGGTAGAAGTTCTTATAAAAGATGATGCTTGTAGAGAAAGATGTGCTTACTTGAGTAGCTTTGGCAGCCAGTGTGATTTGGCTGCTATGAAACTAGTGTGAATGTCACAGGATTTGGCTCCATTCCCGGCTTGTTTTGTAAACTTGCCCAAAAGTCATCACTCAATCTAGTCCTCTTATTTTGTTTCCTCGATGGTGCCAGGGGAGGGACTGTCCAGATATGACTTTGCAAACTACCTAATATAGTAGGTCCCTATTACAGCTAAGGAAAAAAAAAACCAGCAAATCCTCTGTAGGGTTTTGAACATAAGGCAGAAATCTTTAAGTTCATTCTGTATTCAGTGGGGAACCAGTGGAGAACAGAGCACTGGGGAAATAAACTTACGGTTGCTTGTGTTTCTAAATAGGCAAGTTGCTGCATTCTATCATCTTGGGCTGTTTTCAGACTGGATAGCTGTATTTCCAGATAATGAGGTGCAATTTCTTCAAAGAAGCTTTAAATCCTGCGGCATATGATGAAATGTTGTAATGCTTTTCATTTTCTTGTTTGTGTTGTGCAAAAAACAGGAGAACAATAACAGGGAGTTGATTGGAAAGATATTGGGGACTATCAGGCACTTCAGAAAAAAATCTCAAATCCTAATACCTACAGTTTGCTAAAAGAAGCAATTTTGTGGCATTTACTTTAGTGCATCTTCTTCATTAAAGAAAACTTTATGGGAGTTAAACTTTAATGCATTTTTTCGTCTGTGTTGAAAATTTCCATGGGACTTGGGATTGGTTTGTGTGTTTGTTTATTTATTTCTTGTTAATTGGATTATAAATGGTCACAGAGCCAATTCAGTCTCCAGGGTCTATGATTTAACGATGTTCTGAATCTGTTTCTGAAAGTTACCCACAGCGGAGCAGTACTGAGAAAGATGCCACCTTCTCTTTACATAGTGTAATTAAACTTTACCTGACTACCAATAAATTAATTTACAAGGTCTTCCTATAATTTAAATGAAATGTGAAAATTATCCTTTCTTTGACTTATTTTCAGCAAGCTGGATCAATGTAGTTTAGGAAATTAAATGTTACCCTGTTGCCTTTAGACAGTTGATCCTAAAACCACCTCAAATCCCTTGCTTTCTCTCCTTTTCTACCAAAATTGTTACGCTTTGCATAGCTGAAAGGTTACTCATATTTTGCTACTGCCTCATAGCTAATATGCCATTACACGATAGTGGACATACCCCCACAAATGCAACAAATGCATAGCAACATCTCTCTATTGGCGAGTTCTCAGAGAAGATTCTTTCTTCATCTTTTTATTTAAATTTAGCTTTTTACAATGTTCCAGATTGGCAGCCGTCAAAAATAGAACTTAATCTATAATTAAGTGCAGATACAGCACATGCAGAAGCAGCACGGCTGCAGT
Organism: Calonectris borealis; assembly: GCF_964195595.1. Taxonomy (NCBI): domain Eukaryota; kingdom Metazoa; phylum Chordata; class Aves; order Procellariiformes; family Procellariidae; genus Calonectris; species Calonectris borealis. The sequence continues at coordinate 96,590,440 of NC_134312.1, forward strand.
CCTGCCAATATTGCCTAATACGAGTCCAAACAGAGAGAGAGAATTTTGTCATGTGCTGTGCCGTGTGGACTAGGAGACAGAAAACAGGCCCCGGACCATTAGTAAGAATGCAGCCTCTGAGGAGAAGTCACCTCTGAAGAAAGGAAAATCCCTCTAACACCAGCATGAGAAGGGATTTCTCGTGCAGTAAGTCAGAACAGACGTGACGGTGCCCAAAGAAAGTGCTTCCTCCCACGAAGCGCTGCTGGCACAGCCTGCGGGGCTGGACCCAGCCTCCCGGCACGTCCCGTCACTCCTCTCCCTTGATGCTGCAACTGGTGGTTGCCAGCATCTACTCCAATTATATCATGCTTCAGCTCTCCTACATGGGACTTGAGAAGATCATCTCCTCACTGCAGGAGGAGGTCAGGCATTAGAGGAAAGGCTTTCACCTTTGCTTTATTTGCAAACCATCGCTTTGTTAGTGCACTATATATGTCAAAAGCACTCAGGATAGGCAAAGACGCTCCAATCGACTGTTTGTATCACTGCCTTCACGGGGAGCGAGTTAGCCCGCAGTTTTATTCCCTGAATAATCTCCCTAAATTGCAGACGCCATGGTCCAACCATGCCAGGGACTGTTCCAGTAAGAAAATTTTCAGCAGTGGGTGAACTTTAAAAGCAAACTGCCAGAACCACAAGGCTGTATTACTGTGGTTTAACTGAACTTATTTATTAGGGAGGAGATTTCAAAAGATTGAAGGATTTAGGGCTTCATTACGCTGAAAATAGCTGTGACTTTTATGTTCTTGAGTTTCTGAGGAGCTTTGGAAAGTTTTCTCCTCAAACTCGAGGCTTCTATGCTGTATAAGCAAAGCTGAATCAAAGGAGTGAGTGTCTGGATCAAGACAAAGCCATAACTCCCAAGCTGTTGGAAGGAAAAGAGACGAAGGACAGAACTGGGTGAGAGACCCAGTGTTAGAGCTGTGCAGGTTTGCTTTTGGTGCTCTTTTTGCTGTCTGGGGAAGGGGAATAGCCTTGTGCTCACCTCCAACAACAGGTGCTGCCCCCCAGCCTATCAACCACCCTATCTTCAGCTTCATTAAAAGCTGCAGCCAGCCTGATTTTGCAGTGCTCTGGCACAGGCAGAGCTATCAGAAGGTCATGACCACACGACTGCTCCAGAGCAATCTGCTATCTCAGGCAACTATTTTTGCCTATACCTCCAGACAGTTCTGCATTCAGGTGTTAGTGAGAAATGGTTTGTAGGTACAGAGGTGCTGAACTGGTGGCCACCAAAACCACTGGAATGAACAACTCAATTTGTTGTAAGCGATAATGCACTACTTTGCCATTGTTAACTGCTCTTATTCTTTTAATTCCATGATAGGCAGCTTTGAAGCAAAAGAAGAAAGAAGACAGAACACAGTAGGAAGATAATGATCAAAATATAGTAAGTAAATGGTCAAATCAAATTGCAATCGTATGGTACAAAATAAGAATTTTACACAAGACCAGGAAAGAGGAGAACAAGGGAGTAGAGATTCTTTTTTTGTTGTTGGTTATTAAGGGTACTAGAAACCATGACACAGGCAGAGGACAGAAAGATGAGTCTCCACAGCAGACAACTTACATTTCAAACTGAAAAGAAAACCCTAAAGAAGTTTTCAAAAGGGCGGAACAAGTTGTTTATTAAAAAAATAATGCAGGTGATACTGATTAGTTACATGACTATAAAAGACGGGCATCAAAAGCTGTTTGCAGAGTTCAAAACCTTGCCAGATCTGTCAGCTGCGTGTAACAACTGCTTAGGAGTTTAAAAACAAAACAAATGCAAAACCCCACAGAATACTACTGATTTAGTGTTTCAGAACTTCTAGGTAAAACTATGACTTGGCTAGCAACCGCTCGTGTTTTTAATGACCCTTTTGCTCTCGCAGATGAGATCAAGCTCAGTGGAATTATAGAGGTACGGTCACTGTGAACCAGACTTCAAGCTATCGGGAGAGTGACAGAAGTTAAGCCATAAACAGTCACTCCTTTATAGTCAGGATATGTATTTAGTGCATCATCGTCTATGCCTTATTTCTAAGTCACTAAACACAGCCACATGCTTTATGTTACTTTGCACATCACGCAGCACCACGATAAGCCCTGCTCAACTCCCCTGCATCCATCTCTCACCTGCTAGAGTAACTTGCGGTAATTCTTTGTCTGGTCTGTCAACCCTCCATATTGCATCTGCCCGAGACTGAAGTTTCCTCGGCCCCTTAGGAATAGCAGATGTGTCTGCGGTGTTAATATCTCACACAGTACACCCAGATGTAAGTGAAATACCAGCCCGACATGTTCCTACAGTCTCCAGATCTCCTTGTAAAAAGTTATTATATCACCTTGTGAGGTCATTCAAAGCACTGTCGAAAATTAAAGATGTTGGCAACTGAGCTGAAAGTAACCATCCTCAGAAATACGCTGATTTTAGAAGTAAGCCAACTTGAGAATGAGAACCAGCTGAGAACATTATGCTTAATTCAATGAGGGCATTTTTGCCAATTTACTTTCATAGGTGATTTGTCCTGTACCATTTAAGTTAGCATCAGTCCAGTGGGATAAAGACCCAGACATAGAACCTGATCCATTCTTATTCTGAACCTATGGAAAGGCTAAACCGAATTTTGCAAAGGTTATCTGTTTACACAAGGACAAACTAATGTAAGAGCTATGCACCATAACGAAGAAAACCCAGAAGGATGGATGGGTGAACTGAACAAAGGCAACAAGAATGTTTGGCTACACTGAAATGTCTAGCAGCCAACAGCAATACTTGAGACAAATTTTTCAAACTAGGTGGCCTGAAGTTAAACACCCACATTCATATGTAGGCAATGACATGAGTGATTTGAGCTACAAAGGATTCAGGCAACCACTGCTCCCAGTGGAATCACTCATCAAAAATCAGGCCATACACTTCTCAGCCTACGTATAGATTTAATGCCTAAATTAGGCAGGAAATTTTGGAAGTCCTGACTTTAGAGTTCTGTATCTTAAAAATACTAGAAAACTTTAACATAAACATAGTGACAAGTCCTTATATATGTTAAATAAGCATAGCCCTATTGGCATAATGAAAAAGCATTGATTTTTAATGAGCTGAAGATCTGGCTTTGAGGTCCACTGTGGCATCTGTATATCCATGTATGGATGATAATTCTGTATTGGCAGGAAGAGCTGGAGAGAAACAAGGGAACAGCCCCAGAAAGCAGGAGTTACGGGTTGACGCCAAGATTTGCAACCAATCTGCTGTGAGATCTTGCACACATCTCTTTGTTATTCTGTGACTTTTCCCAAACAAATATTCCTCTGTATATACCTGTTTAGACTGTAAAACTCTTCTTACTATGTACTCATACAATGCTCAGCAGAACTGGATTCTTATTTCAGTTTCTGCCCTCACCTATTACTTCAAACACTACCAATGTTAATTTATAAAACTAGCCCAGACTCTCTGGCTTGGCTGGATAAAATCCGCCCCGACTTAGCAATGGAAAAATACACCTGACGAGCCTTGAATCTGCATCTGCCTAGGTTTGCACGGCCTCCGTGTAATGGATATAACTGCACATGAAATCTTACAATGACAATAAATACACATAAATCTGCTAAACTGATGAGCATTCAGTCAGACCTGATGAATGATGCCCTCAAGAGCAGCAACAAGCTGCATTTTCATCCTTAAAAGTGAAAAGCAACAGTTTAAAGGACATGAAGCAACACAGAGAGCTATTTCTCATCCAAGCCCTTGAGAAATATTTCCAGCGTGATTCTGCCCATCATTACAAGAGCACTGAATGACAGCTAGAACTCCAGGAGGTACAAAGCCCCATCAGTTACTCCATCACAGGAGGGAGAGGAACATAATCTCTGCTCCATGGTAGTAAAGGTCCTATCCCATACCTGAACAGAGACTTACAGGAGAACCCCCCATCCAGCACAACCCTAGAACAACCCTGGAGCATCCCTGCCATAAAGTGGGTAGCTCTCCTTAGCCAGAGACGCAGCCTTCTGCCCTTCAGACTAATACACCCAGGCAGGACATCTCCAGAGGTCTGAACCAGAGCTGGTTTTCATCCGGACAATGCAGAGGACCACAAGCCCACTCATGTAGGCATGTCTAAAGCGAGGTGCTGAGACCTGCAGTTAGCACGGCAATCACACTTCAAGGATTTCTGTAACCTGTGCTCATACCAGCAGCTCTCTCTGCTAATCACATACAATTTTATGCTGCCAGTGTAATTTAAATGGGCTCTGAAATTGGTTTTCGGAGTATTTAATAAATATTGCCTGCTGGCATAAACGGGATTGAAGAGCTGGAGATCTGAAAGAGCCAAACATCCCTTTTGGCACCTTTGCTCTAATGATGCAACTGTGTCTCTGCCAGTCTCTGACAGTCTCAGCAGACTGGCATTGAAGTGATGCTTTGCGCAGGAAAAAGTAAATAAACAGATTATGCTCTATCTGATCCATAAACAGTGGGATTTTATGAAAAGCCACCAAGTGCAACTTCAGACAGCAATGTATTGTATCCTACTATTCATTTGCCAACCATTGGCCAAGCCAATAAAATCTTTGTGCAGTATTTTTATTTTAAATAATATGTGGAAATGGATTTCTAATCGTTTTCTCCTGGGAGGCCAAAGTAGCTCTGATAATTAGGCTACCTAGTTAATTACTAATACTCTACAAAAATGGCCAATAGTCTGGTTTGTCAACATAGCTTAATAGAGATGGAAATGAAATGTAACTAATTTTCTTAGCCACGGTACTTTCAGAAATGGCAGAGGTGCTTATCCTCCCTTTTCCTTCTGAGGAGGGGATGCACCATAGGTCACAGCAAGATCCTGGGCACAAGCACAACCAAGTTATGCTCCTGAGCACCATTAGCCCTCCTGACTTCTCCCTGCCCTGGTCTATGCCCCTGTGAGCTGACTTTAATGCTACTTCCAGGAATAAATATCATTTAATTTCAGTTTGTGAGTTCCTCATTGTTACACAATCTCATAAAATAAAACCAAGCAAAAGTAACCCCTAAATTTTGGAAGCTATTTGCCATAAAAATGACTTTATAACAAGGCAAATTTTTAGCCTTTGATCTAAACAGCCATCTTTGAAAATTTTCAGCATGGCAAATAACTAATTTTTTTCAAAGCAATGCCCTGTGTTTTAGACATAAGACCCCCAAGTCACATCTCTTTTCTGATCTAAAGGATAGTGCAGTGGGCTGGGACCCAGGTGGTTTATAGAATCATAGAATCATTTAGGTTGAAAAAGACCTTTAAGATCGAGTCCAACCATAAACCTAACACTGCCAAGTCCACCACTAAAACATGTCCCTAAGCACCACATTTACACATCTTTTAAATACCTCCTGGGATGCTCTATTTTCACCAGTCTAATGTCATCCTTAAGGCGTACCACTTCCCTTCTGCATGCTGTGGTCACCAGCTGCAAAATTAAGGTAGAGCTAACAAATTCCTTTGTGAAAGACTGAGATTTCCACCCCCCCAAATTGCTACAGAAAATTTAGGCACTGTTATCCACGTTAAAAAAAGGAGTCCACATTTTTGTTCTAACAATATCATGGAAAGACCAATTGCTCTCCAGCTCATACACATGCGCTCATATTTAATCTGGCCTTTGCAGAGACTACCACCTCCCTCGTGATCACCTTTTAATTTAAAATGAGTAGTGAGGGAGCTAAGCTGGCACTCCCAACAACAGACCCTGAGTAGCAGATGCACGTCTTTGCTTAGTCCAACAAACCTTGCTTTTACCAACTCTACAAGACACAGTGCAGCATACGGGACTCGGTTTCCAGAGAGCTCAGCCCTCGCTCCTCTGCCCCTGCTCCACATGCTCAGAGCCCAAGAAAATCCAGCTTTAGCTGGGAAGCAGTAACCTGAAGAACACAGGACTGCGGATGTCACTGCAGGAGAATGCCACTGATGTTGAGTTGGGATGGCAGTTATGGACTGGACTGGAGAGCAGGAAGACAGCAGCTGGAGATGAGGTGGTGTTGCTGGGATTTGGGTTTTTCTGAATATGTAATTTTTGTACTTCCTAACGTGACTGTTTTTATTTGCATTGTAGTAGTATTCAAGAAACAAGAGCTGCACTTACCAAGCACATAACCCAGTTGTTCTTGTTGCAAGCCAGCAGAAGATCCTGCTCTGAAGAGCTTACGGTCAAAATAGACAAACCAGCCAAAGCCTGAGCTCGGCACAGGTATACAGACGTGATGTGTCACCAGGCTGGCAACTGGCAAGGTCAAGACAAAAGTTAGACCCAAGTCTCACTCTAGTAGCATATCTGGACAACTCTTCTCACCTTTCCACGTGGTATTTTAGCACAAACTCAGACATAGTATAAAGACCAGCTAGACACATTTAATGAATCAGAAGGAAGATAAAATAAAAACACTGTCTAATGAATAGTCATCTTCTATCATCATTAGATTCTCAGAAATATCATCCTAACTTTCTCCTCTTTTTTACATTCTCCCAACTCTGCACCTTTAATAGGTTTCAAGGATAACATTTCAGAGTCCTAACTTTCAGCCTGCAATGGATGAGGCTGAGTACTTTTATTACAGTTTAATAAATTGTTAATCTTGAATATGAATAATGAAATAACTACTGTCATGTAACCCCTAATAATCATTACAAAAATATGCTTTCTGACATAATTTAAACATATTACTAAAATATATATACTTGCCTCTACGCAGGCAAAGGTAATATTTCTGACATAACTATTTCTAATAATAATTTTGTTTAAAATAAAACCTTATTTTTTCTAAGAAATATCAGCTTTCATTCAAATAAAACACTTTTACACTCAAAATGGTATCATTCTCATTCAAATGCAGCTCTCAAACTGCGTCCATCTGTTTTGCATTGCTTTAAATTTGGTACTGAAAATGGTAGAGAGCTATTCCATGCTTACACTGAGGCAACTGCGGAGAAATCTTGGCCACTGTTTTACAATGGGGGCATACGCGCCCATTGCACCAGCGCCAAAACAAGCAATTTCTTGTGAATGCTGACTGGATGCCTATGTATATATCCGAAGTACAGGTTCTGAAGATTTGAAGAATTTGGCCTAGAGATCCTGGAAGTGTGTCATTCACATCTCAAATTTTAGGAGGTGGGTTGTTTGGGTGGGTTTTTTTTATTGTTTTTGCTTTTTTAAGTCAGCTAACTAGCAGCTTCTAACCTGACTTAAAATTGTATCACGCCAAAAATGCCTTTAAATAGACAAGACATTCAAATTGCTGTAAAATGTGTTTAAAAGACCATGCCAGGAACTAGTCTGTTACAGCTATCAGTGCCCAGCCATTCTCAAGCTAAAATAAGTGAACTAAACTATATTGGTACAGAGATACACTTATAGCTTGACATAGCCATGTTTATGTCAACGTCACAGAGACAGCTGAGAAAAGTTGACAAATGCCAATGAGCAAGGTTATGGCCTTCCTGGACTCAAGCTGGCCTTCATCTATCAAAGTTACGGCGTTCATACTAAAGACCCACACTGCAGCGGCTACCCAGTGGCAGATGGGTAATTCCACGCTGTGTACAGTGCCTGAGTATTCTTCGATATTACAAGCTCGTTTGAACTCACGCATGTAACTTCCCTCCAAATTAACACTTGAAATGTCCATCAAAACATGTTACAATTTTATGAAACTCTAGTGCAGTCCCATTACTCACTGGTACCTTTCGCCTCACTCTCCATCTTCTATTTTAATCCTGAATTTCAGAAAACAAATGCATATGTTTATGCAGTGAGCAGTCCCATGACTGCAGCATAGCTACTGATTTCTTACGCAACAACCCATACACATATACTCAGCAGAATCTGGGCCCATGTAATTATTTCCGAAATCTAAAATTCCACTTTTCACTTTATTAAGCTGTTTGGGGAAATAGCCTGGTAGTTTTATACAGGATACATTAAAACTGGAAAACAAGGTCCACTCAGCTCTGTTTCCATTGCTAACCTGTCTTTTCTTCAACCAGAACCTGGTTTAGAACTCCTTTCCTGGAATCTAGGGAACATTCTTACTTTTCAAATTTATCACTTTCTGTAGAGCTAAACAGAATCTACTGAAGTGCCATATGCAAAAAAAATACTAGGAATATCATCTGCTTTGTTGCCTCCAGCCTCTGCCTCAACATTTTTTTCATATACCAGGCTGATCGTTTTTTTCTTGTGGGCAGTTATCATTTGATTATAATCTTGCTTCTCTTCTAGCAACCTGATTAATATAAGCACATCTTTATTTTAGGTTCTATATGTTCAAGATTAAGCAAACTGTTATGGATGCCCTAAAAAGGGTTAAATCATGTTTACGGTATTCTCCTGATTTGTCCAGAGGCATTGTAACATCTCAGGCTGCCAAAACAAGAGCCAGGTCTCAAAGTTCCGTTCATATCAATGGAAAATAAAATGTGATTTAACAAAGACAAAAAATGAGCTTGAAAGCTTTCTAGTAGAAGAATAATTTGGATGATAAAGAGATGTGAACTGGGAATTCCTACAAGAGAGAACTGAAGAAAGGAATGCTTTATCAAAGACAATTTTTCTTCCACTTCTTTATAAGAGGCTGGCAAAACCAAACCAAAGTATACTTTAAAGTGAACACCCTATGATCGGTGATGTGAATTTTACTGTGTTCTCACTCAATCAAGAAGTCTTTCAGAATAGGCAAGATCTGGATATTTTAACTGTAAAACAAGCAAGCAAATAAACAAAGCAACCAACCCAGAGGTCTTCCTTATACAAGAAGATGAAGGTGATGTTCATCTTTAAGAGAACAACAAAGCACAAAGGGATTGGAAGCAAATATTCACCCGTATTCCAATGCACATGGAACATGACATGTATCACATCAAAGGACTCTAGATTTTTAAAGGAACTGCAAAATTCACTGAGAACCTTTAATTGCATATACTGAGATCATTACACATTCCTCGAGAACACTATAATTGCATGTATATGTAAATGCTCTAAAGTGCAATGCCATGAGGACATACCCTCTCTATTTCCAGCCAGAAGGCAAGAAATGCTAAAAGAAATACCGGCCAGGGCACACTTTAGAATAGTGGTTTGGAAACTACACAGTGCACCTGGTAATCAGTAAAGCTCAGGGTCTGAATGGAAATACACTGCTCCACTTTTAAGAGCTTCCAGTATGCTGGGACATAACACAGTACACACTAAGTAAAAAGCAAACTGAGCTCTCATGCCTTTTTCGTAACTTCCAGGTGGAGAAAGGCCAGAGTCTCTTTCCTAGGGCTTTCCCTGGAACAAACACAGATGTCTGGCACAAAACATACATTTGTGTTTTTACTGGATGCCAAGCTGAAGCTTGGCCTTTCTTGATTTCTCTTCAGCCATTCATCATATGGACGGTCAAGTAATTTCTCTCTCAAGAGCTCCTTTATCAGTTTAAGAACACCCGACCTCCGTTCAGCCCATGAAACCAAGACGGGAAGCACAGTGCAGACAGAGTCGCCTGCAGTTTGCAGGCTGAGCCCTGCGAGCCCTTGCACATGACAAGCGGTTCCGCTGGACGGACAGGGCTGCCCCACTCCCGACGGGCAGACGCGGCGCAGCCGTGAGCACTCAGCCACCAACAGCCTGGGCACAGAGGCTGGGCTCCGGCCCCTCGGCCCCTAAATTTTAGTCGCACCGACTGCAGTGGCAACGAAACCAGCCACTCAAGTGGCCTCCTGCTGCCTTCAAAAGTGGTCATGCCTTTAGTCATTGACTTCTGTGTGTGAAACGCTTTAACCTTCTGAACTGAAAGCTATTTCAGTTCAGAAACTGATTGGAGGAGAAGGAATATTTAGGGGCGACAGCACCTGTGAAAAAAGTACGTGGAAGCAGTATCTACTACCACATTTTGTTCTGCCACTTGCAGTCCCCATGTGAAAACAGAGATAATAATAACTTCCTCCAAAGGGTGTGAATAGAACTAAGAATTCATGAAGCATTTCTAAATTCCCAAGTGAACGCTGCTATATTTAATTTATTATTATAAAATACACAATGCTTACAAACAATTATCAGATCCTGAAATCTTAGTCAAAATGTCTAAAAAAAAATTGCATTCTCATTTCCAAAAGGATTCAAAGGCTACATGCTGTATTTTAATATAGCGGACACCCAAAAAGAAATTGAATGCACATGTGTATCAGACTTAACTAGAAGTTCTTGCTAAGCATTAAGGATTGAAATAAAAGCTACAGAACATTTACCTGCAACAAAATGTAAGCAATCAGTATAATAATACTATCTTTTCCTTATCTCTATCTTATTATTCACAGAACAAGAGCTGTGTTAAAAATGTCAAAAAAGTAATTTGAAGAAATCTTTAATTAAAAATTCCTAAACATGACAAAATAATAAAATAACATTTCTAAGATTTTATTAAAAGCTCCAACTAAATTAATACATTGAAATCCAGTTAAACATCTAAGTAGAGTTTAAAAGCCACTGCACGTTTTAATAAAGGTCTTGCCAAGATAGTGTAGTACTTTCTGCTGTATTTCAACATAATATTTTGATTGCAAAATGTCTGAATTCTTTCTACTGTGGAGGAGTCAAAAGATCACACTTCCATCCCTTCTTCCCCATTCAAAAATCCACCCAGATAATTTGATTTTGAATGAAATCCCTGAAATTCCTCTGAAAAAGATTGAATCATTATGTGGAATCACAGACAAAATTGGAGATAATTGATTTTTATGCATGGAAATTTAATGCATTTAATTTAACCGAGGCAGTTCATGTGTAGAGTGACAGAGGAGTAATCGTGAATAGAAGCATGCCTGTTGAGTTAACACGTTGCAAAAGTTCAGCTCTGATTAAACTCATCCAGATTTGTATACGGGGCTAGCCTAGACGGCCCTTCGGAGGATAAAGCAAAACTGAAGTTTGTCACAACATTTCACTTCCCCTCGCATACCAAAAGGTGTGCTGCCAATTACAAAAACAATTTTGCTGGAAGATTGTTTCCTGCTTCCTATTCCTCCTGATTTTTGGATGAGTTTTAATATTATATATACAAGAGTGAAAAAATATGGAAATATTTTCCCCAGAAAAGCCCAGACTGAGTTTCATCATTTTAAAATCCCTTCTCCAGCCTTTACCGAGTGAAAAAAAAGAGCTTCAGGTAAAAGTATAAATCTGTGGTTTACAACACAGAGTATGACTGAATCCCTGAAACACCACTCAGTTTGGACTACGGGAAAGAAAAATATAAATTGTCGGAGCTAAAAAGTCATAGAGTATTGGAGCGCTAGACTAATGATGGCCAAGTTACATCAGTCTATCCCCAAGCCACTTTACTATTAAATAAAATATCTTCATATTTTTATATTGCTATACCTTTCTAGAACATTGTGGTGTTTTGAAATTGTAAATTCTTGATTAATGGAAAAAAGAGCAGGAATTTTCTAGAGATTTCAATGGAATGACGTAAATCTAAAATACTCTTCAAGACCTGTGTGCCAGGACGCGCTGGTGCACTATGGCTTCTAGTCCATGAGAAACACCACCACGGTGCCTTCTCCTGCTGAACCTTTAGACTGAAGAATGACCGTTTGTTTTTTTTTTCCCCCACCCAAAACAATGTAAAAGATGAAAAATACATTCATGGAACAGTAGTACAAGCTTATCAAAGCACTTAGTTTGTTCAAATTTTTATCAAACACATACATAGAATAATCTATAAAATGTGCATACAAGAATACAGAATCAAAACGCTAACATTAGGAGAAAATACAGCAAAAATGTTCCCAAAACAAAAGCACAAAATGTTTTTTCCATTCAGAACATTGATTAAACTGTTTTTTTCCTTCAAAATGTTTCTATTCAATCACATAAATATTTGAAATAGTCCATCCCAACTATTTTAACTACTGCTAACAGTAAATGTACATGTGAAAGCTAAAGCAACATGCTGGCTTGCTACACTTACTTTATATAAAAGATACACATCTTTGCCAGCGACTTACTTCTTACTTTAACTCTTCCTGGAATGTGACTTGTCCAACAAAGCATAACTGCAGAGCTTTGAAGCAGAAGGAAAGAGAGGAGCAAAAAATACTGAAATACTTGGAAGGCACCGAAAATATGGTACTAAAGCCAACGGCACAATATCTGCACAATCCAGAAGATCAACAAGGCGCAGAAATATTTTCTTGCTGTGCAGGGGTGAGCTGGAAGCAATTAGGGAAAAAACCCACCTCAGCACAGTGCTACTTACAAGTGTGAAGCAACAGTCATGGCTACAGCACAGTGAATCGGCGCCTGCCACGGCCAGCTGCCATTTCGACAGCGGTGCTTGGATAGCGGTTTGTGGAAGGAAGCCTAAGATGGATAAATGCCTCCAGGAGCCCCAGGGAAATACAACTGCTCTACAGACAGTAAAAATAGCAGCATGAATTCCTGCTCTGACAACACGGCTAGTGGAAAGGTCTTGGGCCCCAAGTAAGTTGCAAACAGATACTAAAAACCTGGGAAGCCCCTTAAAGTCTCACCCTGGGCCAGCCAGGCAGATGCCACAGGCACCCTGGCTAGAAGCTGAATGCGGATGGGCAAAAGCAAGAAAAGGGATAAAGTTTGGACAAAGGACAGAGTGGAAAGTGAATTTGCTGAATAGAAAGCTCTGCTTGGCCTCCTTAATCCTCTGCAGGTTGGAAATAATTGCAGTGATACTATAAAGCACTGTCACAGAGTGGTTAGCTGGTCATGTCTTTGGCGGGTAGCGGTTCATATTAATAATGCTCCAGGCTTTCAAAAGCAGCCTGTATGTCTAAATCAATTAATTCCCGCAGCCTTTGTGTGCGGTAAGCAAGCAACGCTATCTCTTTTCTGAGATAAGGAAACCAGAAGGAACTGAAATCGTTACAAGAGGAATGTGAAGCGGACAGGATGAGGACCCCATATTTCTTTTGTTTAGAGCTGTGCTTTGAAGAATCTCTCCAGCCTGTTTCTCTCTCTCCTTTTATGTTACTCAGTGTTATCTGTTCAGATCTCAAAAGTGAGTTAAGCACCAGAAAATGTACAGAGCTGCTCAAACCCTACCAAAAGGGGCTCTGGGAGCCTTAAAAGCCCTACAAGGGCTTCCCTAGAAGGGAAATGTCTCATGCTTTGGCCTTGCCATTTAAAAACGCCATCAGGTGATGTTTGCAAAGGAAAACATGCAAAACATGCAAAATGCAAACTTTAATTTAGAATGAAAGCTGATACTCAAACACGTAGCTAGAGTAGCTGGAACACCGAATAAAGCATTCAACATTGACAGTAATTTGACACTCGATATAATTTTATCTGAGAAAAAAATTAAACTTCTTTTAAAAGTTTCTTCTATTAATCCTCAAAATTACTTCAAGGGGGGGATTTTAATAATGAGGAGGATCTGTGTGGCTGGCCCAGGGTAAGACTTTAAGGGGCTTCCCAGGTTTTTAGTATCCACTTGTAACTTGGGGCCAAAGACCTTTCCACTAGCCTTCTGGAAGCAAGGCGAGATGTGTATTGTCTAAGGAGTCTAAGAAGATTTATCCTGTTCCTTCTGAGCAGCCTGATTTGATCAGCTCTCCCACTGGACGTGCCCATGCTTGTCCTTGCAGTTTATCCAGGGGTATCTTTACTAAAAAGCACAGCGGATGGAATCCCAGCTCTACTGACGCTAACGGCAAAAACTCCCAAGTATTTTGATGAAACTTGTCTGGTATTAATTTCCTGACTCACGCTACAATTTTGGTCATTATTTGGGGGAAAATATCAAAATCTACACAATAATCTTTGTGACCAGCTGGGAAAACTATTACAATATAGGAAACACATCTGGTATGGGGTGTCCATGCATGCAGTCTATAACTCAGGGGCATTATAGAATAATTCTATATACTGTAGAGATATGTGAATTAGTATAGAAGCAATCCAACTATGGCAGTACAGGTGTCTACCCTGACAAGAGAGTTTAAAACTAGCTCAGATCTCTCTGTGCTTTGTGCAACATGCAGTGAAGCCATTTCCTCACTGACAGAAGAAATTTACATTCAACCCCTTTTATCAGGATGATATGTAAGCTAAATTATAATGTAAACATAATTTGGTGTCATAAGAAAGACTTCTAATTGGATGTTACAAGAAAGACTTCTTATACTGGTTTACTACAAATCCCCTCCACCTCTTTTTAATATCTGTTCTGTTCTGGCAGCAGATAACCAGGTTTTTTTTGATTAGTAATAGGATTTAGCAAAAATGTCTCTCAGCCCATCATGCGTTATTTCTATTTTAAATCAGAGACCTACAGAAAGAAGTGAAAGATGAGGCTTTATTCCATACTTTGACAAAAAAGTCATGCTAAAAGTATTGATAAAGTAATAGGAGAAAAAATAAATCAAGAAATATCTCCAAAGTCTATCACATAGGGTGTTTCACTGCTTCAATACAATATAAAAGAACAAGTTGGTACAGAGCCCAATCATTGCCTTGAGTGCAGCATCAATATTGCTCACGTCTTCGAATAACTTTCTGAATTTTCCAGTAAGTTCATAAAGCTAGAGCAGGCTGCCTATGAACTGATAAAGAACTGCAGTTTCTGAGGCAAAATATGATGTCTGCATCAGAAACAGCTGTGTTAGGAGATTCTGACAGATTCCTGTTTTCCCAAGGGTCATTTCTTGGTGAGGTACATTTGTTCCTATCACTGAAATGCTGCAGGCAGAATCCTCAGCTTGCACAGATGCTTTGCGCAGCGTTGTCAATGAGCAGCCTGGGCTTCCCAACCAGAATTAGTGTCCTAATTTCAGGGGAACCATGCCATAAGCAGCCACTTCCCCACAATGTGGCTCTGGAATCTTCTAGTCCAGAAGAGAGCTCAAGCTGCTGAAGGTGTAGGTGAATCCAAGCAACCAACACGTGTGTGCGTCAGCTAGGAAAACTCCAGAGGAGTTAGTGCTGGCGGGACCCATTCTTGGTGTCCTGATTTCCTACCTAATCTTCTGATCTTCGATGTCACTAACTGCTGAAATTAGGAAGGACTGCCTCTCCGAGCTGTTGCTGACAAAGGATGAAATGTGACGGTTGCACAGCACAGTAACAGAGCGGCCAGCGCTGGCAGGAATTACATACTCTGTTGACTCTGTAGATAGCATTTGAACCACAAATACAAAAGCTTAGCATTAAATGGAACAAGGTACAGAGGTGAGGGTTTCAGCCAGGAGCAGGCAAGGTGCATAGGATGAGACCCAAAGATATTATCTTAATTTCTCTGTCTGAATTGGCTTCTGTGAAAACTCTGGAAGGGCAAAATAAACATACCACATCAATACTTCTGAAACTATCACCTGGAACATCTGAGTTCCCACTTTGGCTCTGACATTGATTCCCTTTGTGCCCTTGGCAAGGCAATAAGCAGTACCAGGTTACACCACCTGGATTCATGCTGCATAGCTCCTTATTCTGCAAACAGCCCTATATTGATTCCAACAGGAAAAGATATGAAGTGACATGTTACACTGCTTGAGCAAGAAGGGTTGCAATCTGCTTTAATATTTTCACTCATAAAAGCAAGATATTATGAGAATAATATATACCAGTCCTGCTCCCAGTTGGGTTATGAGATTTAATGTTCTTCCAGTTCTTTGAAGATGTAAAGATTGACAATGAAAGTAAGTATTTTTGGTAAGTTGTTTATATGCCATAAGGCAGCAGGATCTGCACAGATATTCTGCAAGATGCCCTATTTCCTTATCTTAACGCAGTTTTTCTTAAACAAGGTGTAGAATGTCTTGTTTAACCGAGTGTCGGAGGAGGAAACATGGTGGGATTATTTTGGATACTTCTCTACCTGGTAGATCATAAGCCAGGACACCAGGTAGGCAGTGTCTTCCTTCCTGTACTGGTCCCACCACTTTGGTACCTCTCATTCAAACAACCCTGCACTTGGACCACTGCCTCTAGCTTTAACTCACTAATGTACTACTATATCACAAGCAATAAGAAAAAGATACAGATTTTAGGGGACTCTGTATAACATCAAGTTTAAACTGCAGTGATTCTCCTGAATACAAGAGGAAGTGTAGCCTTTCCGGAGTGACACTCTCTGCTGAGTAAGATGTGTACATCCTAGCAGGACAGCACACAATTTTTCTTTTTTCCTAGGGCCTGAAAGCCTATGATGTACATTTGGCCAGCCTGCTTCCACCTAGCTCGTGCGCTTCTGAAATCTTATTTTCAGATATCCACATATGGGGATGAGCCCCCAAAGTGTTAGCTCAGATGGTTAAGAACAAGACCCCGTGATCCCTCGCACAAACTCCAAAATACTAGCACTGAGAGATGCCCAAAGAGCATCTAAATCTGGGCTTTGAGAAGAGAAGCAGAAATAATGGTTTCAACAGCTAGAGAAGGCCAGTTGCCAAACGCCCCTGCAAGGACAGGGGCCATCCCCAACCGATCCCATTTCTCCAGTTCCTTTGTCAGGGGCCTCCCCACACATCCCCAGTACATTCAGGGATCCTTTTCACGTGCATTTTGCATACAAATGCCCTTTCATATGTGTTTTGGTTTCTTTCCAAAATACTCTGAACACCTTTTGAGTCACAGGGCTGTGCCAAGTTCAGCATGTCCAAAGCCTATAAGCATGAGCATAACATAGGAAACTGGAGAAACTGATATTAGTATTTACTACTAATACTGTGGAAGAAGTGAATTTAGCCAAAATAAGAAAGGAAGAGCACACAACGGTGAACTTACAGGATCCTAAGTTCTAAGCTGGAAAACATGACTTAACAGTTTTCCTCTGAAACTCTTACAGTTTTATGCTATATGTCCTCTACTCTCCGTTCCACATCCTCCCTCTTCCCACCTCAATAATGAATTTATCAAATTTCCAGACTACAGTCTGGAATAGCCCCTACGGTACAAC
The DNA here is from genome assembly GCF_964195595.1 of Calonectris borealis. NCBI lineage: Eukaryota > Metazoa > Chordata > Aves > Procellariiformes > Procellariidae > Calonectris > Calonectris borealis. The sequence continues at coordinate 96,607,427 of NC_134312.1, forward strand.
TTGCAACAGAAAGGTTTTGTTTGCTGCTGCTATTTGCCTAAGATGCTCCATATGTAGAAAAAGAACTTGGAAGAGGCTCTGTCAAGCTAAATTCAGTATTACTGAGACTCTTTTAATATCATGTTTTAAAACATTTATTTATTATTTTTGTAAAAAGAGCCTTGCTTCCATTATGCCATTGCTGTGAGACTCTAAGACAGAGTTGCTACAATAGGTATCAGGTTTAAAGAGCTGAACATAAATGATACAAAGGAAAGCATTATCATCTCTATGCACAAATGTATGCACACATAAGCGTATGTGTAGAAGTGTGAGCGTGTGTACCTTTATTTATCTGTATATATACATGTGTTTGTATACATGCCTCCCTCATCCTACCATCACAGTGGCAGAAGGCAATGTTGAAGCCTATTTCAAAACAAAACAAATTGCCTGCTGGCATTTCCATTTTCCAAATGTTTCAATAAATTGTTTTGTTAGGAGTAACATCATTTCCATCTCACTTAATCATTATTCTTCTAAACAGTGTTTCCCTTTTAAAAATGCACTGCTTTTTACTACTAAGTTTTGCTGATTTATAAACTTTGCTGTCCCTAAACTAGTAATATTGCAGAGCATGCTGATTACGAGACTAGATTTAATGTTGTTATGCCTGAACTTCTTTCTGAAAATGAGGTCTGAGCTACAAGACTGTATTGTCCTCACCATGAGTGAAAACAAGGACACAAATAACACAGAAATTACCTATCTATGCAAATGAAAAAGATCTTGCTCACCTAAAAGTACGTGTAAAATGCATGCATTGCTTAAAATGACCTCTCCAATAAGACCTACTAATTTCATTTTTCATTGATATTTTTCTCTAAGACATCAAGAAAGCAGGACTTTCGGGGGGGGGGGAAGTGAACACTGCTCTTAACTTCAAAGACTTGTACATTTTCTCTATGCATTTGCTAACTAATAGGATTTCATTGACTATGGCATATTGCTTTCAATTGTGAAAAGGCAAATACAGTTACCATTACTTCCCTGAGCCCAATTCAAACATCCACTGAAGTCACTGGGACTCTACGCACTCACTTCCACAGACCAGGTCCAGATACGTATACTATGTTAATTGTGCAGGATGGGGGACTAATCCTATTCCAAAGCCCTTTCTTTAATACTGCAGCTACATCAAAAGTAGACTTGCAAAAAAGCATAGAAATGGGCAATTCAGAAACACATGGGCTCTCCTCTCAAATTCATAGACAGATGCAAATTACAAGCAATGAAAAATAGGAAGTGCTGGATTCAGCTTTCTGCCCCGGAACACCATGTAGTAAACTCGCAACCACAGCAAGTACTACATGGAGGACTGCTGTTTCATGAAAGTCTTGATCCAGCCTTCTGCGATAGTTTGAACTGAACTCTTAGTCAGATGTGACACCTGCAGCCTCTGTAAATTCCATTCATGAGGTAACCTGGGTCAAACTATGAAGAAAAAAAATCCATATTCATTTCACTTTTCCCCAGCTGCTCTTTCATCTGCTTTACAAGCTTTATTCCCCCCATAAAACTGTACAGTAGTTAAATTCTTAACAAACAGGATGTCTTGGTAAATGTATCTAGAGTAATACATCTATTAGCAACCTTAAAAATTCTTAAACAGAGGTACTAAGTATAATAGTTACAAAAATATTAATAATGACAATGCACATACCATTATTTAACCCAAACTCTCCTCCCTGGACTCAGTCAAGCACAGAGCGGAGTCCTCACCAGTTTTCCTACCTACATTTGCAAAGATCGTTTCTTTGTCCTTCATCATGGGATTTTTAGAAGCACGTTTTTTTTGCTGCTTAGGTTGAAGAAAAGTCTTAACAGAACATCAGAGTAATTCATCCAAATCCTTGACTACACGTTCCTAAGAAGCCAGATATTTCACCTAAGTCAAAGATTATATAATGCCTCACTCAAATCACACTCCCTGTCATCAAGGGGTTTACAAGCAATATGGACCACAACATTGTGAAGTAAAGGCCTTCCACGTGCTATCACCTTCTGCCATGTCATTGTTGTCTTGTGGTATATCTCTCAACTGAACAGCAGGTGTGAGGTGCCTTTCACTTCAATTACATGCATACTCAGAATGTTGTAAGTGTTTCTGACACGGTGTGTATGCATTTCCTATTTTTTTTTTTTTCTGTTCTGAAAGGATAGCTGGAACCATCGTTGCCATTCATAGCACCTAGCAGCTTCCAATCTGACATAAAATCATTCTTTGCCAATATGAAATATCTGCTCGTCATGATGCATGCTGTTTCTCATCTCTGAAGATGTGAATATGTGTTTCAGATGTATACAGCCATACCCTGCTATCTGTCTGCTGAGGGTGAGTTTCTGAAAAGGGCAACGGATAGCAGGTCAATGGATAGCAAAATGATTTTTTTCCACAAGAATTGTTGTAGTAAAGAGAAGATGCATTCAGGCACTTAATATATACAGACAGGGACAGTACATTACAGATTATAAGATCTTTCCCACTCATGTGCCATTACCATTAACCACACAAGTAAGATCTTAAAGGCTCAAATGCAAAAGGAAGATGTTGCTGCAAACCACACTCCAGACAACCCACACGGTTCTACGAGCATCGGTGTGATACACAAACAGTATCGAAACAGAAAAAACTATTGTACTGTACACATGAGCATCCGTTTTCTCAGCATGTACTTTATATATGTAAATATTTTATTGAAACAAGAAATACATTCAGCAAAATATATGGGATGAAACATAAATGCATAGTTTATGGTAAAGTGTCATCCACGTGTTAAGGTAGTTCTGTGATGCCTGCTGCTGCTCGTCAGACATGCTTCAATATGACTAGCCACCTCTGGGGAAGTTTTTTGGAGAAGATGGGTGGTGGAAGGGTGAAAGATGGAAAACCAGGGTAATAATGATGGTTAGCAGAGCAGAGTATTAAGTAGTTGGCAATGGAAAAACAAGATAGTAGGCAGACAAGTCGAGATAACAGATTCTTACTGTCTGTGCATACATTTAATGTCTGTGCGTGGGGAAGGTATACATATGCAAGTGAAAGGAATGGTCTCAGTTTTAAGGTATGATAACCATCAATGTTAAAATACTTGTTGTTTATAAAATACAATTTTTTACAAGCCTTCTAAGATGCATATAGTTGTTTCTGCCCCGGAATGCTTAAAATGAAAGGAATGACAATTATATTTCAATATGTATTCTACCACAGAAATTGAAACTAAACATGTCCATCAGGGAAAAAGGCAGGTGCTACGTTATTTACCTCATGCTTCAAGTGGAAATCACCTAAACAATTTCCAAAAGGCAGAAATTTTCTCAACGGTTTACTCAGCTAATAAGATCTATTTCAGTTGAAATATATTTTCATGTTGCTACTATCTGAAATTTTATTCTGCCTTCTTGGGAATATCGCTACGGTAAGAAAGACTTTGAAATAATAGAATGTGCAATAATTGAGCTTTGAGATTATGAGTGTTATTTGGAAGTCTTGAACAAAATTATTGTTAACTTCCCTCAATTAGAATAAAACACAGCAACTCCTATTTCCAGTGATTTCAGCTACAGATGCAGAAGTGATAGATAGGTATCATCATTTCTATCCTATAATGTTTTTGCTGTCCTTCCTTAAAAGTCTACGTTGATTTAAGGCTCTTTTCCTCACAAAATCTTTATGGTAGCTAGCTAACATAGCTTTCAGATTTTATCTTGCCATATGTTTCAAGTTGTGTGCTTCAGTCTGCATCTGCTGAGTATATGCTACAGTATGGCTACAACATCAACTCAAAACAATTGGGACTACAGCCTTTATAATAATTACTCTCTGCAGCTGTTGAAATCAGTCTTAAAAAAAAATCTAAAAGCTGTAGCTTCTCTCCCTCTCTTTCTCTATTTTTGTCTAAAGCAAAACCAAGCACATTTTGATGGTACTTTTTGAATCGAAAGACAGAAGCAGATCTTTTTCAAGGTATAATATAAACACACACTACTTTATACTGTGGAATAAAGGTAACAGTTGAGATAGAAGCATTGGGAATCTTTTTGAAATAGAAAATAAGTCTTTTGGTTTATTTTTTGACCTACCCGATGATTTCTGCTCATATTACAAGGATGCTACTTTTGGCAGAGATTTATTACATTTTCAGATACACGTCAGAAGAATCTAGAATGATCAGACAGTCCCTTCCTGTTACTTTTGTTTAATAAATTTAAGAATGAATAACTAGCAAATAAATGCGAAGCAAATTACCGCCAAGCCATAAAATGTTATATCATCACTTTATGAACACTAATGACAATTTAAAAAATGTTGAGGTTCAATCCGCTTAGGCAGACTCTAACTTAACAATTCTGTTACCTAATTAAATCTTGATTACCTACAAAATTAGCCAGCCAACACGTCTATATGTGGATGAAGCTACTCATTTGCTGCAGAACTTGCACCATGTAATACAAGGGCAGGAGTTTAGGAGCTAATTTGGAGACTGAAAGAAGAAGATGCATGGGAAACATTTTCTTTCAATTATTAAACTATTACTTGTTTAAAATTTGTGGGAATGAAAGATGTATTAGAGTGAAGCTGATGTGCTGCTAATATAAGGTCTACATGGTAGAGCATTAAACGTTGTATTCTGATAACCAAGTTCACCTGCACCTAGTTTAAAAGAAATTACAGACATTTGCTTTCTCCTCTTTTGAGAAGCACTGTACAATTTTCTCTCTCTCTAAACACATACATCTATGTCAGTATAGATATAATCAGTGAGAAAAATATACTAGGACTTAACAACAAAAGTATATCTATCAAACTAGTGCTACCTTTTTTTTTATCCAACTTTAGAAATGCATGTGGAAAAGCACTAGATCTGACTTGTGCACTAAGGAGCACTATTTATGAAAAATGTATGTAAATACTTGCAAAAATAGTTGATCCCACTAAGCTGGTAGCTGTATTTGAACTCTTTCTGGAGTTCATTGTCGCTTTTCCTAATCTTCCAAAATTTCCACAGGAGCTCCACGGTGAAGGCACAAGAGCTGGGCAAGAAGGCTGCTGCAGTTTTTCTGTTTTAATGAATGGGTCTCCAATTCTTAAAGCAAGATAGCAATGAAGTATTTAAATAACAATAGGATTCTCCATTTGTTTTCAGGGACAGGGTAAAGATGGTAATTATGTGAAGCAAGTCTTACTCTTTCAAGGTTACTCCTCCCCACTCTCTCTGTCTACTTTTTCTCTCCGACTAAATGTAGACTAGAAGCACATGGAGAATAATAAATTATGGATAACAACATTAATTCATAGACCTCATAACAGAGAACCATCGGTGATCTGCACTTACTCTCCTATGCACCAGCAAACAAGCTATAAATCTTCTGAATGTTGTTACTAATATCCCTATCTTTTCCAGTAATTACAAGCAATATCTCAAAAAAATAGTTGCCTTATTCACTCCCACAGTATTGTGGAACAGTTTGATAACCATGGATTTAGCATTAGTGGAGAGAGTTCAAATAAAGTTTCAGTCTCAATGGAAAATTGAGATTTTAGTTGGTTACTAGGACATATACTCATATAAGTGCTTTGCTTTGCTTATATTCTTTAGCTACTTTTTTTTTTTCCAAAGAGAAGGTGATAGCATAGGAAAATTGGGGGAAAAAATGAAACTAGAAATGTTACCAAAATGAATACTGGATCAAACTCTTTGCATCTTAATTAAGCCATAATCTTGTTTAACAGGAATTTGACTTGGTTAAAAACCAGCAAAATACAGCCATTACTATATTACAGTATATATTTATACAGCAATATACATTACCGTATTACATACAGCTATTAAGACGGTTGTCTCACTTTTAAGACAAACAGGATGGACTTAAGTAAGTGCATAAATAATTACTCAGGTCAGCAGTAACTTATGCAAAAATACTGGTGCCTTTTGACAACCCAGGAAAGTTTTGATATAGAGAAATGAATGACAAGTAAAAATCTCAATTTCATATTAAACTCTACAATAACCTGTTTATTAAGATCAGCTTGCATACGCTGCACAAGAGTGTTAAGACTAACGTTGCCCCTTGAACGTGCCACTGGAGTAAATGTGAATAACCAAAATAAATTAGCCCTGCACAACAGTTATGCAAAGATTATCGTACTAGGCAAAGCTTTATGTTAAGTGATAACTTTTTCTCAAACTTACTTTACTAAAATAAAATAGTTCTAAAGCTAATAATAAATAAGACCAAAACCAAGAATGTGAGTTAACAGGCATACAATGTATCTCTGCAACTCTTTCTCACTGTTGTGTTTTTATATTCAGCCTCCTACCAGCTGTAGCTGAATCATTTTTCCAACTTGTTAAAAAGTGGTTTAGCTCTAAAGTTAATGTATTGCTGATCAGAAGGGGGAGGAATTTCCAAAATGAGTTCCAATCTACTCTTTCCCTTATATACACATATATACATTCATCTGTAGCCACTGCTGCTGTGTTCCATGTGTTCAAACAGTAGGAGTCAGCACTAACAGCAGCTGCTCTGCGTGGGGAAGATGGTATTCGTCTGAAAAACCAAGAGCAAATTCCTACAGACCTTCATTCGTGAACAGCCTCAGCAATCTGAATCACACCAAGAGTCACACATTTCCATCCACCCTTTCCCATGAATGTTCAATAAAGATGATGGTACTGCTCATCTCCTGATCAGGACTTAGGGCCTCAGGATGAAAAGGCCAGAATAAGTGTGAGTAATTATAATGACTATTACATTAACTGTAATAGTCACCCAACAAGTACCTGAACAAGAAAAGTACCTCAGTCCCCCATGGTTTCCAGATAGCTGTGTCTATGCCCAGTTTGTTTACAGGTTAATAGCATATCCTAGAGATTGCATACGTAAGATCTCAAAGATGTTTCTATCAAATCGCCTAATCACAGTTTATTTCATTACCCATCAATAAAAGTCACATTTAACCAACACTATCTAAAACCTCATGTTTCAGTAGGACTTATCTTCAGTAATGTCTTCGAACAAATACCTTGAGAGGGTAATCTGCTGTCACAGGAGGATAATGCACCCATTACAAAGACCTTGTGCCAATGTACTAGCTCTCCTTCTGTCATCTCTGGCTCAGCCTTCCCCCCGCTCTTCATTCTGGTCCTTGTGGTTGGCAGCTATTGAAATAACAAAGACCACAGTATATGACTTGAATGCAAAGGAAATAAATCAGCACACTGCATACCTCCTAATAATACTATTTTCCAGATTATCCATGGCTTCTGCAAAGGCTCCACAGACACTTTGGGAAGGGCATGAAGGATTCAATACCAGAGAGGCGTGGGATTAAAAAATTCTCAAATTCGGACTTCTTAAGGTTTCTCAGAGAAGTCAAGTGGCCCGCTTCAAGAGTTTCTCTCAAGGATAGCTTATTCTCAAGCTCAGAGGAAGAAACAAGATGGTAAAGATTACAGGGCAGTATTAGCGTTTATGGGACATTGTAGCTGTTCCCGACTGTTTTACAGTCCTACTGGCTGATTTAGGAAATCACACTGCATCCCCTGCCTCAGTTTCCCAATCTGCAAAGTGTGAATAATGATACTGACATGCCTTCTTAAAGTGCTGTGATGAGCACCTCATAGAAGCCACGTCTAAGTATTATTATTCTCTTTTTTTTTAATTTGAGAGGCACTTAGATTTGAGTGAGATAGATGCCATCTCTAAGAACCTCTTAAGACCTCTGAATTTGGTTCATACAATGTAAGAATGACATGGCTGTGCCATCCCCCATGTCATCAAGCAGCATTTGAAAATGCAACATCAATTCAGCACGAGATCGATCAGAGACTCAAATCCTTCTGGTTGCCTTGTTAGAGGATTTTGCTTTTCAAGGGGTTCATCCCGCTCCAAAGTGATATGATTTGCAAAAAAGAGCCCACAATGTATGCAAAGATTAGTTGCAGTGGTTCAAAAGAAAGTGGAAACCTTTCTGCTTAACAGCCGCATTCACTTCAGTAATCTACTACTGCATTTATGCCTCTCTAAAACCTCCCCTCAGTTCTCAGAAAACTGAAATTTTGTACACTGCTGCCCTGTTATATTGAAGCAAATTCTAATTTCCTTCCCCATCTAACCCATAAAAGGACTGTTATTAAATGTCTGCATCTTCTTCTTCACAGATCCAACTTCTTTTTCTTTTGTTCTGATTTTTTATTCATGTGAGAAAACAATAATGCTCAAAGATTTATACTTGAAGAGCATGTGAGTGAACGTGTGCAAGGTGCAGAAGAACTGTAATGAATGCATCCATTTTCCGATACGCCTTTGTTTGTTTAAAGAGATTTTACAACTGTCTTACAAAGAATAGTGAACACAAGTTTAGTCTGAGGATCAAATGGATCTTCACCATGCATCTTATACTTGCAAACATCCTTATCCTTGTACAAATGCATCTTCGTATCCTGGACTGTGTATTGAATTTACAATTTTGTTGGTGAATATGTGGCATGACCACTATTCTGTATATGTCATTATTTATAAATAAAGCTACATAAAGCCATAATAAGCCTGTTTACTTGTAATGACTATATAGCACCTGTAGCATAGAGTGAATCAAAAAAGTCCAAAACAGAAAAGAAAATTAAACAATGGGCCAGAAGTAATTCTGGAAGGAACAAGACTTGTTGTGGGTTAGCCCTGGCGGGCAGCTCAGCCCTCCCAGTTGCTCGCTTACTCCCCCCACAGTGGGATGGGGGAGAGAATCAAAAGAGTAAAAGTGAGAAAACTCATGGGTTGAGATAAAGACAGTTTAATAGGGAAAGCAAAAGCCGTGCACACAAACAAAGCAAAACAAGGAACTCATTCACTCCTTTCCATGGCAAGTAGGTGTTCAGCCATGGAAAGCCATGGAAAGCAGGGCTCCATCACGCGTCACGGTGACTTGGGAAGACAAACACCATCACTCCGAACGTCTCCCCCGTCCTTCTTCTTCCCACAGCTTTACATGCTGAGCATGACATCACATGGTGTGGGATATCCCTTTGGTCAGCTGGGGTCAGCTGTCCCGGCTGTGTCCTCTCCCGACTTCTTGTGCACCCCCAGTCTGCTCGCTGGTGGGGTGGGGTGAGGAGCAGAAAAGACCTTGACATGGTGTAAGCACTGCTCAGCAGTAACAAAAACATCTCTATATTATCAACACTGTTTTGGTCACAAATCCAAAACACACCACTATAGGAGCTACTATGAAGAAAATTAACTCTATCCCAGCCAAAACCAGTACAAGACTATAGGTAAATTTCCAAGTAACAGGAAAATCGCATGCTGCCGAGCTCAGCATCCAGTGAGTAGGCGACTTATGGTAGAAACGAAAACCAGAGTTAAGGGGTTCTTGCTTATGGTGAGAGACAGAGGAAGGTGTACAGAAGAGAGTGGGGAGAAGAACTGAGTGGCAGGTTGATGGCTGCCTGGCTGTGGACAAGCAGACAGGCAGAAAGCTGCCTGTGGGCTAAACAAATGACTTAAAGTGCTGGAGGAACCAAGAAATAGGCACACATATGGACTGAGAGCAGCAGAGAACAGCAACAGAAATAATGGGATGCAGGAGGAACATCTTGTTGAGATGAGACACGGGAGACTGTTTGACAATGGGAGAATAGGGTGAACAATAAGTCTGAAAATAAATCTGAACTCCGGGTAGTAGAATCAAGGGAATAAATTGCCCTCTGAAAAATGTCATGGACTAAAAGAATTAGTTCAAATGCAAGTCAGAAAAGCGGAGAGATCTTGGTAAGTCTGCCCTTAGCAAAACAGGTAGACTCTCTTTCTTGTTACTAACTGCAATTTTTCAGAACATTAGTGCCAGGAAGATTTGAACCCTTTTGACTGCCATCCCTAGCAAAGAATCATTTCACACATACTGACAGAACGTGAATCTGACCTTGAATCCGCTATATGCCACCTCCTGCGGAGCCTGATCCTGAGACAGCTGACAGCAATTTTCTTTCAGCCTTTGAGTTGCAGAGCGCTACTAAATAGAATTGGCAAAATATGTTTATTAGTTATCCATCCTTATCAGAAACTCTGTATGAAAAAAAGCCCTTGCAGCATTGCTTCTACAATTGCACTGATTATTTTAGCCACTGCGAGCACACGGGGCAGCTACCCCAGTTAGCCTCTCTAATAAGGGTGCACCAGCCATTGATACTGCCTTCTAGGATGTAACTCAGCACTAGTCCCTAATCTAACAACCTGTGCTTACATGTTCTGCCAATATACGCGGTGTCATAAATCTTCTTCCCAAAGACATCTTCACAGTTTCTTGAAGATAATGAAAAGTTCATTTTTATGAAAATACATCTCCTACTTTAATTCCTGCAAATCAAAAGTTTCTTCAAGTTTGATTTAATTGTTTCTACAATTGTTTTCCGCTTTAACGTAAAAATGTAATGTGCAGAATACTGTAACCTATTAAACGGAACGAGGATAATATATTATTGGCCATATTTTAATGTGGATGCACTTTCATTTAATTCTGAAATATTTGCTATAGCGGATTGGCAATGTCTTAAAAAATCTTTCTAGATGGATCTTACCATTTTCTTCTTTTTTAAGGATGAACTGTTCTGCAAATTTTTATAGAATATCTTCCCTGCGATTTTTGACATACGCAAAAATGCAGACGTTAGGGCCATTTAAGTTTAAAAATTTCTTTCTCCAGACAATCATGTCCATCTCACAATGCCTCATTGCCCCATTTGTAAAACAAGAATAAGGTTTTTCTTTTCCCTTAACCCACCCTTTGCTCATCCTGTCTACTTCATCTGTAAACTCCCTGTAGCAGGAGTTCTTCCTTGCTCCGGAACAGCAAAGCTATTTTAAAGGGAGTCCAAGCACTTCAGAGCCTTTTGTTCTAATGAAACGTATATATTATATAATAATCATCATTCCTACATGGCTAATGCTCACATTCCATGTCCTACTCCTCCTCACCTTCAAATATGTTGGCACATTTCTATTGATTTGATAAAACCCCGTTTTCAACATTTCTAGTCACTGTATCCTTCTTCTCAAGGGCTAATTTTACCTTCTGAGGAACCAGCACTGCATATATAAGGGAGACTGCATATATAAGGGAGATATTCCAATACTTTCCCCCTAAGTTGTGCTGCAGTCCAAACAGTCTGGTCTTAAAAGCCTTTCAATCTTCAAGCATTTAAAAAATAATTTACAAATCTAGCCTTGGCACAGGTATCCAGTTACAGGACAGAAGATCAAATACATTTTTCCAAGGATCTGACAACAACATGGCTCTAAGGAACCTGTGATTGACCGATGGCCTTTTCGTCCCTTGAGGCAGGCCTATTCCTACCCTGGGTAACCGGCAGATGGGAAGAAGCAACTCTTTTCATTTACTTAGGAATTGCTCTTTCTAATCTGCAAGTGCTGATGTAGCACAATCAGGGGCAGACACGCTGCAATAAAGGTTGCAAGGAAGAAATTGCAATGCTGGAACGTAGTCAGTGGTTTCACTTTAATGGCTCTGCATACGGCTAGATAAAAAAAGCATCATTGATTTCCTGCTGACCCTCTCCTCCAAGTTAATGAATGAAAGCTACTCATGTTAAAAGGCATGCAGCGTAAGGAGGTCCACTACTACCATCAAGACTGTAGGGAAAAACTGATAACCAGGGTTTGAGGTAATACCTGTCACATAAGGAAACTGCCCAGGTTTGGGATGTACAGAATCCAGTGTGCTAGCATTGCAAACCAGTGTGAATCTGGTACTATCTCTTTATTTTAATCCCTCCTTTTCAATTCTTATTTTGTTTCACCACTCTGAGAAGCAGTACTTCGAAGGAGCTGAACCCAGCAGTGTGGTGCACTACTCAACACTAACTCATCAGTCTTCAACACTTGATCCAGGATCTTTGGTTCACACAAGACAAAAAGGGAAGAAAATTGCTTCTGAAGAAGCGGTAACAAATTTCGTTTGGATCAAGTAAGTCCTGAGTAGGCATGAAAGGCTCCGAGCTGTCTGCTGTCCTGTCCATCTTCCACGCAGAGACCTATGGGTTGCTCCAAATTTCAGGTTTTTTTCAGCCACAAGCATACCTAAAACCACTTGGTGTCTACTTAGGTAGATCAAGCGCAGGCTCAGACCAGCCAAGGATTTGTCCCAAGTCACCTAGTTTTCCATCACTATAAAATTATATTCTGTCAAGAATCCCACTTGTATCAACTGTACAATTTGTAATGCAAGAAACACATTGAGAATAAGTGGCAATCAGTAGCCCTTAAAAAAACATTTCTTTTTCTAAGTTTACTTTTCCTCTTCTGTTCTCTTTCTCCTGCTTTCCATTTCAGATTTTTATTCTTGGATCTTGCTTCTCTTATGACTAAGTCTGTCGCCGTTTAACCCCAGCCGGCCACTAAGCCCCACACAGCCACTCGCTCACTCCCCCCCAGTGGGAGAGGGGAGAGAATCGGGAGGGTAAAAGTGAGAAAACTCATGGGTTGAGATAAAGACAGTTTAACAAGGAAAGCAAAGGCCGCGCACGCAAGCAAAGCAAAGCAAGGAATTCATTCACCGCTTCCCATCAGCAGGCAGGTGTTCAGCCATCTCCAGGAAAGCAGGGCTCCATCACGCATAACAGTGACTTGGGAAGACAAACACCATCACTCCGAACATCCCCCTCTTCCTTCTTCTTCCCCCAGCTCTATACACTGAGCATGACGCCATATGGTATGGAATATCCCTTTGGTCAGCTGGGGTCAGCTGTCCCAGCTGTGTCCCCACCCAGCTTCTTGTGCACCCCCAGCCTGCTTGCTGGTGGGGTGGGGTGAGGAGCAGAGAAGGCCTTGACTCTGTGTAAGCCCTGCTCAGCAGTAACGAAAACATCCTTGTTTTTATCGACACTGTTTTGCTCACAAATCCAAAACGCAGCCTCATACTAGCTACTATGAAGAAAATTAACTCTATCCCAGCCAAAACCAGCACAAGGTCCTTGTGTACTTTCTTCTTTATCATAGCTAAGAATTACGTGGAGATGAGATGGGACTAGAGGACTGTTTTTTCTGCTTTCCCCTATGGACATGGCAATAGTCTGCTGGTCAGAATCAGCTATAGACCAGACTCCGTTTCACTTCTTTCACTTCTTGCCTTCCAAATTTTCTATTTAATATACCTCATTACTTTCCAGCCTTCCTCTCATTTTTGTTTTCATAATGCAAAGGAGAACATCCAGAACATGCCCTGATGCATGACTACTCTGAACGAGTTATCTCCACTTTCCTCCCCTTGGCTAGGTTTGAAAATTAAACATGAGCACACTAACTACCACAGGCAGGTGCATTTCACTGACTTGACTACCAGCCTTACTTCTGATCTTTACATTTGCTTTTATTACCTTTCTCTATCTAATACAAGTATAAACAGAGAGTGGTTTTAGTTTTGGGGTTGAGGATGGGAACTCTGAATTTTTTCCTTAGATCACCATTGCTTTTAAAATAGATCAGATAAACCTGTTCATCTCTCTAGGGTTTGGTATCTTCTCTAATGTCACATGCTGCCAAGCACTTAACACTCTCACAAGTATCTGAATTCCTCAAATGAAAGGCAAGACAAAAGTGAAAGCTATTTGAGTACCTATCTTACAAAGGTGTCATGATTTGAGGCTTAATCAGTGTAAGACCCTCAGATGAAAAATTGCTCAGTGTCAGTATCCTGATTAGATTTGATCAAGCAGTTTTTTAAAATTACATACCTCATACAGAAATCAGTGATCCAAGTAAGAATTTGAAATTTTTCACCAAAGCCAGGCATAGCTTCTGTAAAAAGGAAGTTAAAATTAATTTTGAATACAGTGATATTTAAATGGTCTGTCATGTTGATGCAGGAGGGAGTACCTGTGGCCATGTTCATTGCTGCTCTGTGGATTGTTCCCTGCTAGCACCCCAGCAAGGGCACTCCATGAGGAAGGACCCATCTCTTGATGCCTCCAGAGCCCCCATCCGCACTATCCCACATTCCAGAAGCTGTTATGGCACTCCTAATGCTGTTCCAACACTAGCTCCTACACCAGCTCATCTGATGTCACATAATCCCAAAATGATTACAGATTGCTTCCTGACTGACAGCACGGTAGCAGAGATAAAAGGAGGATGTTGGCCAGAAAGGGCCTCCAGTCTCCTCTGTTGCTCTGCCAGCATGCTGTCTGCACTTGTAGACATGCATGCACTGGCAGCATGGGTAGAACCGGGCAACAGAGGCCCAGATTTGGCAGCTGGCCCAGATTATGCCAGAGCTGACCTTGCAAGTTAGTCCAAGTCTTAGTCACAAGTGACAACAATGGAACAGACAGGGAGATGCCTCCAGGTAAGGCTGACGCCAAGACCAACCCCACTCCACCCTATTATGAACAGCCCTGCGGAAAGGCTCCTCAGCCCAAAAAGTAACTTCACAAGTCAGGCGTTGGCTGAGCCCTTCTGAGAACCGTGCTCCACACTGCTTGAGACACATGGAAGTCCAGCCTGCATGCAGCCAGACCAGCCGTGGGTAAGCCGCCAGGAGTTGGCTGGAGCCACCAAACAGGGCAGAGAAACCCACCAACATCCTTGTAAATCACATGACACTATGCTCTTTCTTGCTCCTTCGGCATGCCAGCACTGCAAGCCAGATGTTGCAGAAGTGCTTGCAGGATGTTTTTTGGCAGAATGTGACATGTCTTGTCAAGGATGCTCCTTAGTATTGGGGGTCCATCAGCATTAAGGTGTCTTCCTGCTACAGTCAAGTACCATCGAGGACTAGAAAGCACAGAAAGTCAAAGAATTTGATCTTAGGGATGCTGAGAAAGGGGGAAACACAGTGTAATCGTTTTAGCAGTGTTAACAATCTCATTCTTTGTGTTACAGCTATTTTACATCCCCAGTATATTATCAGTGCTACTCTTCACACTCTGCCATTGTGTATCCCACTGGATTTTCATACAAAAACAATTCTTTGTCCTCAAAAGCGGCTTTTGTAGTGAAAAAAAGAGACCTGAAATCTGAAAACTGCTCACTTTTACCTGTCTCAAACCTGTTTTAAAAAAGGCAGAGGAAAAGGCAACTGAGCCTTCACAAAAGGCAAGCAGGTGGCCAGCAGTTGATATATATGTGTCGTGGTTTAACCCCAGCGGCAACTAAGCCCCACACAGCCGCCCACTCACTCCCCCCCAGTGGGAGAGGGGAGAGAATCAGAAGGGTAAAAGTGAGAAAACTCATGGGTTGAGATAAAGACAGTTTAACAGGGAAAGCAAAAGCCGCGCACACAAGCGAAGCAAAACAAGGAATTCATTCACTGCTTCCCATCGGCAGGCAGGTGTTCAGCCATCTCCAGGAAAGCAGGGCTCCATCACACATAACGGTGACTTGGGAAGACAAACGCCATCACTCCGAATGTCCCCCCCTTCCTTCTTCTTCCCCAAGTTTCATATGCTAAGCATGACGTCACATGGTATGGAATACCCCGTTGGCCAGTTGGGTCAGCTGTCCTGGCTGTGCCCCCTCCCAACTTCTTGTGCACCTGGCCAAGCATGGGAAGCTGAAAAGTCCTTGACTACTGTAAGCACTACTTAACAACAACTAAACCATCAGTGTGTTATCAACATTATTCTTATACTAAATCCAAAACACAGCACGATACCAACTACTAAGAAGAGAATTAATTTTATCCCAGCTGAAACCAGGACAATACTGGTCCAACCTAAGAACTGGATTTATTTTGCTCTTTATGCACTTCTCAGTTAACATGTCAAGCCACTGTGGCTCTTGTGCTTTTTGTGCATAAGACCTGCTTCTAGTCTAATATTTTTCTTTTCTTCTTGTTTTTTTTTTAAGGCAGATCATAAGCTTTTAAAGATAATAACCATCATCTAATCTTCAAACTCCTTTCTCCCATCCTCCACTCATATTTTATGAAAATTTTGTCTCAGCTGAAGGTATTCTGGGTATTTTGTATATAATGCAAGTGTAATGTCATTTTAATGAATGCTTGTACAGTACTGGTCCTTTAGTTAAATTATGTAAAAAACAGGTGCATTGGACATGGGTAATAGGAAAATAAGTTTGTTTCAGGAGCCTAATTGCTATGCTGATGACTGTAACAATACTGGCAGGCATTTGCTGATTTTTTTGAGTAGGATCATTTTTGCAGTGAAGAAATACTGGAAACAGATTCCAGGTATTCTTCCACTGCAATTTGTTGGGTTTTATTTATTTATTCCAAATATGTGGGTCTTATTAGATCAGAGACAGCCAAATTTGCAGATAGCTGCAGAAACCCCAGTAAATAGGCTTTCCTCTTTGCCACTATTGGTCACAGTTCATTTTTAGCCCAAGTCTGGTTTTTTGACCATTTTCTATTTGTGTCCTGCATGTTCTGTTTGAAATATCTTACAACCTAGAGGCACTCTACCATACACAGTTGATCTAATTCAGAAAGTCTTTGCTACCCGTTATCCTCATGTGCCGATACTAAGCAGTGCAAAATAATTCCTGACAAACATGAGTATTCTTCTACCACAGCTTGTACCTTAATCAAGCAAAGTCAGCGAAAGGCTCTGCTTGACTTCAACGTGCTTTGGTTCAGATTTGCAGAGCCTGGTGTTTAAAGGTATTCAGGTGCCTAAGGGAGCAGGAAGCACCTTGGGGATTTCCCAATTGTCATAAAAATATGGTCCATGGCCCGGATGATTCACTAACAATTCCTTCAGCAATGTTGTAACTAGCAGTATAGATTACATTCATGCTTAATCCTTGGTGTTAGATATGTTGCAATGAGTATCAGTACAAATGACAAGAATCTATACCCATGTAGGTATCTTCTGAATTAACACCTTTAACTTAACAGTGTCCAGCTAAACTAACAGAACCAGACTTAGGGAAATACAAGGCTGGACGTTGCATAATTGTCTTATAATTGAAGGGCAGTTTCAACAACAGAAGGCTTCCATTTTGCATTCTGTACTTCTGAATGCTGAGCCAAAACAGCATGCACGGTTTCATTGACGTAATATTACCTATCATCCAAGACTAAAGCTTATTCACTTACTATTAACAATGGATTAAATTACTAGGAGTGTTGAGCAGCACTCTATTCAACAGTATTCTCTACTATTCTTGCTAGAAATTTGCTTCCACAGTAACTACTTTATGCATCTGTGGTAAATGGGAACTGATATTTCAGTTTAACAAAAACTCTTTGTTATGATGCACAACCGTTATTAATGGATTACACTTTTAATCCACTTTGTCACATAAATAGAAAATCTATGGTTTGATAGGATTAAGCATTTATCAAAGATTCTTTTTTATTATTAGTGCTTTTCAAACACAGAGTTATTTTCTACAGAATTTGTTTTTGTAGTAGTAAGTGTTTTAACTTCTTCAAAATAAATGTTTGTTTTGGACATTAAAGCCAGGCAGTTGCTGCTTTCCCAACAGATCAGTGACTCACTCATACTCCCATTAACTTCAATGGGAAGAGGAGCATGGCCCAAGAAAATAACCTGTAAAAAACCAAATCTATATTCTGTCAACCCAATAGCCATTAAAGGAATTAATTACAAATCTCAGAATTGAGGACAGTTGAAATGACATAGCATATAAAGATATCTTTAATAATTATCTTGACAATTTCTAATCACATTTAAATTCCTGTAAAGTTATCAAAACATTTGAGTAATCTGAGCTTGAGATGTTTTCTATTTACTCAGAATTCAAAGAGCTCCTTTCAAGTGAAAGGTAGAAACAGCTTTGAAGAGAGATGACAAAGGAGTGAGGGAAACCCTAAACAAATCATACTTCTGATTTAGGTATTATGTCCTTAATGTAATCTTCCACATTTCTCATATTTCTCACAGACTTTAAACAACACATTCAGTATTGATCTGAGAGCAAAATAGTCATAAAACAATTTTTCTGAATACTACCTTAAGCATAAATTGTAAAATGACTCTGTATATTTTGCCTGTTTGAAATGTATAGCTCTATAGCTCGCCTTCTAGGCTCTACACCATGCCATCAGAAATTATTTGCAACATTCACAAAGACTTCCTCATCCCCGCTCCCACTGACAGAAAAGATATACTATTCATTATTTTGATGCAAATGAGGGAACAGTTAATCATCTGCTTTAAAAACAAGGTCCCCGGCCTTATTTAATTCCCTAAACCAGCAAACCATGTATTTGTATTTATACAAATTGATCTCGCCATTGTCATGTTCAAAACAAAACATATAGTAAAAGCACCAGTGAATTCTGGCCTATATGCCCTTTCCTCTTCTATGTTTGTTTGCATTCAGATAATTTTTAGATTTTGACTTTTCTGTCTTTTCTCCCAGCCACAATCCTACTAGCTTCAACAGGCTTGCCCATATTAATAAAGAAGGCAGAATTAGCCCTTAATTGGTAATGGAGCCCAAGGTGTTGCAAAACCAGCACATACTATTAAAAGCACTAGAAGTTAAAAAACGTAGTAGGAATACAACTTTGAACTGGATTAGGTGGTCATCTCAATGCAATTCTCAAGATTTTGAGAGGGTCTCCAGGCTCTACAGCAATAAAAATGCTAAATATCCCTAATGAGTACTCCACTGCTTTTAAACATGCAAGAACAAAAACACTGAATGGAAAATATTAATTGGCCTCAACATGAAGACAAAAAGATTATTGATCCTAAAAGCAATATTTTTTTGGAATCTGCTCAGAAAACAAAGGACAACAAAGCTCTGCTGAGCAGTAGCTTAGAAAGTAAAATATTTTTAAAATTGATTGCATAAAGACAGACAATGTAAGAAAGACAATAATAATGACAATAATGTGGAAGAACTGAAGGATGTTTTGAATTGAAGACAATGCTTTAGACTTAAGGTTCTAAAAATGAAATATCCTTACCCTACTTTACAGAAAACAAGCGCAGTACATGAGCAAAAAAATACACAGGCTGTGTTATTCTAAACCTACGCTGTATCATGGCAAAGTTTAATTGTTCTTAGTTGTCAGTCATCATGAAAATTGTTTTGAGAATAGCAAATATATTTGCAGAACCGACTGGTTAAGTTTGTCTTTGATTTCCAGGAGTTTTGGGGAAGTTCCCATTTAAGAATTCACATCATCACATGGTGAAATAAGGCACTTGACACTTTGGATTTCACTACTAGAAAGTCCCTCTGGAGAGTCCACATGATGTGCATTATTCAGATTTTCAGATTTTGGGCACCAGGCTTACTTCATATGACAGCGTGGGCTACATGTTGATCACACTGTACTGTTAGCCGAGAAACTTGCTGTGTGACTTCAGGGTGCTCACTTCCCTCTCTGTGGAACAGCACTGATTACTCAGACCGACACAGGAGGAGAATAAAGCACTGTGCATGAAAGCACTGTTTCTGGATTACATTACTTTGACGAGGAATCTTTTTAACTTTTAGGGCAGCTGACTTCAGAAGTGCCGAATGATCCCTCCTTTGCCCTTCAGCGCATTTCTTCACGCAACGAAGAGTGTTGTGAGCTCCTTTCCCTTCCCTGTACCCAATCCTCTGCTAAATTCCTTAAATCAGATAATCTGATTGTTATTGATTCATTTTTTTCATTTTGACTAGGGAGAGGATAACACAGGACCCATCACATTTCTACGGCATTGTTAATTTTTTTTTAGCTTTTGATCTGAAATACCGGCATCCAACATGCACCCTGAGCACAGAACCAGAAACGGAGCCCGCGCACCGAGCAGATGCAACGGAGGGGTGGGTGAAGGGGGGGTCTCCTTGCCCGGCACGCCCGCCAGCCCCGCCGCCCAGGCCCCCTCTCCGCGGCCCCTCGCTTTCACGGCGCCGCCCGTCGCTCAGCGGGTCCCCGGCCGGGGCTGCATCCCCGGCGGCAGGGGCGGCTGCAGCCTGGCGGGGCGGCGGCTGGGGCTGCCCGCGGGGCTTCCCCCCGCCCCGCTGCCTGCGCGCCGTGTGGCGGGACGGCGGGGGCGGGCGTATGGGGGGGCCGGGCCAGCGCCGCCACTGCCGCCGCCGCCCGGCTCCGCCTCTGCCGCCGCAGCTCTCAGTCCTGGAGCGCCGCTCGGCTGCCAGAGGGAAGCCGCCACCTGCTCCGGTGCGGAGTCGCTCCTCGCTGCCCGCCGAGAGGGAGAGCGGCCGCCCCGCCGCCCGCGCCCGGGAAGTTACCGCTCCTCCCGCCGCTGGGGGATAGCTGCCGCCGCCGCCTCCCGGCCTCGGAGGGGAGAAGTCGCCGCCCCGCTCCGCTGCGAGAGGGAAGAGCCCCCGCGGGCGCGTCGCTCCGCTCCGCCGCTGCCTCCCGGTCCCGCCGCGGGCAGGCGGGATGATGGAGCCCCCCGCCGCCGCCGCCGCCTGCGCCTCCTGCCGCCGCCGCCCGCTGCCGCCGCCGCTGCTCTGCCTCCTGCTCGCAGCCCTCTGCCTGCCGCCAGGTGAGCGCCCGCCCGCGGGAAGGGGCGACCGCCACCGAGCCGTCCCGACCGCGCGTAACTTGGCGGAGGGGAGGCCGGGGCCGCAGGTGGCGGTGCCCCCCCGCGGCTCGCTGCCGCCGGCGGGGCCGCCCGCCCGCCCGCCCGCCTTTCACCGGAGCGCCCCGACACCTACCGCGGGGTCTCTGCATGACGGTGAGGCGGGGGTCGCTCCCGGCCGTTGGTGCCCTCCGCATCCCGTTTCGCCTCGGCAAGGAGCGGGCGGGGGTTGGTCCTCTCCTGCCCCCGCCGCCGGCCCCCGGGGAAGGCGGCGGAGGGCGGCCGGCGGGGCGGGCTGATGCCGCCTCTCCTGAGGGAGAGGCATGAGCTGCCCCAGCGGTGAGGGGGGCTGAGAGGTGGCGGTCCCGCCTTTCCCCTTTGGAAGCGGCGGTGGGGTCCCTCCGGGGCGTTGTCACCGGCCGCCGGGCAGCGGACGGGCAGGGGCGGCGGGCGCTGCCCCCGGGGCGGGAGAGCCGGGGCTCGGCGCGGCGCGCGTTTCCCTTCCAGGCTGAGCGGCACGTCTCCACAGAGAGCCGCCGCCAACTTCGGCGGTTCAGCCGCTTCTCCCCTCCCCGTCTTCAGCGCCGCCCGTGGCGGTGCCCGGCTGCCCGCAGAGCCGACGGCTGCCCGCGTTTGTCCTGCTGCCGGGGGACTGGCGCTGGCCGCGGGCTGGTGGGTGCCCGGGGAACGCCGTCGGCGTGGTGCCGTCCGGCAGCCAGCCGGGCGGGGAGCAGCCCCGCCGTCGTCTCCCCTGCGCGGGCAGGCGGCTGGGGCAGCTCGAGTCCCGCGAGTGGTGGCAGCCCTGCGTGGGATGACGCTGCTCCGGCGGATCGGGTTCGCGTGGGTAACTTCGCTTCCCGCCCCCCCTCCGTAAGAGCACTCTGAGGCGTTAGGGAAGTGGGAGGGCGCAGGGGGTGCTAAGTACCCTAATTGTTCTGGGAATATTTTGGCCATGAGGTGTTTGTAGGCTTTATTTTGTAAATATTGAGCGTGAAAGTGAAGTCTGAGGGAAGAGCTGTGAAGTGAGGAGTTCCGCATTCAGCGCGGAGACCGTCTCGTTATTTTTGTAGAAAGAGCGTCAGCCTGTGGTAGCATTTTGCATTGCTTTAAGAAATGGCTTTGCCTTTATGTGCCTGCCTGTGCAACGGCGGAGGGTTTGCAGAAGTGTTGGAGTTGGTGGTTTTTCATTCCTGGCCTCTGCCTTGTCATGACGTGCTCTCCGGTTAACCATTTACAGGCAGTGTGTTCTCATCGGAACGGAAGATAAGAACAGATCTTTTTCAATAGCGATATATTTATGTTTATTTTGTGCAAGCTTTAGTTAAGTAGAAAACGAGCTACACCAATAAAGTAAGGCTGCCGAAGCTTTAATTTCAGCTAGAATAGTAAAAAAGCTCCACAGAACCAAAAGCAGTATCGGAACCATAAGCAATATGTCAGGCTGTTCTGCTAGCTTTTGCTTTGGCAAATAGAGTGTGTAACCACTGTAAGATGTAAAAAATATCAGACTCAGCGGCAGTTTACAAAGAATGCTGGTTTCTGTGATGTAGAGAAAGTCTTCAGGAAAGATTGTTCGTTTTATGAAACCTTAAAGGCATGTGGAGTATCCAGAGATATAAGCACATCAGCTTCTAAGAAGCAAGACTTGGCCCCTGTGGAGAGATTTATCCTAGTAAATACGAAGTGATCTTGCTGATTGTGTGACTGTCTACAATTTTCCCATCGAAGGAAACCTGAAATCATAAAATACTTTATCTCAAGGGTTGTGTTGATGGAGGTCTATAAAAAGTTCGTACTTGACCACCTATGATCTAAATAGGTTGGAGGTAAAACCGTTTACCAGTTTTTTCTGCTCTTCATTTCTTCCTTGCCCTCTCAAGGAGAAGCTGAGGCTAACTGTTCAGAGTGCAGGCAAATACATGGCAGGAGAAACCAGCTCCACCTCACCTTAGAAACTTTCCCTCCAGTACTGAAAATGCCTGGAACGCCTAATATGAGATTTAAGCCTCTAGTTCTCAGTTTATTCTGCAGCATATAAAAGATACTTAACTATAAAAATATCTATAAAAAGGTCTTGATATTACTCTGCACTTCACATTTCTTTCTCCTTGCTATCTCAGCTATTTTAGATGATAAATAATTTGCTATCATCTACAACAAATTTTGGATATATTACTCTATCGTGGTGCTTGGCTTTTGGGAGTTCCATTTCAGGTTTGCATATAGAAAGCAATAGATAAGCTATTAAAAGCATATTAAAAGTTGATGTGCTTCAGGCGTAGATCTCTCCAGCAATATTCAAGCTGATTGGGGGTCCCTATGAGAAATTTTGAGTTTCTTTCTTCACAGAATAAACTGCCTAGGAAGATATCAATTTAAAAAAAAAAAAAAAAAAAAAAAAAAAGAGGGGGTCCCAGTCTGCATTTGGTACTAGGAGACTAACTCTAGGTTAGAATAAATGAGAATACCAATTAAAATCTCATACTTTTCTAGAGGAAATGACTGTATGTGAAAAGGAAGTCAACTTTTAATCAGGCGCTAATCCTCGTTACAGTAAAGCTTCTCCCTCCCCCCACTTTCTGGTGAATTATAACCAAGAAGCTCAGAGTCTCTCATACTCTGTTTTATTACTAAAGACTTTATTACTTTATTATTACTATTACTATATTACTTACTAAAGACTTGCCACATATTGTTATATTGCGTAAGGGTAGTGAGGCTGTAATATGTAGTCTTCTCATTCACATGACACTTGCTGTGTTCTCGCTCCTGACTACGTTTTTTTTCCTAGTGTATCTGGTGTGACATTGATCTAGGGAAACTGGTTTTCTGTTTGAGGAACTGAAGTTCACATGTTTTTTCTGAGACTGAAGTCAGGAAATGTCTGCATCATGTCTACATGTTTTGATATGCTATGTATCTGTGGTCCAATGCACAGGTAGCAAAGCCAGTCTCATTCTTAAGTGAGTTATAAGTTGTTAAATCATTTGCTTTGGGAAATGTTTGATATGTTTGAAAATTCTTTTTTTTTTTTTTCTTTTTGTGAGAATATGCTAGAAAAGTCTCACAACATAAATCATTTTTCCTCTTGTGCTCTCCATTCTTCTGTTGGGTTTTTAGCACTTCTCATAAAGCAGAGGGCAACAACAGAAATCATCCGGGTCTGTAAATCTCTGAAATTTCAGCCCATTGATTTTTACTGGGGAGAATATATGTTGTTATGTTCATGAAATAAATATCCCTGTCGTAAGTCATACTTAATTCCAAGATATCTTATTTCCACTTTCCAACATGTGTAAGAGTAATACCCTTCCTTACAGTACCACCCATTCTTCTTCCTGAAAGTAACCTAGAATGCTAATGTGTAATCCCAGGGTAAATAGTTTCAGCTGTCTTTGTAGTAGAAGTTAAGCTATTTTTTGGCTTATTTCCAGCAGAAATTTTTGGGGGAACAGAATCTCTAAATATTTATGCGAGATGACATGTGAAGGGGAAAATAAAGAAAATAGCATTAAGTATTTTACATAATGCAAATTACACCCGCATGATCAGGATAAACCTGTCTTCCCTGTTTTCTTACAAATATTCTACTTCTCTAGTATGGTGTATAGTCTTAAGCTATGAGTGCTCGCTGCAGATTTCCATAATGTCGTATCTGATTACATATGGTGCAGAAAGACATCATATAAAAACAAACATTACTGTAGTGGCAATAGCTTTAATGTGTCTGCTGGTCATACTACATCACACCACCATGGGCTTTTCTTAGGTTCCTACCACAGGGACTTTCTGGAGAGTATTTTTTGTCAAAGTGGTTTTGGACTGGTTGAGTGAAACAAAAGCAGACTGCAGAAAAGTAAACTGGCTAGGGGGAGCCAGGCCTACCTGTATGTACTTTGAGCCTAGTAACAGTTGAGGGGCTGAATTTGCTGACTTTGTAGGAGCTATAATTTGTAATTGGATCTCCTGACACTAGATGATCAATATTCAGTTTCCCCTTTTTGTGACCTGCATTACATGACCATAAGCATGATGGTCACAGATAAGCTGGCTCAAGGTCTGGTCTGCAGTGCTTGTTCCACTGCTGTTTCACGCATGGGAGGGCTTTTTTAGTAGTAGCATGCTGATTGTGGAAACTCTTTTTTTCACAGCACTAATAGAATGGTTTTTTAGTATGGTCTTGTTCAGTTCTGCAAACTCTGATACAGGGCCGGACTTTACGTTCTGTTTTTTGAGAGATACTACCGTATCTAAAAACCATAATCTTCAGGCTTGCACTTTAGTGCTCCTCAAGGTTCCTTTGGGTTGGCTAGTGTATAGCTTTTTCCTCTGGTAATACAATCATTTTTTGTATTAGAAAATGTATGTAAACTGCAAGGCCACACTTGTAAGAGAACTGAGGACCTGTTGCAACGTGCTGATTTCTCTCGAGTTCCTCCGCTTTCAAGAAAAATCGTTACGCTTGCATGCACCGATGCTCGAATGAGAGAATCTTCAAGAACTGTAAATGCTGCCGGGTGATAATTAGAATTGACTTGAGCAGAACGTGATTTTTCCAGGAAAAACTGAACATTAACAACTCCTCTTGATTTGAAATTGTTGAGTGTTATTTTCCCTGAAGACAAGGCTTTGACCTATATGTTCTTTATCTTTGTATCTTTTCTTTAATAAGAACAGGATGAATATTAAAGGAGGCTATACATTCCTGTCTTTAATGTGCTTGAAAATGAATCTCATCTTTTAGAGAGGAGACTGCAGTACAACTACTATGCTGACAATCTGCTACTGGCAGTGATTGGATCGACTTTTTTCCATTTTTTTCTTCTCTGTGTTTTTTTTGTTGTTGTTTTTCTTCTTCCCCAGTGGGCTTTATTGAGGGTGACTTGAATCGCAGTTGGTCCTACACCAGCGGATGTTAATCTACTGCTCCAAAGCGGTGGCTCTTTTGAGGAATATCTGCCTAGCTTAAGATTAAATTGCTTTTCTTATCATGCATATAGGTCTCCAGAAAGCCAAATAAATATTTGCTTATTAAAACAACTGCTGCTTCTACTGAACTGGTATTTTTGTTGTTGATAAGAAATATGCCTCTTTTGGGAGGAAAAAAAAGGGAGAAAGTGATAAAACAGTGGAGAGAGCGAGAGAGAGCGCCTGCAGCTTTAGGGTATGATTTTTAGAGGTTATCGGGGTTAGAACAGTTCTGAAACATTTGGTTAGAAAGCATTTGAAGTGCTTTCAATAGCAATGGAAATACTAAGCTGTTCCCTTGATAACAAGCAAAAAGTGCATTTGGTGATTTAATGAGTGTTTCAGCAGTCTATATATCCATATAATCTGTTTTCAATTAGGTTGTACTCTTCGTAGTTAACCCCTTATTGTGAAGAAAAACTTCAAATGCTTGAACCACATTAATGTGTTGCGTTTTGTGCTGTGGTAGCCCCACTTGTAGAGCTCCTGGCATCGTTAAACATGGGTATTGGTCACAGCAATTTTGCTCCTGAGGGAAAGCGCTCAAACAGCAGTCAAATTTTAAACATCTCCTCGGGTCTCATGGACAGCAGAAGTCCCCAGGGCTGAAGGCCTGGCAGGTTGGTGACATTTTGGCATGTGTCAGAAGGTCTGTGCAGTGGCTGTCCCTTTCCCTTGGCTAGCTCTCTCATACAGCGTACATTCCAGCAGTCTAGGCTGGAAAGTTTTGTTTTTTTTAACAGAACATTGATTCTGACCATAGTTGGCATCTTTTAAACTTGAAGAGATATTGGCAGCTAATTCAATAGAGGGAGCTCCGCTACCTTACTGTTAGAAGCAGCACATCTCTGCTTTTCCCAGACCTCTGGCTTCAGCTTGAAAGTTATGTTAAAAGTCTTTGTTTCTTCGCAGTGTTCTGTGGTGCCAGGCTTTGTTTCTGAAAGCATCTTACTTTTCATCACAGGCTTCCTGTTGCCTGAAGGAGAAGGAAGGACAAACCTGAATCACATAATAGGCAAACCCAAAAAAGATGACTCAGAGATACTTCTGTTTTGCAGCAAGGCATTGTGTGTTCTAAATGGATATGTTACAGAATCGGGTTTTTAAATGACCTTTCCTTGTCTGGGGGGGGCTTCATGTAGAAACTCAAAAAGAAGTAGAATAAAAAGAGGGTACTTTCCAGGGATGAAATGGGCCAAGAATGGTGTTGCATGAAATAGAGTACAAACAGGATAAGGGAATGATTGCACTAGATAGACTGTTGTGGCACGAGGAAGGTAGAATGCTTCCAATAAGATGTATTAAGTAGGACCTTTATTGAATAGAAGCGATTCTTTCAGTAAGTTCTTCTAGAATCATAAAGGAAAACTGGAATATGTATGCTGTTCTGTAAATGGAATCTGGATTCTAGGCTAGTGTAAAAGAAAGCCAGCTTAAGTATGTGCTGGTTTGCTTTTAACCCATTCCATGTCTTTAATACAGAAACAGGTACATACAGAAAGCTGTTAACTGTTCTGCAAACCTAGGACTTTGTATTTTTCTTGGATCCTTTACTTTTAAAAATATTATTTCTCATCGGACTATTTTGATACTAATTATGAAGCCCCATTAAGGACCAGCCCCTTCTAAAAAAAAAAAAAAAACCAACCCTTTAAATCGAGTCGCCTTCAAGTAAACTTGTAATGAACTCAGCATTATTCTTCAATCAGATGAATCCTGCACACATGCCATTTATCATTTGACTTGCTGCAGAAGTTGCATATTTGTTTCCTAATTTTTCAATTTAACTAGAGAAAATAATCATAGATACTGGATAACAAAATAGATGTAGCTTGTATACAGCTAGAGGTGAATGTGGCATTTTATACGACTGACTGACATGTTTCACGTTTTTGTTGTTTTGTTGTTTTGGGGGTTTTTTTGATGTGAGATTTTTGGGGTTTTCTTTAGAAAGTGGAACAACTTATTTTTCAAGAACTTGCTGAGTTGAGTGAGGCCAGGAAGAATTGCTAAGGCTCATATTTTGGAAAGACAAGAGAGGGTTGATGCAGTTTATCTGTGGGGTGAAGTAGTAAATGTTCACATAAGGCTCTGTAACTGGGTAGCTTACAGAGAATACCTGGTTTGCACTGGGCTTAAAAATGGAGAGTTCAATGCAAGTGTGAGGTTTTAATGTTATTTGTGAGATGCGGTCCTTTAATTGCAGTTTCTGAATTATTATGCTGTTGATTATCCAGGGTATTAGCCTAGGTATTACTGCATTTTGGCATGGAATCTTGTTACATGAAATGTAGAAACCGGCATGCATTTAGCAAAGTGAGTTCCGTGACTCATCCAGATAAAATCATGTTTGTTGGCTTATTCTAGTTGTGTTGGACAGCAGAGATGTCTTAATGGCCTTTACCTACAAAGCCATATATGGAACAGAAAAAGAAGGATAAAGGATGGAATATTTAGACAGGATTTGGGGAACTTCAGTGTAGCCGTGTAACTTCAGAAGAGAGAAGGATTCTGAATCAATTCCTTCATTCTTGATACTGCACATCAGGTTGTATAACAAGTGCTTGCATGTAGAGACGATGATAGGTAAGTATTATCTTAAAATTCACTCATTGACACAGCATTATGGGATTTGTGTTCTCAATTTGGGGAAGTTGAAAGTTTCTGACACTGCCAACAAAGTAGTGTGCTGACAACTGGTGACGTAAATCAAGAAAACATTTGCATCTTACACTTGACAGCTTGAAAGGTTAGCAAGGGGATAATTTTTCCAGCTTTAATTCATGACTGAGATTTTTGTCAAGTTTGTTTAACATTACCCCTCAGTTCTCAAAATACTGGACAACTTACTGCTAATCTTGAACCCTACCTACACACAGAAGCAATAAGGAAGTCAGTATTGTGAATGTCCCACCAGTTTCCAGTTTATATGAGTGAATTATGTTTCTTATTATTGTGTTTCTGCACAGACAAGAACTCTTAGTAATGCAGAGCTTGTTGTGCAAACAGTTCTATGGTTTGAAACAGTCACCAATATATAAGCAAATAAATGACAGTGACTTCACGTTGCATAAGTTTACATTTTGCATCTTTGTTGCCAATATAAGTGCGTTCTTTTTGTTAAATATTTAAAAATTCCCGAAAATGTTTTGCTCTAGTAGTTTAGCTCTTGATGTGGCTTCTGTAACAGGGCTTTGCCTTTTGGAGGGGTAACTGTTCCACAGTTTATTTTGACCTTGCTCATCACACTACTGTTGAATGATGCAACAGGTTCTGTCTTAGCTTTGAAGTTTAAGTCCTTAGTATAAGCTTTATCCTAAAGGTTTAACCCCAGTTAATAGGTGGTGCCCCACAGCAGCAAATTCCTAACTGTCTACGTGACTCTCTGATGTCAGAGTGGGGCTTCTGAAAGTTCACCTGCAGGTTTGGTAAGGGTCAGGTTCTGGTATTTCATCCAGACTCAGTTGTGTCTGCAGGTCACTTCTTGTCATTGCTTATCATTTTCTTAACTACCCTGCAGTGCTAAATCCAAAACTTCTGCACAGCTTCTGGGGACGGCAGGAGGAGGAGTCTAAAGCTTTTGAGATAGTGGAAAATAAGTGGCATGTTGCAAAGGTGATAAGCATGGATGTAGAAGAAGTAGGTTAATCATTTCTTAGTTTAGATTCACCGAATCTATTTGGCGTCTTCTATGTGTCTTAACATAGTGTATGTCTGCTTTGTTAGAAAGAAAGTTTGTTCCGTATCTCAAAAGAGCAGTAAGCCCTTGGTGTCTGCAGACATAAGGAAGCTGCTATAGGACCAGGGAAAGCAAATTTTCTGGCCTATGTATCAAAATCTTGGTATATCAGAGGGCCATAAGAGATGTATCGTGTCTGCCTGAGAGTCAACAGGGGGAATGAGAGTTGTATTTTTTTCAGAGGTCTTGTCATGGGAGTGGGGCCATAGCTGGGTGTCGGGGCATGCTGGCACGTTAGGCTCTGCAGAGCCTGCTCGCTGTCATCATCCCACAGACGGGGACTCGGAGCACTGCTGCAGCCACCATGGCAGCACCGCTTGGTGAGGGCAGCTTTGGAGTTACTTTTGAACAGCATGCAGCTCAAGAGCCAGAGGTCAGAAACCCTCTGTAATGGTAGTCACCTGTAGTGTCCATGGTGGCAGCTTCCTTTCCAGTGCATAAGAGGGGAAGGGAAGGGTCTGTATTCCTCCCAAGCATGAGAAATTCCCTACTTTTGCTGGGAGCGTGCTTACCCTCTGAACTGCTGCAGAGACGTATCTGCTTACTTTAGGGGTGTCAGTTTTTTCTCCTGCTCTGAATGGTGTTCAAAGTGCTCTGGGGGGGTCACTTTTTAATCATTAAGTCCATCTGCGAGTACAGCAGTGATAAGGAAGGATGGGCTTCAGCATACTCGGTGTGCTTGCAATCTTTGGCTCTCTTTCCATTGCATCAGCGGCACAGAAGAATGAATAACGCAGTGTGTTTCTTTAATGAATGCTGAATGGGTGAGTGTGAGTTGCCAGAAGCTTTATCCAGAAAGAAGCAGGGTGTTGTGAGGGGTGATATCCGCCAACGGGGGAGGAGAAGCAGGTGAATGCCACAACAACCCCAGGCAACGCTACAGGCTTGGGGAAGAGTGGCTGGAAAGCTGCCCAGAGGAAAAGGACCTGGGGGTACTGGTTGACAGCCGGCTGAACATGAGCCGGCAGTGTGCTCAGGTGGCCAAGAAGGCCAACGGCATCCTGGCCTGTATCAGAAATAGTGTGGCCAGCAGGAATAGGGAGGTGATCGTGCCCCTGTACTCGGCACTGGTGAGGCCGCACCTCGAATACTGTGTTCAGTTTTGGGCCCCTCACTACAAGAAGGACATGGAGGTGCTGGAGCGCGTCCAGAGGAGGGCAACGAAGCTGGTGAAGGGCCTGGAGCACAAGTCTTATGAGGAGCGGCTGAGGGAACTGGGGTTGTTTAGCCTGGAGAAGAGGAGGCTGAGGGGAGACCTCATCGCGCTCTACAACTACCTGAAAGGAGGTTGTAGCGAGGTGGGTGTTGGTCTCTTCTCCCAAGTAACTAGCGATAGGACAAGAGGAAATGGCCTCAAGTTGTGCCAAGGGAGGTTTAGATTGAACATTAGGAAAAATTTCTTTACTGAAAGAGTGGTCAGGCCTTGGAACAGGCTGCCCAGGGAAGTGGTGGAGTCACCATCCCTGGAGGTATTTAAAAGACGTGTAGATGAGGCCCTTAGGGACATGGTGTAGTGGGCATGGTGGTGTTGGGTTGACGGTTGGACACGATGATCTTAGAGGTCTTTTCCAACCTGTATGATTCTATGATTCTATGATTCTATGAATCAGTTTTAGCTGGAGTTCAAGGTCCAGTTTTATTAGATGTGAGAGTAGTTTTGAAGACTGAAGTTGATGGTTCAGCCCAAAAGCTTGTTAATTTTTCTGGGAAGAAGTAGTGCTTTTAAACTGTTTCTTGAAGTGCATTATTGTTACAGTTTTATATATGGTTACTGCTGAAGGCCACGTACAAGTTTCACGTTTGGAAGTTTTGCGTAAGTATGTATAAAAACCTAGCCCTCTTGGTGTGGTAGGGAGCCTTGTCTTAGGTGTGGATTCTAATTCACAAAAGCCTCATAAATAGCTTGTTTTCTCTTGCTTTTTGACTGGTTGCTAGTCTTCCTTCGAGGTGTGGTCATCTGTAAACAGCAATGATTGTTCTGAGAAGCTTTTCATGTAAATGTGAAAGAGCAGAGTGCTGAGCATGCCGGGGACTGTGACTCTTTGTGAGGAGGCTCTTTTTGTGCAATAGATAAATATTTGTTACTTTTTTGGACATACTGTACAGTACAGACTTTTTTCATAACCACAGAAGGAGGTTGGTAGCTCATAGCCTGCAAGTTCTGTGACAGAGTGCGGTGAACTCTACATAAAACTTGAGGCACTCTGTTAACTGAAAGTGGTAGTAGAAGCTTTAAGGGGAGTATCGCCATGAAAATCTTTATTATCTTGCTAAAACT
Source organism: Calonectris borealis (assembly GCF_964195595.1). Classification (NCBI taxonomy): domain Eukaryota; kingdom Metazoa; phylum Chordata; class Aves; order Procellariiformes; family Procellariidae; genus Calonectris; species Calonectris borealis. The sequence goes on from NC_134312.1 coordinate 96,638,943, forward strand.
TTTTGTAAAGTCTGGATGGGGTTTTTGGTGTTTTTTTGTTGTTTTGGTTTTTTTTCTTTTCTTTCTTTTAAGGTGGATCATTACTCTACCTTTAGCAAAGGAGGGAAGGATAGGTACTAGAAAAACAAAAGTTTTATCCAGGCTTGCATTAATTCCAGGCATGAGGTTAAGACCTAAATCTTCCATCTGCAGTTTCCCATTATCTTCCTCAATGGCAGCTTTAAAGGAAAAAAAAACCTACAAAGTTTCTTTGATTCCCTCTGCTCAGGGAAGACTGAGGACTGGATATGGGTTGAGGGTTGGTTTTTGGTGGGTTTTTTGGGTGTGGGTGTTGTTTTTTTTTTTAAATATCATTTAATGAAAGAGGAAAGTGATCAATGGTCTCTAGAGTAAGTGGCACTGTATGCCAGGCTTTTCAAACAGTGATGTTTGTAGCAGAAGGAACCTGTTGTGAATTGGGACTGACAGTCGCCAGGGTGGAAGTACCACTGCATGCGTTTTATTTAAGAGGATTTAAGTGGTCTAACCTAAACTCTGGTAGTCTAATGGTGGAAAAAATTGTTTGAGTTTTGTGTTTCTTGTGGCATTGTGGCATTTGGTTGAGCTACATTTCAAACATAGTGAACACTATGTGGCCTTTGGCTGCTTGGTAATACTTCAGTTGCAACTGCAAGGCTAGAAAATTTTATATGGGCTACTCCTGCAATGGGTGCACATCCTTGGTAATTGGTATTGCCAACATGCTGTTTGTGAGTCCACAGTGCTTAACCTTGTGCAAATTATATTTGCAGATGTACCAGATGAATTGTATGTTCAAGAGCTCTCCCTGTGTCAGGGGTAGCCAGACTTTTCCCTGCAAGGCTCGGAGGTTGGGAATTGCCCTGTGATCTAAATCTGAACAGCACATGTCCAGGTCAGAAAGCTCAGGGAGGTCCAATTCCTGCCAGGACTTGGAGCAGGAGTGATTCCTCTGAGATGGTATTTCTTCCCTCTGTTGCAGGAAAGGACTAGGCTGAGTGTTCAGCAACTCTCAAGGCAGCCTGGCCATGTCAGCCAGCACCAGCTGCTACTGCTGCAGCTGAGGAGCATCAGTGGCTGCAGGATTTAGCCCTGGGACTGAGCCCCTGTGTGGGCTTTAACTATGCCTTCTAGGTGCTGTATTTTGTATATCACCAGGTGTGATCTCTTCTACTGATGACACATGCGAGTGGAGGTTTAAAATTTTGTGAAGTGAGTTGGAATGCAGATTCACACTGAAAAAGCTGCTGCTTTTCTGCCCTTTTATTAGGAGGGGAGTCTGAACTTGCCTTTCCAAGATCATAGGAAAGGGAGAAAGATACAAAAATGGAATACTGAAATTCTTACCTGCTGATTTTTATTCCTTTAGTGTCTGATGTTTAAGGAAAAAAAGTGTAAGATGTTTGGTTGAAAGAAAACAAAATAACATAATAGAGGTGGTTTTGATTTATAAACTGCACTTGAACATCAAGAGATACTTAGGAACATTTGAGGCTGAGAAATAGAAAATATTTTTTGCTACCATATTGTTTGCTAAACTTCACTGTCATTGAGTAGTATATGTCTCTATGTAGGTTTCAGAGGGCGAAGGCTTTAGAGGTGAGAACAATTAAGGAAAGCTAGAGATTTAGAAATGCAAGAGCAGCACTTTGAATCTTTGACAGGATGTATTAATGTGAAAAGGAAGATGGATTGGTTTTATACTTAAAAGTTCAGTTTCCTCCCACTGCTCTGTAAGCAAATGTTTCTGACTAGAGCACACATGAACTAGCCGAAAGCAGAGTTTGCTGTCAGTAACTGATGATCGGGCCAAAGACACAGATCAGCATCTCTGCAGGGAGAGGCACACACAAACAAAAGGCAAATAGTTTACTTCCAGCATGTTAAACCAGGTATATCCCTAAAGCCTGTGAAAGGAAATAATATGGCCAAATCATGGAAAGGGGGTCTTTGCAACAGAGACCGGGAAGGATGAAACGTCATTGGGAAGGCCTGTAGAAGGATGCTGCCTGGACAGGAGTAGCAGCCATTTTGATGGCCAGGAGGAGTTGTAGCTGGCATGTGTGAGACTTGCACATCTTGTGGGCGTCAGTTTCCAGAGAACAGTCAGCTGAACCTGGGGGGAACTGGCTCGTCACATCCACTGCCACTGAAGAGGTAGTGGGAAGTGGCATTTTGCGGTAGAGAGCTTGGGGGTTAGAGAGTGGGCGGGTGGCGGCAGGAGGAAGGAGGCCCAGGGCCCCGGCCACAGCTGTGCAGAGCCAGCGTGTGCCACCTCTTTCTCTTGTGTGGCCAGGAGGCCTGTGGAGGCAGAAATCTGGATGGAGAAGGTTTAAGTCATCTGTACAGAAAGGGCAGCTGGGTTTTTGCTTGCAAGTGAAACAAGTTGTGGAGGGAGGACAGAAAGCTTTCTGGAAAGTGGCAGGGTTAAGGAGAACCCTTAATTAAGGGTATGTTGGGGGAGAGGAGCCGCAGCAGGTAGAAGAGATCCAAGAGAGCAGGGGAAAACCCAATTTCAAGATACGCAGTGCCTGCTTTTCCCTGTCTGTATCGCCACACGCTCTCCTGGGTTTGGCAGTTACTCTGCCTCCTGCCTTTCCTTTCACCTGCTGTAATTAGCAGGCCGTCCTCCTTGGCCAAGGCCGTGTTCTGCCACGCCATCATATTCAGCTCTTTATGTTCCCCCCTTGTCAGCCATACAATTCAGTGTTGTTTCCTGCCTCGGTAGGACATCTGCTTCCCCACAGGGATTTCTCAAAGCTCAGTTCTCCTACCCTGGGCTTACATGGCCTGTGTTCGTAGGGCGACCGCCTGGACTAATGCACCCTTTCTGGACAACCTCCCCTCTCCGTTCTTGGGTCAGTATAGATAACCTGAAAAGCTGTTCGTGTTAACAGTCTTTTTTTTGGGGGGGGAAACCCTGAATGTTTTCTTCTAGTCCTTGTAAGAGGCTTCGTGTATGAGGTAATGTGTCAGGGAAAGGGTGTCGTATGCTGAGCATAATCACCGGGTGACCTAAATGTCCGGCTCTGTCATGTTGAGCCATCAGATGTTCTCTAGAGTAATGTGCATCTTACGCTATGGTCATTCAAGATGGTCACGAAACTCTCATGTCTGGAACGAAGCAGCCCATATTCTTACAATGCGTTTTTACCAATTCCGAAGAAATGTAACATTAGTTGTTTAATATGAACACTGTAATAAACATAGTTGTATGACCCACTGCTGCTGAAATTGCAACTTGTCAGCCATTTTTCTAGTCTGAGCCTTTTCACGCTGCATCTATGACTGAGGTGGGGAGCATCAGACTGTGGTAGTTGACAGACACTGTAAACCTATAATAGCAATTGTACTAAGTCACAAAATCCAGAAATTAAGCTAACACAATGGTTTTGGGCCATGATCCAGTATGTGTTTGAACATTCGAAATTATTCAAGTATTTAAATATATTCTTAAGGACCTAATATTTAGCAGGTCCTTAAGAGGGACCCAGGAGGGGGCCAAGGAGGACACAGTGAGCCATAAGTGATGGCATAGAGGCTGTTAGGGTGCTGGATACTGTCTGTGAGTCGTAGTATCTTTCTTCTCCCTGCAGAGGATGTCTGGCTAGCACGGCTCACAGAGAAACGGTTTAGGTAGGGAGTTGATCTAGTTCAGTCTTCCCGAGTATGGTGCAAGTTCACCTCTTCAGCTGACTTTTTAAGCCTCCATTTTTAAATTGCAGACACATATTTTTTCCATATATAAAATATAATATATGAGAAAGGATTTTTTTTTTTTTTTTTGTGTGTGTGTGTATGCCTTTCAGCAGGGAATATGCAGCTTACTAAGCTTTCTTGAGTATAATTTTAAATGGAGAAAATGCTTCTATATAAACTGGGATTATCTCATCACAATATTTTTATGATTGTTAATTAAAATGTGAGGAAATCCTTTAGAGCAGATTTGCAGTTCTGAGGCTTTTATGAGACTTAACATGAGAGATCTATTTTTATAGTTATGCCTTCTTATTAGTTTTGAGATTAGGATATGTTTAAATGCATGGCTATCAAATCCTATGATGATTACTTGTTTATTTTGCAGTGCAGACTAATTCAGTTATGGTCCTACTCATGTGTTGTTTGTATCCCACTTTTCAACGAGATGTTGTAGTGCTTTACTGTTATTGCTATTTAAAATAAACTCCCAGAATAGTTTTAATTTGAGCTTGTATTTTTTTCAATATTAACTTTCAGTGAAGCATATTTTGTTAGATTATTGTGAATAATGACCATCTAGGTTGTTCCAATTCCTGGAAATCCATTTTCATCAGACTGGAAGACTGTAAAATGTAAGTGAAAGAAGGATCACCACAACTAGTTACAAGAGACTTAAATCATTAAAAAAATGTCTTGACGTAAGTGGAAACCTGTAAAATGTTGCCTTGCAGTGCATAAAATTGTGATAGGAAGCAAGACCTATAGAAAGTTTACTGGGGGAAAGTGGGAGTTAATAAACACCAGTGTGTGCCCTGTTCTCTTTGCAGCATACAGGCACGTCAGTGGAATATTGATTTTTAGGCATGGTGGTTTCTTCTTGAACTTGTGCTCAGGCTAAAGAAAGAATTGGAGTGAAGATCTGAACGGGGTTAAACAAATATTTTTCTGCCTTGCTCTAACCATGCCTATAATAGCATGACAACATGAATCTTAATCACAGACTCATCTGCCATCTCAAACAACACCTCAGAGTTGTTTGATTCCTAGACTGAATTTCCCAGTCTAGGAATAATTAAGGCATGGAGGAAAGTGATCAGCTGTAAATTGTGAAGGAAGACAGAGTCCATCAGAAGTGAATGTGATGAGGATTCAAAGTACTTTGCCTTGACCTATTTGTGTGAGTGACCATGTGGAGAGACTTGTGCTCTAGGCCAGCAGGAGATTATGTAAAGGAGAGAAGGATGCTGCTCTTTTCTCCCTGTGGGTCATTAAACACAAGCTTTGTTTTGTTTGGTGTTTTTTTTTTGTAGAGGTCTAGAGAGGAAGCACATGAGATAAAGTATTGGGTAGAACAATCAGGGTTAATTATCATACAGGCTTTAAAGGGAGTATTTTATTAGAGGATCACATCGCTCAGGAATATAGTGTATGTTTCCCTGATGCTTCTATACTAGCCCAGGTGCTAGCATGGATGCACTTAACGTGAGCAGACTGCACTGTCAAAAGCAAAGCAAGGGAGAGGAAGAAGGAGGGAGAATTGTTTGTTACACTGGCAGGAATACACATGCTGATGTGAGCTGTGTTTATATGAGCAGACTATTTTGATACAGCTAATTAATCAGAATTTGTCTACCAAACTATACCTCAGAGATGATAGTTCTTTTGCAGGTGTTGAAGGAGAAAACAGAATGGGTGGAGTCTCACTGTTGCTGATGTTTAATAGAGGAAATATGTTAAAGGAGTTGTGGCTTTTATTTTTCCATAAGCACATGGGGAAAAATGAGAACAGAAGTTGAAACAAGAAGAAATGAGAAGGGAAAGCAGAAAACTTTTAAGAGAATAAGTGGAAGAAATAAAGGCTGGAGTGTTTTTTGTGTGTCTTCTGAGAGAAAGTCATTGAAAGGTGGTGGGGAGGTGGACATCTATCTGTATCTTCAGAGCTGTAGAAGTAGCATGCCCATTCTCTTTTGAACCTGCCAGAGCTCTGAGTGCTCTCTCCAGTGGTGGTGCCAGGAGAAACACAGGATTACGAGATTTGCCAGGTTTCTGTGACACAGATCTGCCTGGGAGACTTGTGGGACAATGACTAATGATTGCTCCTGACTTCTAGATTCCCTCCCAGAAAAGTAGTAACTTCTGATAACCTTGCATCTCATTTTGTCTTGGGTCATTTACCCAGTAATAACACCAAATACACTGAAGTAGTCAGCATCATTTTTTGTGGCGATTTTAGTTCAGTCTTCATTCATAGAGGGAGAGTAGGCAGTGAAACAGATGAACTGTTAGATAAAATATCAATGTTTCACATACAGACTTTCATATCAGTGCAATTGGATGCATTCTGAAAGTGAGAATCAATTATACAGCTGCTGCTTATCAGAAGTTAGCAAATGGTAAATGCAGTTTCATTTTTATAATCAATTACCTAGCCCTGGAACTTGTTAGCAAAGGTTAGAAGCTGTAATAATTTTCGGTAACTGCCTACACATTATCTCAGTGTATTTCTACACACTGTGTTTTAAGGAGATGAGGGAGAAATGTTTCTCTTCCCTGAAGTCTTTTAAAGTGGCTTGTGAAAGATGAGGATCAAGCCCTTCAATTTCTAAGCACGATTTGCATTCATCCCACGGCAAAGATGATGGCATATACTTTCTCATTAGTCAAACGCTTTTCTTTTTTTTTCTACTTCTAAGCATAGATTACTTTACTTTCAGCTTTGTGAGTTTAAAGGAGGTTTGCATGCCTGCGCAGTTAGTTTATCCACATTGTCGGTTAGAATTTACAGATAAGGGGGTTAGTAACAAAGGGTAACTTTCTTCGGAGTTTTAGATGTTGCACCTCTGTTTTCACTTAAAAGGTATCAGAGAGTCAAAACCTACTTTTGATCAAATCAAAAGCCAGTTGTGGATGATTTTTTTTTTTATTTATCTGTATAGAAATAGTGTCAGCTACCTCTAGATGTGTAATAGCGATCTATTGCAAGAAAATGACTGGAGGAGAGGAAATTTACTTTCATTTAGAGGTTTTTTCTAAGAGTCATGTACCTAAATACCTGGAGAGGGAGGCAGGGCCATTACAAAAATTCATTAATTTCGCTGTTACCTGCTGTTGTCCAATGGGATAAGAATATGTTTGAGCTAGGTTTTTTGTATGCTGATAGCAAGACATGCGTGCAAAGAAACTGTCCTCTTTTATTGTGTTCTTCATCTAGTACCTCCACAGCCTTTGACGAAGTCGACGTGTTGTTGCCATATTAATGAAACTATCCTGTGTCTGTTACCGTACGGTAGAAACATTTTAAGAAGGGGTAAAAAGTAGTGGTATGAGTGGACTCCTGATCACTGTATTTTCATACACTGTGTGACTGACTTCCTGTATGCCTGATACTACTTATAGTTTACTGTTGCTATCTGCATTTTTATATTGAGAATACAAGATAGATGATGTTTTGAATTGGAACTTGATGAAGCAGAGCATACCACTGCATAGCAATGGTTTCTGCACCGGCATGGTCTGTCCCTCGACATCCTGAGCCTTTTTTCCTCCTACCGAGTGACTTGTTGCCAGAGTTGGACCTGCTGCTTTGAAGACACTTGTCCTTAAAAGTATACCTGTGCTTCAGACTTTTTGCCCTTTTCCAGAGTTCGAGGAAACTGATGCCTGACTGTTTTTTCCTTTTCCTCTCCTCCCTTCTCTTTCTCCCCTTCCAGTCCCTGACAATCTTGCCGTCTTATTCCCCTGTTTCAGTACAGCTCTCTTATAGCCTTGCCTCATCAGGCAAGGTAATGAAGAGGCACATCAGGCTGCTCTCAGGATGCACCGTTTCCAGCTAATTGTGTGCTCTTGAATTGTCCTCTTAAGAGAATTTTTTCCGAGATGGACGATATGTACCTTCACAGCCGGTTTCAAAAACACCTTTGGGTGTGTTAAGCACTAAGGAAGCTGTCCAGTACCTTCTCTTGCTTTAATTCATTTACATGCTGCGAAAGTGGGGCATCCTAATTACACCTCATCAGTTGGAAGGTCACTTTAGCAGCTCTTCCAATTAAATTGACTACATCAGTAAAACAGGATTTTTTTTTTTTTTAACAGATTTTTATTTGACTTAGACTAAAGTCTCTCATGTCCCTTTGGTAGTCATTGTAAAACTTCAGAAAGTGAAGAAAAATAGTAGTTTCAGAAAGTGAAGAAAAATAGTGGTTTCCTCATGTAATGTACTGTTCTTTCAAAACTACTTTGATGTCAAATTGCAGGGCTTGTTTATTGTAGGCAGTGGTGTCCTTAGTGGAAGTTAGGTGATGTGTAGCTTCTGTCAGCTGAAATCAAATCACCTTGCCTGCTGAGGTTTTGCCTGCTTGCTTTGGTTTCAGTCCCAGTAAGAGCTTATCTTTGTCCTAATTTCTTTCGCTGGTCTTAGAAAGTATTTAATTTTTGTAGCAGTGTGAATCCTCACGGTGGAATAACTCATGCAAACATGTTAGTCAGGTTTCACCATTGCAAATAGTGGGGGGAAGTCCCTGAGAATTTCTAATGCTGGCAAACTAATTCTGTCCCGTTATAACAGAACTCTAATGCTGGCAAACTAACTTTGTTCCGTAACAGCTCTGCCACTGAGATCACTGTGGCCCAATATCTGCTTTGTGTGTGTGTGTAACTTCACTAGTTTAATGTTTTGTTTTAATAGAGAAGTTCTGTACTGGTATATTGTACATGCAAAACGACTCTAAATTATAAATTAGTACAATTGTTTCTGTCTCTTCCAGTCTGGCATGAAAGTTCTCCTTTAGGTTTTTCAGTGCTCGGAGCTGAATAGCCTGCTCTAATACATTCGAGAAAATGTCATGGTGACTATGAAAGCTTGGTATGTTTGTGTAAGATTGATTGCTATACTTTGCTCTTGCTCTTGTGTTCTTGTGAGCATTTGTTTTAGTTTTGCCCTTCAGAAGTTTTACTAGGCTAGTTTGTAAGTGACAATATAGTACCTTAAGTGGGCATGTTAGATATTCATAGGTGCTGTGTTCTTTATTGATGTTTGCAAGTTGTGCTAAATATTGTTAGGAAAAAAAAATAAAGCTAAGCACAAGAGATCTTTATAAATAATTGCATGCTTTCAAAAGTGTTATGCTTAGCTTAATGCACACTTTAATTCTCTAGAAAGAACCCAAGTGAAAGATACAATGCAACAAATTTCAGTGAATCGCTTTCTCTCCTCCACTTTGAGTTACCTATATCACAGCATCTCAAGTCTTCCTGCTGTTTTTTTAATGCCAAAAAGGTGTGAGCAGATCATGGAGCTATGGAAAAAATGCAGATTGTCATACAGGAAGATTTGTGATAAAAGGACGAAAGGATAAAAGGACAGAAATGAGGTGTGTGTGTGGGGGGGGATTGGTGCAAATACATAAAGTATGGAAAGCAGAAGAAAATATCTCAAAATAAAGTACATTCATGAAACTGCTACTTATATAAATCAAAATTTATAGGACAAAGTATATCTAACTGTTCAAGGGGAAATCTGGACCAGATAAAACTCTCTTCCATCAGAGTATAATTTGCTAAAAGCTTGTGTTCAGTATGGGGTTGAGTTTGGCTTGTGAAGGTGTTTGGCTAAATGGAAGGGTGCATTTACCTGTTTAATCTTTACCCAGGTCTATTGATAGATTTTAGATGATGTAAAGCTAAATTTAGGCTCATGGTGGAGGGTCAAATGCCATCCATTCAAATGCTGTATGGAATTTCTTCCTTGCTTTTCTGTTTTAGTTTTAACCCTTGATCTTTGAAAATCTGCCAAACTGTAACATTAGTCTTCCCTGACTACGGGGCAGCTGAGACCACTGTATTCAAAGTCCTTTAAATTCAGTCTTCGGATAACACTGTAAGCAGGAGTAAAATGAGTATGTGTGCGCGAAGAGAAGAGACGTATGTATTTTGCTTTTGATTTAGGTGCCCTTTCTGACCCAAAATGACATGACGTGTATGCTTCCAACACAAGATCAGAGCATCTCTTTGGGGACCTGGTGAAATGTATTGACCTGTGAGCACACAACATCGAACAAGATTCACAGATTTCTATGAGAGAGGGCAATAATGGATTATTTAAGCTACTGCGTTAACCAGGCGTGTTACTGTCCAAGTACTGCCAAAGCACACAATACTGTGTTGTGAGAGCTCTGCTGCCTGTCACTGAAGTGGGCTACCGGCAGGTCGGATCGGTAGAGCCGATGCACACGCCTGTGAAATGCTGGTTTAAGTAGGGCGAGAAATTTTCCCCTGGAGAGGGCTGGCTTTCTGTGGACCAGCCACATAACCTGTGGGAAGGATCTGCTCGCTGTTGAACTGTGGGCATCTGCTAGAAATGGAGGTATGGGTTGCACTTCTGTATGTTTGGGGCCCTTGAATATGGTGTTTAACTGCTGGGTTGGCTCAGTGTGTCAAACTGCTGCAGAGGCTGCTCGGTTCTGTGCAGGGAACAAGCTTCCCAATACCCTTTGACTTGGGTGTCTGCAGGAGTGATCGTCTGAAGAACTTCAGCTCTTAATTACTTGAAATTGAAAGGTGTTTACAGAAGCTAAGAGCATGAAATAATTTGGAAGTAGAGCAAAAGCTGCAGTAGTTCAGATTAGGGACCTCTTCTATCATTTCAGCTACCTGTGGTCATACCAGGAAGTCCCAGAGCTCCTATTTGTCTGCTCTTTTTGTTGCTTATTTTAATTTATCATATACATCAAGGACTAGGAAGTCTCATTTGCATATGCCTCGTCAGGGTTGTTTTTTCTGTCTAGATTAAAATGTAAATACATAAGTATAGAAAAGCGTCCATATTAAGAATTCAGCAACTGCCTTGTTATAATTGAATTTGTGTCTCAGACTGGGCATTTGTGCTTTAGCTAGTTTTATTTGCATTTGAATGCACAAGTAGAAACTTTGAATCGGATACTCAATTAGAAAATGGTATGCAGGTACCTTCTTCCATACTGCAGCCTCCAGGGACACGCAATTTTTCTGTATAAGGCCAAGTTCTAGGTTTCTTGTTCAAAATTTAGGTTTATATTTTAAAAGTGCTGTTGGGGTTTGGTTTTTTTCTCTACCAATCTCAAATCTAGAATTTCCAGACTTGAATTAGGACTTTGTTTCAGAACTGTTGGGTTTTTTTCTCTTTGCATTGATGTGGAGAGTAACAGGTTTGGTATTTTCCTTGTTAGTGGTCTTGAAAAACAGTAATATCTGGTATATGAGACATGCGAGTTAAGGAGAGATGATGCACTGATGAGCCCCAATCCACAGAATAAAATTAGATTAAATTTGCTCCAACTGAGCAAAAGAAATTTTTCTGTATATTTTTAGAACATGTAGGAGAAGATATATAAAATTAAGTATGTAATTTGGAAGTGAGTTTAATACCATTTTTTCTGGGAGAAACCTTACAGCTTGGCAGCACCAGCATCATCACTAACAAATCGCAGGTGGAAGATGCAGGCAAACAAATACGTGCTGTTAAACTGGCTTATTAAATGCTAAAAAAGCAACTGCATGTCACTTCTAAAACATCACTTCAGAAAACTTTATCATTTCAAGATAAAGAATGAAGAACAGGAAAGGGGGAAGAGAAGGCAGAGTGTGAAGCGTGACCAAAAATGAATCCACACCTTCTCAGGCTGGCGGTGCATCCCCAGTGCTGCATGGAGAAGTGCTAGGGTACCAGGCATGTGACGTGCTCCTGACAGCCTCTAAAGCTTCCGCTTGAAGCACTAGGCTAGAGTATGTCGTTACAGGTCCAATAAATTCAAAGGGGACAAATAGGTATTTTAAGCAATGAAACAGTGAAGGCATGGGAAAGCAGGTAAATACAGAAACGAATTTTTGGTAGATCTATATTAAACATGTATGGGGCTAGGCAGCAAGAAGTTCCTCATAGGGGAACTTGTTTAAAAATCCAGCAGACTGGAAAATGGAAGTAGGCTCAGAGGAGTCTTATGTTTCCAGTTCAAGCGTTTACTGCTAATTTCAGGCCAGAGGGCACCATGTGTTCAGGTGGAGCAAGTGGTTTATACCCATGTTGGAATTTCCTTTGGGAAGATTTATAGTGACGTTAGCAAGAAAGAGGTGCACGCTTAAGACTGGAAGGGGCATCTTGGATCACTAAGCCCATGCCCACATAGCCGCAGACAATAATATAAATTCCATTTATTAATTGATTTGAATCCTTTTAAAAATGATGAAGTTTTCTACCATTGCTTCTTCCCTTCAGAAGGCTAGAAAACTTTGGCATGTCAGAATGCAGTGATAATACATTAAAGTTTTATGGCAGTATTGAACTGTAGCTTAAAGAGTCCTTATCTGTCCCCGATACGTTTAGAGAACAGACAAAGTCTTCTTTCATATGGTAGACTCTCCCTTCCTGCAAGTAAACAATCTTTTTTACTCATTCAAGTTAAATCGGGGCTTCTTGAAAATACATGAACAGAAATATGTTGTTGAGATGAGGCTTCACCATGGTCATTGTACTCTAAGTCCCCAGGTATAATTTCGGTTCCTATTTCTGTTTCCATTGAGCTGTCAGCCTGTCATTGCTGTGCCATTATCTGTCCTGCCTAGGTTTGTCTCCTTGTACAGTGCTTCCAAGTGAGACGCTCTGGAGACCTTGCATTTCTGTAACTTTCATCCTGTTTCTATTACTCCCTCCTAAGGCAATCCCAGATCTTTCCATGTGGTGTTCTCCTTTTTTCTGATGACAACGTCTCTCCACTCTGCTCAGCCTGCGGATCTCATTAGCACACTGCGAAGAGCATTGGTGAGAATTGTAATAAAGCATTTTGGTGTCAAGACAAGCATTTCGAGAAGTCCACTGATAACCTCCCATTTGTGGTTAGGCTTCACTTCCTATGTGGTTAACTTAATATTCATCCTTGTCAAAACTTGCTTTGAGAATGAACATAGTGACAGGAGTAGTAGAGCCATTGACTGGTTATGAGCTGTATAGTGCTATTGCCTTGACTAAAGCTGTGGTAGTTGATACAGCGTTTTCTTCATGTCTTAACTCCTGAAGCATGCTTAACTTTAGAAGGTTAGTTCATTCTTCTAGTATCAGACACTCTCTAGCGTAAGTCCAAATACAGTGTTGTTTGGGGACAAAACATTTTATTAGAGGGGAAAAAAGGCTGATCTGTGAAAATGTCATGGATATAGCAAGATGGATGTGGATAGGAAGCTTGATGGGTATTTGTTAAGGCATGTGAAAGTGCTGGACTTCTGTTCTAAAGACTTAGTCATATCTGCTTATGCGTGATTTTTCTTACAGCTCTGCAGAACTGAACCTAGTTCAGATGTTACTGGGTATATTCTTTCCCTTCTGTTCGTCATCAGTAAATTTTTTCTGTTAGTTTGCATGCATGCAAGAATATATGCTTACTGCAGCTGATTGAAAGGAACCTATAAATGTACAGCTGGCTTTGGGTAGGAGGAAGGGGTGTTCTTCTTCCTACCCGAAGACATCCTGAGATCTAGGATGTCTTAGATCCTCAGAATCAATACCTGACACCTTAGGACATGATTCAGCTCACTGTCCTTGCTGTTACAATGTCCAAGGTGACCTTCCCCCCGCCCTTTCCTGTTCATTGAAAATAGGAGAATGCGAATACTTGGAGGTACAAAGTTTGGGGAAGTTTTTTTCAGGCAAAGAACATAAAGGAATTTTGAAGGTAAATGTGTCATCACTTTTTACAGCATTTCAAAGTAGGAAATAATTTCATTGGTCTGACTATATAATTAAAACAAATTTTTTATATTTTAAAATATCAGTTTTATTAAGGGGTAAAATTAACGCATGAATGTTTTATGGCGTGTAAACTCAGTAGAAAAAGTAATGTAGTGAGAGAGATAGGAGGTAAATGAGAAAAGAAAGTATGTGAGTATGGTGAAAAATACCACAGAAAAAGTTAGTATGATGTGGTTTCCTATATTCTCTTGTCAATGTCAGATCTGCTGATTTCAAAGTCATACATACAGCATTTTTGTAGGGCAGGAGAAGACATCTAAGCAGTCTGGAGACTCTGAGTTAGTGTGAACTTCTGATTTGAGTGAAGAAACCAAAATTGGATCTTTCCAGTGTCTCAGTAACGGTTCTGTGAGAAGACATGCTTGCTTTATTTTTTTTTTTTTTTTTTGGTACACATCCAGCTTTCCCTGCCCACACGTTTTAAAAAAAAAATTAATTGTTCCTTTTGCTGCTGAGTAACTAGACCTTGAGGGAGCCAAGCAATGAAGTAGATGTGAGATAGGGTGGCTGCATGATTCACCGCAAGGAGGCTGGACTGAAGGATGCCCAGTTTCCTGAGAGTCTGCCTACTCCTTTTTTTCACAAACGTCGGGATACAAGTATCTGTAACACCTGCTTATCTTTTAAGGAGAGAGAATGTTCGAGAAAGTAACAACACTAAAAGACTCTGGAAGAATATTGATTCCCATCCAGCATCTTATGAGCAGAATGATCCTGAATGTATTTCCTCTGATGCTCTGTATATTTTGTCCTCAGTGTTACTGAAAATAAGCAGTTGTTTTTCTGAGTGCCAGTAAAGCAATGCCCTGCTATTTCTCACTTAGTTGGAAGAAACGTTGCTCATTCTATGCACTTGTGAACCAACATGAAGAACCGATTCCAAACAGGCAGGATCTACTCCCTTGTAATTACAAAATTAGGACTAATGGATTTCCTTTTCTTAACATGTGTCGTTTCTTGGCACTACCCACACAGTTAGTGTAAATGCAGTGATAAAATGAAAAAGGAGGGGGAGAAAAAAAAATCCTGTCAGCTAATTGATTTAAATAGGGAATATGCATAATTCTTTGGAGTGACACGCAGCTAGACTTAACTTTCAAAAATGGCATTGTAATGAGACTCATGCTAGCTTTAGGTTTGCCTGTCTATAGTTTATTGCAAAATATTTGTTATCATATATTATTTGTACTGAACATTAGTTGACCCTGGCTGTTTTAGTGATACAATAAATTGCAGAGGAAATAATTTCTTCTTCTGGATTTCTAAAAAAACAAACAAACAAACAAACAAACAAAACAACCCACCACCACAACAACAAAAAAACCAACCAAACAAACAAAAAAAGAAACCAAAACAAAACCCAACAAACCCCAAACAATACTGTAACAGTGTTGTAAGGCTTTGGAGTTTGATGTTTGACTTTGGAGTTAGCACTCAAAACTCTTGTTTTTTCATAAGACAAAGCAATACAGAAGATAAAACAAGATAAGTAGAATGTCTTGCTTTTGTATTCATTTCTCCCCAGCAAAAGGAAATTGGTGGTGAGGTGATAAAATATAAGGCAACCGATGATGGCTGGTCCTGCTGAAATTTCAGCCTCCTTGGTTGTGAAAGGCATTTTCCTGCAATAGCAAGCAGTGATAGCCTATGCATGTAGTATTTCTCTTATAAAGCAGATAATGTGCAGTCCTGAAGTGCTAAACTGGTTTATTTTAACTTGTTTATTCAGTTTAGCTTTGTATTGGCTTGGTGTGGTGTTTTTTTTTTAAATAATAAAGATAACCCTGAAGAAGTGTAGAAGTATTTTGAAAATTGCTGCAATGACTTTCCTGGGAAGTGGTAAATACCATTCTTCATGAGTAAAAACTATACAGTGTGGGGGATGGTTTTGTTTTTCCCACTAACAGTTTAAGGAAAAAAGTCAGAAGGATAGGCTATCAAGAAAAAAAAAAATCCTTAAATCTCTATATTTTACATTCAGACATTGAGTTATAACATGAGCTGCGTAATATGACTTTTCAGTTTTTGGGGCTAGCTGAAAAATTCGGTTCTGGCTTTTTCCTTATGCTGAAATAAATCTTCAAGAGAAGAAGGAAAGATGGGGTTTATACTGAAATGACATGTAGCTGTAAAATAAGTGTAATGTTAATGTAATTAGATTCCAAAATTGTGTTCAAATAGAGCTTAATAACCTGAAGGGCTGAAACTGGACATATCTCTCATGTTTAACATGATTGCAAGAATTTTTGGAGAAGTCTTGCTCAAATATTGACATTATAAATTGTGTTGTTATGGTTGTGTGGGAAGAGACTGTTACAAGAATAAATAGCATGTCTTGCTGCCTTTTTCCCACTCCCACCTTATGTGGGAGGGACATGGAAGGAAAGGACAGATAAAGTGATCAAATAAAGCTGGCAGAAAGCATACGTAACGCAATCGGATTAGAGATCTGTCTGCTAAAAGGAATATATCTGCGCAGATGAAGACTTTGGACTTCAGCCGTCTAACCCAGAAACTAAAAAAAAATTTAGAATCTTTCATGAAAATAAAACCTGATGTACTAGAAATGAAACATTTAGTAATGTGAGGAAAACCAAAATAAATGACTTCGCAAAGCAGCTAAAGACACTCAGCTCGGCAATTAGGGCAATTGCTGTTTGGCATGGAGACCTGATTTAATATTCTGAGGAACTGGAGAGGTGAGTCTTGAGTCCCCTTGGCCAGTACCCGACCTGCGGGGTAGGGATGGGTATCTGAACAGCTATGCCATGTATATTCGTGTTTGCTGCAGCAGAAGTGGAGCCTACATGTGTCAACTCCTACGAAAGCATCTCAACCCCCAGAGAAGTAATTTTCTTACAGAAACAGCATGTCAACGAGAGAGAATGAGAGGGTCATGGCTTCTTGTGGCTTTCTGGTCTCACAGCTGGGCTTGCTACTGTGATGTGCTAGCGTTGCTCCAGCCGGCCAAAGAAACTGAACCTGAGCATCTGAAACATCCCCAAGAGTTGAGGGAGAAATAAAAGTGCATGCTTTTACCTATTTTGTGGTTGATATTCTTTGTAATGGGCCTGTAAAAAATTGGTGGGTAGTGGGGGGGTTTGGGGTGGTTTTGGGGTCTTTTTTTCTTTCATTTAGCAAAACCAGCAAATTTGATTGGGGGGTGTAAATAGAATTGGCTTCTGCTTAAAGAATTATCAAAGCATGAAACAGTTACTGCCTGGCCATAGCTCCTCTCTTTCAAATCTTCTGTGTGTGCCAACACCTTTCAAACCTTCTGTGTGTTCTTGTTTCTAAATTGTGGATTATGGCTGTGGTGTCCAGCATGCTTGCATGAATCTGACGTGAGTAAAGAGATTTCCGCTGGAAGGCAAGATCCTTGGAGGCATGAGCCCTATGCCTTGGTTTTTTTTTTTTTTATTTTTTTTTTGTTTTGATTGCTTTTCTGTATGAAGAGAAAAGCATGATCCCTTGTTCACTACACTGACAATACAATACAGAGGCTTTTTTGCCCCTAGGAGAGCCCAAGGACCCTGTATGTTCCCATATGGAAACGTCATCTGACCTAAAAAATGAACATTTATTGTACCCAGTATTAGATTAACAGATTGCTGTGGTTTTCTGATCTATTGATTCAGTGTCAGTTAATTGTCTAGGCTGTGCTTTATAAACAGAAAGACTTTTGGAAGTCTAGCCCACACCTGTATCAGAAGAAATCCCTGTTCACTTAATTTTTTCTAATCTCTTCTCAGTGGGTAGGCAAAGACTAATTTTTGGATGTTGTTCCAAACCGATGAAGGAATGGGAGGATATTTCCTTCTCTGCCATCTGAAAGATGCAGAAAAAGCTTTTCGTAAAATTAAAAGCACCACTAAAGTCTTAATTGACATCCATCTCTACTAGTGAGCAGAGAAGGCAGGAATTAGATAAAGTTATTTTCTTACTGGGGATTTTTTTTTTTTTTTTTTTTTTGGCAGACTTCAAATTCAGGAGTTGCTCACATTACTTTTTGAAAATCCAAAGATGTAATCTTTAGAATATAGGTGTTTTGTTTTGTTTGGTTTTTTTTTCACACAGTTGAGTAGCAGGAAGAAATCCCTTGTATAAAGGCAATGTCAGGATCCAAAGCATTAGACTGTTTTTTATGTGAAATGTGAAGTTTTAATAGCCATTTTAAAAGCTATTGTGAAGCACTATTCATATTCTGCAAAGGTTAAGTTTTATTGCTTTCTAAAAATGGTGTGTGCTTAGGTTACAAATGCATTTTGAATTCTCTAGTACCGTCTAAAATGTTAGTGTGGTGAAAGATACTGAATCTGAATGGGTCTTTTCTGAGCAATGACCAAAGCAGTGAAATGTAATTTTTTTCTCAATAGACAATTTCTCCTTTTTTATTATAAAAGTAAAATATAAATTTTTGAATAGAGGAAATGGACACTGGTATGCAAATATATCAAGTATACTGTGTGCTATGAATGAAAGTACTTGAAGCCTTAAAAGTTAGGTCAATGAAAAATTGTGAGGGGGGAGAAGATTACAGATGCACACTTGCAGCCTTCTGAAAGACATGTGGTCTGATCCCTCAACATCTATATCGGACTGAATGGGGGTTGCATTGGCCAGTTCTACCTGGTAAATTACTTTAGAATTAGCAAGAGATGAAAGAAGGCACATAACATCTGGCTAGCGAGGAGATATTTGTGTATCTCAGCATTTCCTTGTGCGTTTTCCTTCTGAGGATGTGTCTTTGTGTGTTCTTGCAGGGGGGTTTCCTTAGGGATGAGCTGTGACCTTGGACAAAGACAAGGAATTCTGGCTTGTGTCACCTAAGCTCCTTATGTTAAGAAATGCACAACTTTGGCTATAGTTAAGGGGTTTGTTTGGGTTTTTTTAGCTACATACCTGTGATAAATCAGGCTGATTCTAGGTATTTTTGCCATTATTGGTGTTCCAGTATTTTTCTTAGCACATACATACACAAGATAAAAAAAAGAAGCTGAGATTGACAAATACTTAAAAAGCCTGCTGGCTTTCTTGGGCAGAATGTGCTGAAAGCCAGAAAAATTCTGTTTTGTTTTCTTTTAAAAAAAAAAGAGAGAGCAAGAACGTGAATAGTGGCTCCTGACAACCCTGCAGAACACTTGAGAAGCTGTGACTTAACATATTTTATGTCTCTATTCTTCTAGGGTTCCCAGTAACTACAGGTGGCTTCACTTCTCTAAGGCTGTGCAAAAAAATTGAGTTTTAGAATGCAAATGGGTAAGAGTGATTAAAAATAAAATCTCATCTATGTGCGCAATGCCTAATTTGATTAGTGAAATTCTTCTTGGAAATGTTACCCTCAGAATTTCATCAGTCTTCATTTAGTAGTCAGCGTTGTTACCTACCTTGCAGAGTATATGGCTATGTGGCTGATGGTGACTGCAGAAGTGATTAGCCCTTTTGAAGGGCAGGGTAGCAGTAAAAGACGGGGACATTTTTTTCCTCTGAAAATGAGTGCACCTAGAATCCGGTGAACTTTGTGGCAGAAACCAACAGAGAAACACTTTCTTTTACATAGAAGCAGCTTTTCTGGTACAAAAGTGTGACAGCTTTTGTGTCCTCTATTGGCCAGAGTCAGATGGACTGGAGCAAAATCTTTGCATAGTGAGGGATGTCACTTGTAGCACAGAGGGGAGCAAGCTCTCAGACACCGTTGCTGGGCTTCCAACACAATAAAATGCTGCTCTTGCTCCCGCTAACTTTTCTGTCCCAAGTGCTTTTTTGTTAAATTTACAAGCTGTAAATAAATCTTGGATTTAAACTATCCTGCCACACGTTAAGAACCCTCCACCAAAATAAAAAACAAAAGCAAAACCACCATTTAAACTGGGGCTGACTTTCTTAAAAGGAACTGTGATTTTATAGTGTAGCTGTGATAGTGTGCATAACCATCTATTTGAACAATAGATCTGTTCTTTTTGATGGTAACCATAGTGAAATGCCATTCAACTTTACTTGACTCCAGAAGAAACCTGGCAGAGGACTTTATATGGCTAAACCATTTGTTTAACATAATCTTATGATTTGAGCAAAAGTAAAATTTGTATTTAGCAGTATGTTTTGTGATGCAAAACATGCTCTGGAATAAATTCTTGTGTGCTTCTTGATGATTGACTTCATGTAAACTAGCATGGTAAAACTTTTAAATATATATTCATGTTGTTGCTCTGAACAGATTCTGAGTGCCTTTCTATATAATACCTGAAATGAGAATTATTGCGTAATGGCATGGGCTAGTCCAAGCACTGAGGAGGGAGCCTTCCTAGTTTAGCATTTTCAGATGTCTGGGTTTAGTCACTGTAATTCTGTGTGTGATAGCAATTGGCTACTTGCAAGTATATGAAAGTGCTTTGTTTATTAAGAAATATAGGTTGGTAATAAACAAACTTGTTTTTTCCCCCGTATGATTCAAGTTAAGGTAGGTCTGAGAGTTCTTACTGTTTGATAAAACTGTGAATGTGTTTTCTGTGATTCCCTTGTTAAAAAGTGTACAGTAATTAGTAGAGCTACAAAGAGAAGCACTCAAGCAATATAACATTTAATTGGAATTGTTAAATGTTTAAAGGTAGTAATATGTGAACTGAGTGTTGGAACGTGCTGGCAATTTTGTATAAATCTAGAAAATGTGGGGTCACAGATTAAATTTTTGGGTTACTTAGCTCCTTTGATACTTCTGATTTTTTAATCTCAGCCCGGTAAAGTATTTTGTATTTCCATTTTTTTAATTGTGTTGTAAAAAAAAAAAAAAGCATAAATAAAAATGTCATGTACTAAAAAGTGAAGTACAATTATTATCAAGTCTGTAAAAATTGGAAAAAAAAAAAATCTCTTAAGCTTGTAAATCTTCTCTATATTAATTTATGCCAAGTCTAGAAGTTCGATAAGCCCTACTTATGGGAATACACAAAGGATAAAGTGGTCCTGCTAAGAAGTTCTCACTGTTGTACTTACGAAGCAGTTATTTAAATTGCAAAGTAAATATGCAGGTTTAGTTTATGGTTTATTATAAAAAGTGTGGTTCAATGCATCTAAATTTCACAGCTTTGTTTTTTCTTAACTCCTCCTATCCCAAGTCTGAATTAACCAGAACCTAAGCCATTTCGTATTCACGTGAAAATAGAGCGTTGCTGTGGTAGTGTTCTCTAATTGGATAACACCTCTTTTTCCATTTTGAAACTCAAAGACCCGGATGGATCATACGACCATGAGTAAAAGTCTGTAAGATTTTTTTTTTTTTTTTTTTTTTTTTTTCCCCTGGAAACTGGATTAAAGCATTAATGTGGGGAAGGGGGAGAGGCTGTTAATGATCTTTAATCTCAAAGACTAAATGTTTGAGCTCTCTTACCCGGCAGTTCCCCTCCTTTCCCCTTCTTCCTTATTCTCCTCCTTTCCCTAGAGTCACAGTGTTTCTGCCGTCTGCCTTTCTGCTTCTTCCCGCTGGCCCCCGTTAGGGTTGTTGCAGTCATCTGTAGTCTCCCCGCGCTCCCTCCTATTGCAGCATCCATACTAGCCAGTGAAAAGGGCAGGCGGTAGAACATGGTGTACATCCAAGAGCCAAACGTCCTGCCGGGAGCGAAGTCCGGCCGGAGCAGTTTTGCCTGAATTGTGCCTTGGCGTGGCCATGTTGTGCTGGAGCACGTGCGAAACCACCGAACAGCCGTAGGCGTGGGGAGCCTGTGCCCCTCCTCTGCTTAGCTCGCTGGTGTAGACGTAGCCTGCGTGATGTTACCCCACCTCATCCTTATTTATTGTTAGGGGGTTACATCTGGGGAGCAAATGGAGGAGGATGTCTCTCCATTAAGCTGTTCTGAAATAGAAACTTTTAGTGTTCAAAAGATTTAACTAGAAATTAATTTTACCTTTGCAGACCCAGTGTTTTTAGGCTATCTAGTTTGGATATCGCCTTGTGACCCCATTCAAGTATTTAACCTCACACGCCTGAACAGTAAGCTGCTATTCAGGAAAAACTTTTTGCTAAAAAACAGGGTGAGGTTCTGAATTCTCAGTGTGACCGCTAAATAGAAGTATGTGAGCTTTCTGGTGTTTGCTTGCAATAGTGACGTTGTAGAATGCTGCTTTTTGTTCATAGAGACCCATCAGTATACAGTCCTGGTAATAGAAAAAAGGAAAGGAAAATCCTAGACAAAGTTAAAGTATTTCTAAAGATGTAAACAACACAATTTTCTCATAAACATGCCTCTTACCTAAGGCATTAAGAGCTTTGCAAAGGTTTCCTTGATGAACAGAAGTTCCTCACTCATAAATACTTAGGTCAAAGTTCAAACTGAAGCATATTCTATTGGGAATAGCAGGATTTTTGTTATGATTTTTACCCACCATCACAGGAGATGCCACGTTTTTTGGTTTTTCCTACAACTCCTGTTTAGAAGTTATTTTGCAAATTGCAAATGCCTTCTAACTTGTAGTGGGAGTCTAGTACCAGCATTAGAAGAAGGGGAGGGGGAAAAAAAAGGGGGGGGGGGAAGCTAGAAGACTTTTCTATTTTCCTTGACGGTAACCTCACTGTTTGGATGGAAGACAGTTGTAGGTGACAACAGGAACAGCATACTTAACAAATATGCAAACGCTGTATGGTTTTGACATTGTGTTAAACGTTTTTACCCAAGAGTAATTGCCCTTATCATCTATGTAGTTCAGATAGTTACTTTCTGATGTATTCATCCTATAAACCTACAATTAGAGCACTTAGGCACTTGCACAGGTGCAATTTAGTGATGATACAATAAGGATAACAATGAAGCTAATTTTGTGTTCAAAGGGTATTTTAAAGTAACTAAATTTCATAGCAAGACATGTAATTAGATCTGTTATTGTAGGAGGAAGGTTATGAGGGTAGTGCCAGGTTACAGTACACTGAATTCAATAATTTTAAGTTTCAGGTCATTTTTGGTTAATGAAAAACACAAATCTTGAGCTCACCTGTAGCTTTTTCTTAACAATGCTTTGCTCTTTATGATACATAACCCATCAAAAAACACCCGCAGATACGCTCTTTTGAAATTCCTGCGTGGAAACGCCAAAACTTAAATGCTTTAGCATAAACAGCCTTACACAAAATTTTGCCTTTTAATCCATGTGAATGTCATCGTGAATGTTTCTTGGATTTAGTATTTGGGCTTTGCCATTGGAGACTATTAAGAAGGTATGGCTTTGTTGAAGAACAGTGACAACTTCATTGCTGCCTCTTAAATGAGGATTGTGAAGAGTCTTTGTGTACTGTTAAGGTTGTTGACATTACTTACGCCTTGTGTCGGTTCTTAAATACCAGGCCATCTACTTAATACAAAGCCCCTAAGCTGGGAATTATTTTACCTATGTTTGTTTTTTTTTCTGATTATGCGCTACAGGGATAATAACCTTTTCGGATATTTAGTCGAGAAGCAATGTACATCTGCTTAATGCTTTCTGCACAGCTCTGTCTTCATGCATCATAAAATGCATACACAACTTGTTTCTTGTTACGGGCTTGTCCAGACAGGTTTGCTGGGGAAATCTAAGGCAAGTCAGTTGAACAAGTTAGCTCAAGAGCTCAGAGTCATTCTGTCCCTGGAATGGAAAAATACGTGGAGATTTGCAGTTACCCATATCAAAAGCACTCCTTCAGTTGTTTCACCAGGAGTGCAATGCCCCCTAGGAAAGAAGCCCTTAAAAAGTGCTTTGAAATCTCTGAGTGTCATTAGGCGTTTGAAATAGAAATGAGCTGAAGCATATTATCTGACACATTTTCCAGCAATTGTACTGATAGAGGAAAGAGCTCTGCTCTAAACTCAGTTTCCTGACTGAAGGTGTACACTTCTGCAGTATCTGGGTATCGTTTGCTGAAACTGTGAACTCTTCCCTGGCTGTTTTATGGTGCTGTTGGTTTGGCATGTATGCTATGAGAACTTTCATCAGCTGTAGGGCATATCAGTATAGGCTTTTAAAAGTGCCTTGTTGTGTGAACAGTTTGAATGATTACCTGAAGCCCATTTACTTTTAATTTTTGGAAATACTGAGTGACAAATTAAGTGGAAAGTTAAATGGAAGGATTGTGGTGTTGCAACACAGCATCATGGAAAAGATGGAAGAAGGTGGTAGACACTATTATTAGCCACAAAAATCTGCATGATAAGTGACAATGTTCTCTCTTCCTTAGTTTTAAAGACCTGGAATAAAAATTGTTATATGACTAAAGGAAGAAGCAAATGGTTTGATTACTATAAAATTAGCTTACCTTTCTGTGTCAAAATTAAGGAACTTGCAGTACAACAATAGCCACTACACTAACAGTGTAAGAGACTAAATGCCTATGCTAAATCAATCTGGGAAAAAAAAGTAAGAAGAAAAAAAACCAAACATATAATCCTTGCATCTGGACTTGAAGCAAACATACAGTGAGAATTTTGTTTTTAATGGCAGTTCTGTTGTAACAGTGACGGCCACCCAACATCTTTTACAAGTAGCTTTTGCCTGCCTTTTGGCTAATAAAATATATTTTGTATTAGTGAGTGGTACCAGTCATTGAAGGTAGGCTGCCTGCTTTAGCATGTTGCATGTTAGTATGTGCAGAGCAGGTGTTCCAGGTTCAATTTAATCTAAAATTTCATGAGAGGGGACACACTCTCATGTAACACTTGGAAACCCAGGGTGCCGAAGACAGCTGTGCTCACATGGGTCAAACAGTGGGTTTGAGAGTTTGTGGTTGGAGAAATGTTGTTGGTACATAAGCGTGAGGTCCATCTTTACAGGGTTGGTAAATACGTGAATGAAGCTCAATATTCTTTGGATGTTCCCACTGTTCTTTTCTGCTGTGTGAAAATTGTTTTCTAAAGGAAACAAGCTATTGCAAATTTAAAGATTCGTATGAAAATTAGTCTTCCAAAAGACAGTTCTCCAATGTTATATAATTAACCACTTTTGGAAACAAGGAAAGACAGATTTTTTGAATGTATAATTTACACTGATGTCACAGAATCCATAATTCAGGAGATAAGGGATGGGGTTGTTTGTTCTTGATTGATTGTAATTGCAACCAGATTTAAAAAAAAAAGGCAAAGAAAAATTCTAAAGGTAATTTTAACATGGAAAAAAAGAATAGACCATGGCACTAGCATGAAATTTGTGACTTTTGTCAATGTAAATTGACCAAATCTTAATATTTTATTACAATATTCAGTGGTGACATCAATCAGCCTTTGACCTTCTCTTTTACTTCATGCTGATCCACTCTTCCTGAGGCTGTTGTATTTTCAGCCCCCCTGAGCAGCTTCAAATAGCAGTTATTTAGGGGAGGGGGAAGATGAGCATGCTGGAGCTGTCAGATCTCACGCACACCAACTCTACAGAAAAAGGGAGATTCATGGCTTGCTGTGGATCTTGTTGGAAGCTGTGGAAGATGTGTAATTAGAGGACACAGGGTTAGCTGCCACAACGTGCTTAAGCCTCTTGTCTTAAACCACTCTTGTGGCGGGGAGTCCTTTAAAACTAACGTAATATAGATGGGAAATGGGTCTCTTTAGATACAGAGGGAAGGTTTGAACTGTCTCACTCATTGTTTAATGTTTAATGGCAGATTTGATTGTGGTTATATTGGATATACAATGGCTTATAACAAAAGAGAAGTACAGGACAAGAATAAACATATGTACTTGGACTCTTGTGCTGACTATATTAAAATGACTAATGAATCTTTCTATGGCACAGCGGAAATCCCGGGGAAAGTACCAGGAGATGGGTAAAAGCCGTTGGACTTTCTCAGTAGTTGTTGCCTTCTGCGAGGCACAGATTTTTTTTATTTTTTTTTTTTTCTCTCTTCAGAGGAGAGAGATGGGCGGTGGACACAAAAGGGGCAGTCTTCTCATTGACTTCTTGGTATGAATCAGACAGGGTTGGCAGATCTGGGAGGAGAACTGATGACATTTGTGCAGGAAGCAAACTTCAGTTTTCAGTGACTTGGGGGAAAATAAGAATGATTCTGGAGTTTCCTTCTTTCAGAGCCTTTCCTGAAGCATTTTCTTCAAAAGACCTATCTGAACCATGATAAGGGTAAATAAACTTGCCCCAATGCTTACAAGGAAAAGATTTATTTTGTGATGTATATGGACAACACAGGAACTATGGAGTGAGGGCACATTTTAGTATTCATCTCCTGATATTGTCAAACAGAGAAATTAGTTAGGTGATGATTTAGAGGAAGCCATGAAAATAGTCTTACCAGATGGAGAAGTGTTGCAGTTTTGGGATTAGAAATTCAAACATGGAAGCGAAGATTCCTGAAATGAGAGAGATGCTGTTAGGCAGAAGAGCTTGTGAATTAGAGGAAAAAGCTGTTGATCATCTCTGGGTTTGAATCTTGTCCTCTTATAAGGCTGTAGTGTTTAGAGTAGATTGTTTGCTTTCCCTTAACGAAGGCTAGCAGCTGCTTGCAGTGCTGAATTTAAGCCCTTGGAGACATGCATTAGCAAGCAGTAGTACTCAAAAATACATGATAAATGAATGTTGTATGGCTGCTCATTCAGCATATATGCCTATGTGATGGCCATACACGAAGTAGAATTTATAATAATATATTTCATTTCAAGGGAAAACAGCCATAATAGCCAGCTGGGAAATACAGTAAGTGATCCTGATCACCCTCCCCCCTTTGTTTATTCAGGTTGAAGTCTTCTGTGTGGCAAGCAAGCAGTTAAAAATAAAGCTATAAATAATTGTGTTAATCAGTGTATAATTTATCTTTGTATTTGTTTATTGCCTTGAGTACTTGATTAGACAGCTCTAACATACAATTAATCAGTAACCTTCAGTGTTAACTTCTCAGCACTGTTTAATTAATCGGTTGTGTTGCAGAGGCTCTGCTGGCTAGGAAAGCCAGGAACTGTGCCATGTAAACACTTTTGTTAATGTCAAGTGAAGGTTGAGGTATGCTTTATTTTTTCTCTTTATTAGCTTAATTGAACTGATCAGCCTTTCAGGGTCTAGGTGAAAGTTCTAGAGGCAGTTCTAAAAAATAGACAAAATACATGGAAACAATGTGTCATATAAATGCTGGAAAGGTTTTATGCCTTAACTATTATCATAAGTCTTTTCAAGTTTACTGATCATCACACGTTTATTAAGTATCAGTACAAGGTAAAGATCAAAGTGAAATCAGTTATGTTATGATAGTTGTTTATTTCCTTAACATTGACAATCTGAGGATTGATTTTTTTTTTTTTTTTAACGTTTTCTAGACACAGAAAAGCTACCTACAGATCTAGTAAGCATGGAGGGTTTTCATCTTGGCAGTGCAGGTGATGACTGTAAATGCAGGTATTGATGCATTTTGGGTATTGGATCTGTGTAAAAGAGATTTTAAAGTCCTTCCGCGGGTACCTAGGAGAGAGTGAAGATGCAAGTTCTGGGGTTTTACAAAGAAGCCATCTGTCAAAGTTAAGCCTTGCACACCTACAATGTTATTCAGACCTTCAAAATACCATGAATGCAACAAATAGTGGTTTCAAAAGTGACAAGTCTTGATTACCTCATAACAGTTACGTGAACTTGGAAGGAAAATCGCACATTTCAGTCTTAATACTTTGCATTTGATTAAATTTATGAAGATTGTATGAATGAAGTACAAGTGGAAGTGCTGCATGTACGTGTGTGTGTTTCTGTGAAAGTGTGAAAAGAAAGAGCAGGATGAGGACTGTAAGAATGGCCTGTCTTGATAACAACAGACACAGTTTGGGGATACTGCCCCACCATTTCTAGTAGTAAAATTGAAGAACGTGTCCAGATCAGAGGACTTGCATTCTGATAAGACCACAACATAGATAACTACTCAGAACTCAGTGACTTTTGCTGGCAACAGGACGATGACAATGAAGTTGCAGCATATCACCTCTCTGACTTTTTTTCTTCCTTTTCTGTTAGCTCATGAGGGAAAAGCAAATATATATTTTAAACAAACAAGGAGAAATGAACAATGAGCAACAACCCCTCCTAAGATTTATGGAGTCTGAAGTAACCAACATCTTGAAGCAAAGGATGGTGCTGTAGCAAATGTTGGCCCCAGCTGGTGACATAAGAAGGACTTTATAGGCAGCATCCCATATTATCTGTGTTGCACGCAAGAAATCCTGACCAGACCACTTGGAGACATGTGCCTTGGTACTTCCAAGTTTGCAATTGCAAGACCGTGAGTGAATGAAATTTGTGAGAGAATGGAGAGGATAAAATCAACTTAGAGATACAGTAAATAAATATCACTTCCTCTTTCCATTTGATCTCCCATAGAGTTCTCTTACAGAAGTTTTCCAATTATATTTGTCAAGGACAGTCTTTCCCAGATGTTACAACTCAGGACATGCTACTGTGGATCTTGATCGTGTTGGTTAGAATATACTAGTTAACACATATTCCCAATCCAATGTGTTCATCTGCAGACAGAAGAAGTAATGAAACCTGTTTTCCTATGGCTTCATGTTGTTTATCCCACACCTGTCTTCTACCTCCTCAAACTGCTGAAAACCTGAGGTCCTTTCCATAATAACCCTGAACCACTTCTAGGGAGAATCAGTCAGACATGACTTCATTTCTGCAAAGGGGAACAAATTAAAATGGATATGGGCTTAATATAGTCCTCTTCCCTGTTAAGTGAGAAAATTGTAAGCACTTAACATCCTTGAGACTGGTAGCTGTGTATCAACTTTGAGATATTTTCAGGGCAAAGTAATTAGGGACCGATGGAGAGGTACACAGCTCAGTATGATTACATAGACTTTGTTTCCATAGGACACTAGGCTCCGTATATGACCGTGTTTATTGTAGGTGAGCAAAACTCATTGTGGCTTTCATCCAGTGGGATGATAGATGTGAATTTTTCACAGAAAGAGAATGAGAAATAAGTGGCAGTACTGACAAAAATGCCAGACCATGAACTGAAACACCGAGAAGGTGGTACTGCAAAATCAATGCAGCTCCCTCACAGGGTAATACAGAGGGGTCATCTGTCTTCTTCCTAGCAGACAGTCATCTACATCAGCTACAGCTGAATATGTTAAATGGAAGCCTCATCCAAAAAAAGTATCAAAGTATACTTTTTTTAGTATGCTAAAAAAGACCAGTGTTACTCCTTGTACCTGACAGGTTGGGCTGGAGTAGAAAGGTTGCGCTCTCCCGCACAAAACCCCAATGCTGTCTAGAGGAGGTGGGGGAAGCCTTTTGCTAATAGTAAACTAGTTATAGAGTGCTTTACCTGTGAAGGAAATAATCTCCTTTACCCTTCCTCATTCCAAAGTGTGCTATTTAATAAAAAGAATTGGGCACGTTTTGTGTTTGTTCTTTTGGGTTTAGCATGACCTACAAAACTACTATATATTCAAATGCGGGATTCCCTCTGCCAATATTTAACTTTTGTACTCAAGTGTATATTTTTCTAATACTCCCTGAGATGCTGCAAAGTAGACTTTTTTATTCATTGCATGCATCTGGTTGCTTTAGATAAACTAAGTAAAAAGAGGTGAAATACTGATGATAGTATTTTTCAGCTTAATCTTTATTTCTCTGTACTTTGCCGTAAGCTTCAATACCGAACTATTGCTTAGCCTGGAAGTTCATATTACATTATTTTTCTAATACGTGGACTAATCTCAAGACGTTGAAAGGCTCATTACTGCCGTAAGCCTGGATACAGTGACCGCTGCTATCTAATGCAGCTCTGTATCTGAATTCTTATGGCCCCAAGTATATGACTGAGCAAAGTAGCTAAAACAAATCACTCAAATACTAAGAGACTTAAAAGTCTAGAGGCAGCTTAAATGCATTTTTCACAAATCCATCATTTACACAAGATTTAATACCTTAGAATTATAAAATTGATATTGAAGTAGACTTAGAATTTTTTTTTTTTTAACATGGATGCTAATGGACCAGCTAGGGGTAGTCATTTCCTGATCTGTGGCTCGTGAACAAGGAGAAACTGGTTGGTGATGTAATCAATGACTGTAGCAACCATGAAATGATGGAGCTCAAGATCTTGAGGGTATCTCAAGTGACCTGGCAAGTCCTTAAGGCTGACATCCCCCCCTCCCCCAAGCATGAAAAAGTTTCTACCTGTTATTCAGGGAAACAAGTATATAGATCACAACTGAGCTTCAGTTTGAAAGGGCAGTATTGGGGAGGTGGGAGCAGGGACAGGCTACAAAGGAGGAATTCAGAGATGTTGTACAGGCACACAGTGATTGTGTTAGGAAAGCCAAAGCTCAGCTGGAGCTGGAAGTGGAAAGGGACATCAGGGACAACACGACAAGCTTCTGCCACTGCATGAGCAGTAAAAAAATAAACAAGGAAAATGTGGACCTGTTGCTGAACAGAACAGGTGATTCAGTGACAATGGACACAGATAAGAAGTCCTCAGAGCCTTCTTTCCCTCAGTTTTCACCAGGGTCTCTCAAAGGTCTTGATAGACAAGCTGACCACAAGCTAGCAGTGTGCCCTTGAAACAGCGGGCAAGCAGTATCCTGGGCTGCATTAACAGGAGAATAGCACCAGCTCAAGTGAAGTGGTTATTCCCTTTACTTGGTACTCACTAGACCACACCTGAAATACTGCATCTGATTTTTGGGCCTGCCAGTACAAGACAGACACAGATAAACTGGAGCAATTGCGGTA
Source organism: Calonectris borealis (assembly GCF_964195595.1). Lineage (NCBI taxonomy): Eukaryota > Metazoa > Chordata > Aves > Procellariiformes > Procellariidae > Calonectris > Calonectris borealis. The sequence goes on from NC_134312.1 coordinate 96,669,127, forward strand.
GGGGGCCTGCCGTATGAGGAGGGGCTGAGGGAGTGGGGCTTGTACAGCCTGGAGGAGAAGTGGCTTTAGGGGCACCTGACAGCAGCCTCCTCCCATGAGGAGGTTACAGGAAAGACAGCTAGGCTCAGTACTGAGGTTCAGAGGGGGAAAATAGAAGATGGTGGTCTTAAATTGAAACGGGACTGCGAAGAAAACAAGAACTTTCACTGGGAGGGTAAGGAAGTTTCACTGGGAAGGAGCAGGTTGCCTGGAGAGGTTGTGCAGGCTCCATCCTTGGAGGTTTTAAAGATCTGCCTGAATAAAGCCTTGAGCAGCCTGATGTGATCTTATGGCTGACCCTGCTTTGAGCAGGGAGCTGGACTGGAGATCTCCTGGGATCCTGTCCAACCTGAATTACTCTGATGATTCCGTGAAATAGGTTAATCTCTGGATTGTTGTCCTTCCTTTGCTTCCCTTCTTTATTCGCCGTCTTGATATTGCATATACGTGAAGATTATGTGAAATGTATTGTAAGAGGAGAAAAATATCTTTTGAAACTCTGACTTGGGGGGTTTGTCCAATAGTAAATTGCGTTTGAAAACTAGGTAATGCTGGTGCAACGTGATATGCTTGGAGTTAGTAGTCTGAATTGTGAATGGCAGCCTGTTAGCAATATACAATCCCAGCACAATTCAGTGATTTCCTTATGTATTTGGGAAATGTACTGTGTTCCCTTCTGACTTTTCTCTCCTCCCATACTTTACTACAAAGGCATGTGTCACAGCATACGTTTCTTGTTGACACAAAATAGCAGGCATCTAACACGGTGTACTTGGTAGGCTGTGTATCTCAAGTATTAGGTACCAGACACACTGGTGCCAAAGTAACTAACAAAATCATTTATCAAATCGCTTCAGGGATTTTCCTACATTTGCTTTACCACTCTTTGAAGAGTGATGTAATAGGCTCTGACTGACTTCTTGTCAGCAGGGAATATACAATACGATATCTGGCTTTTGAAATCAAACCTCCAAGGGTACGCTCTATGCAGAGAGCTGTAATGTGACTCTTGAATTCTCAATATAGACAAGTCCACTTTCATAAAAAGGCAGTTTAGTATGAATGACAATGCAAAACACTAGAACTTAATGTTCGGCATTTTTTTTTCCCCCCTGTTTATCAGGAACCATTTCTCAGCTGTGCATTTTTCAGAAAAGGAATGACTTAGGCCAGGTCACTTGAATCGTTTAAAGCAGACAAGGTGGAGAACTCATGCATACTCTGTATACCTATATACTATGTAAGACCGTTGTGTTTTGTCAGCAGAATGCTCTAAATTGTTGATCGTTTTTCAGTGTGGCCTCTATTTTACATATGAATGTATAATCGTAATGTTGTCTCTCCTAGCCAGCCATGACTTCTTTGTATCTCCCTCCAACAACATCGTGTGAAAACATCAATATAAGGAAAACCGTTTATGCCTTTTGATGTATTTAGTCTGCAGGGGTCTTTAAAAGCCGTTACTTTCACTGACAAATAGATCATTTAAGTAGTTTCATTGAAATAAGCCATTATGCTGGCAGGTATCATGTGCTTTGTCCTTCTAAGGACAAAAAAAGTACACTGAATTGCCTGTTTCTTTGGTGTATTTTTTTCTGTGGGTTCATCATGAGAGACTTCTGTTCTTGGTCTTTTCTTCTTTGGGCAAAAATAGTTTAGAGAGTAGAGTTTGAACGTCTCTATGCTAGAAAGCTTGACAGGTCTTGGTTGCAAATTTGTAATTTTTCAATTGTTTGATTCCCACTACTGAAACTTTTGTTATTTCAGGATTTTCCTGAGAAGTTGTTGGCAATAAGAAATATCATCGCTAAAGACAATAGTACTCAATGTTCTGTAAACTGGTGCCAGTAATTTTTACCTTATTGTTCAGGGATATCACTTTGAAGAAGTTGTGTATTTCGGTTGCTATATCCCACTCTCATCTGGACTCAACATCAAAATGAGGTACCAAGTGTGGTACTTCATTGCTAAACATCTGCCAAAACTGAATCATGGTAATTTTGAATGACTGGAGCAAGATTTTCCTGAGGGCTCAGCAGTGTAAGTTGGAAAACTAATTTGGCACCATAAATGGATTTATTGCCACATGGACATGTATAGTCCAGAGAGTCTTATACCAGCCTTGCTTTCAGAGATCTGTAGTTTATCATAAATATGTAAGCCTGTGTTCTCAAATTCTTGGGCTTTAATCACGGGGTTATGTGATCTGGACAGGTTAACTAAATATTCTGGGTTATCATTTTGTTTCTCCATTTTGGAATGAAGTTTCACACACTGTGGGCTAACTATTGTGCCTATTTAGAAAGCAATGAATGGCTTACTCCATTTGAAACAGTGTGAAGTTAAAGGACCTGATAGGTGCCCGAACTAAGGCAGTGCAGTCAGGTCCCGTTACCTTCATCTTACGAATTTCAGTCTGTTAAGTAACATCCTTATACTTAGCTTTTGATAATTACAAACGTAGAGAATCACCACTTGCGTTCCTCTCCCAGCTACTTTGGAAAGGGGAAGAGCTGGGGCTACCCAGGCTGCCAAGAGATGCTGCCTCCCTGCGGTGCGTAGCCTGGCACTTCTGAGGTCCTTCAGTCACACCTCCCTTCCCTGCTTGCTGGTCCCACTGATGTCAGGCCGGTGACCTGAGATGTTTGCAGAAATGTTTGTGTGTCTGGCAGGCTATGACCCGGTACATAAACACCCTGAACTGTGGTCTGATATGACCTTTAACGTTCCGTGCTTGGCTGCAAGCTTGTTACTCTGTGGGATATGAAGTCCAGACTCTCTAAGCTCAAACCTCTGTTAAACAGTTGATTTTTCTCTTTTACTTTGTTCAGCTTCTGCGCCTGAAAAATGGAAGTGGTAATACTGCTCTTTCTAGGTAGCTTATACAGATGTAGCAAAAATGCCTGTAAACTGGTGCATTCAAAAAATCTTTGTTATTTAAAAATAAAATGGTATGAAATATATATCAAATACATGGGGGTCCTTACGTGTGCAATTTTTGTATTGACTTCAGCATTTTTACAGTACACTGGTACACGTTTTGCAATTAATTTCAAATGGAAAAAGGGTGAAAAGGCAATTTTTTCCCCTTTGTCAGCTAATTCGTTTTCTCCAGCATCATCGAAACCAGTGTAGCACATGTGTCATGTTGTCTGCTGGATTTATAAAGCAGGATGTAATTAATTAAGACTAATCTCTCCAGAGCTAGTTTCTAGATCAGGTGAAACTTCTGGCCTTGTCCTCTGCTTTGAAAGTGTGTATGCGCTTTTGGTGGGCGGAACAGAGACATCTACAGAAAACTTACTGGCTTTCATTTTGTTCAGAGCGCCTAGTTTGTTGCTTGGGGAGACCAAAGGGCAGGAGGAAGAGGGAATGCGGCCGGATGAGCTGTCTGGTTTTGCTTGCCTTTCCCACTCTAGTTTTGGAAACTTTATGGCAAGGAAGCATGACCATGAAGAGAAGAGATAGCAGGTAGGTCAATATGATATAAAGAGTAGAAAAGCAAGACTGGGAGGAAAGGACTTCCCACTGAAGCTCCTTGATGCTTCCGTGACCAGGCCAGCTAATGCTTTTCCTCTATCTCCTCCCAGATAGAGCAAGGAGGGTAAGTGCTTCCTGACCAGAAACACAGCCAGGATTAGTTATGCTTTTGAAGTTTACCAGCAGGAGACCCTTAGGGCTGTTGGACAGCTGTCTCTTGGAGAATTGATCACTCAGGTAGTCCCATTGCATAAGAAAATTAATTCTGACCAGATCACATATTAGTGAGCCAGTAAGTATGCAGTGTTTTTTCTTAATTTGCTTTTTGGCATCTTTCAGGGAGCAATCAATGCACTTAAAATTTCATCAAAATGTATTTTTTTAAATTGCCACGTAAAGTTAGACTTCTTATAGTCCGTAGTTCTTATGATAAGGGAAGACAACCATGTCCCAGGTCTCCGTAGAGTACTGTCTCTTCTCTCCTCTGACTTCCTTAAGCATTTCCCATGGTACTGGAATTGAAGGGCAGGGGAGTGGCAGAGTTAGCCTCTGGTCTGTTTGCTCTCCTTTCATGTTCAAGAGCATGTATCTTGATTTTGAAATAAAATGTTTGATTTTAGTGACCACAAAGAATTGACTACAAAACAGTTATCTACCCAGTAAAAAAAAAACAAAGCCTATGCAAACCCACGGTACCCCAATCTGTCAGTCTTTGTGATTATCTTCTGTCGTGCACTCAAGAGATTTGTCCAAAACACAGAAGAGAGATCCAACTCCTTTCTGTGCATCTAACCGTTCTGGGAGAAACTGCTTTTATGCTGCACATCAACTACTGAATTTCAGATCTGAATGAGGCTGTGGGAGACAGCCAGGGTAAAGTCACACTCCTAAACCTTTACAGTCGTCACGTACCTTACAGAGACAGCTTTCATACTGCAGAAGGGATGTAAAATACAGTGGTTGTAACAAGGATTTGTTTGCTCTTGGCTTACACACAGTTCTTACAAAATGACTGCAGAGGTATAGGGCAGAAGGAAATAAACTCTGGAAAGAGTACATGTCCAGCGAACTTAACAGTATGTTGATATAATCTGCACCAACTCTGATTTTTCCCAACCTTGATTCTTGGATGGCAGTATAGCTTATGCTTCAATAATCTTATTCAATTGTTACTTCTTTCGTTGTAGGAGGAAAATGCAGACATAGGTCAGGACATGTAAAAAATCCATTTTCATCCAGCAGTGTTATTCGCTACCATCAGGTTAAACAGAGTTGACAACGCATAACTACATAAGTTATCCTTGTTTGTATGAGGGGGAAAGACAATAATTTCTATACGTTACTTTTGTGATCTCACCAAAGAAAAAGAATGGCAGCATTTATCCTTCCTTTGAAGGGTCAGTTATTGGTTAATAAAGTTCATCAAGTTACTGATACCAGTGATGATAGTCAGTCAGTCCATGCAGATATGTGAGAAAATGAAATTCCTGTAAGCGTAGGTCTCAGCTAATTGCCCTGTTCAGTAGAGCGGATAGATATCCATCCATATTCTGAGGAGGCAAAATAGCTGAGTAGTAAATAATGCAGATCCTATTTTTTTTTTTCCCCCCAAAGGGCAAAGGATGCCGAGTCAAGTAATACTGATTCACTAGCAAAACAAACGTGCTCAGGTGTTGTGTTAGTGCAGTCTGCAAAAAAGGATCTGTTACAAACAGGCATCAGTCTGAGAGAGACGACAGTGCATTTAAGCATTGAAACTAGAAGTTTCTTGGCTGTGTCTCAAAGCAAGTTCCCTCAGCTCTTCACCACTTTGGGAGATAGTCTTCAGCCATAATCAGTTAGGGTGTTCTTTTCTTGAAGAAATGCTAGGAAATTTGAAAAATCGTGTATTGGAAAGAGAGTTTAGATCAGGAAGAGGAGATCATGAAGAAATCGCAAAGAGCCAACAGCTCTGTAAAAGATAAGGAGTAGCAGCTTACAATGCTTGAGGGAGAACGTGTGGAGGATGACTATGTTGCTTGGGACGGTAGATAGAAACAGGGATGACTACGTTGCTTGGGATGGTAGATAGAAACAGATAAAAATATTAAACTATTTTGTTGAAATTGCTAGTCTCACCAAAATGTTCCTAGATAAACTTTGAAAACAAGTGAGAAAAATTTGGGATTCTTCCTTTGAAACAGAATCTGTCTCTGTCCTTTCTGTGAGTTATAGACAAAAAGATACTACCTTTTTTCCTGTGTTGGAGGGCAGTGAATAGGAGAAAGGACTTGTTTCATTAATCCTATCTTTCTCACAGGAACAGACTTTCCTTTGAAAAATCAGCTATTCAGAAGTTCTTAAGTGTTGCAGTCTTAAAACTATAAACAGATTTTTTCCTCATTTACTTTACAGCATTTATTTACTTATTGTAAGAGCCAAATCTGCAGTGTCACAAAAGTTCACTAGGAAATTTATTTGCTATTTGCTAACAGCAAAATTGTGTTACTAATTCTAGTTATTATTAATTGAAGCTATTAAATTAATTTGAAGAAGTAACATAAACCATTGCACATTTTTTTTATCTTGGTGACTTACAGTAATAATGATATCTTTCAAAAATTATGTAGATTTTTAACTGACATATCTAGAGAATCTATATATAGATTGCTATACATGGATGTCTCAATGACATAAAGTTTTATACATTGGTGTCATTGTTACATCTTCTAAACACTTTGAATGTTTTAATACCACAGACTAGATGAAATGCCTGTGTAGTGTTCTCTTCTGTATTCAGTGTCTGTGAAATATCTGCTGGTCTTTGGGGAAAAAAATCCATCATTTACGTTATCTGTGAAAAGTAATACTCTCAACACTGATCTATTACATGATTTTGCAAATGTGTCTTTTCTTTTTCTAGTTGTATAACTTTAAAGATATTGGTATCACTTGCAGCAAGTTAATGTCAGCATTTTTACTAGAAACCTTTACTTTTTGTCTGCAAAAATTGTAAAATACTGAAACTGCGTATTCAGCATTTCAGCTTGCAAACAAGTGACTCTACAAAATCAGCGTGAGTATTTGTACCAGCGTGGTAGAAATGAGGATGCTTTTTTGCAAGCATGTGAACCAAAACTTGATAAATATGTGAACGGTCTTTCAGGCTCCGTAATACTGTGTTGTTGTTTTGCGTATGTGGACCTCCTCGGATACCCAAAGTCACTTGATTGCACTGCTAAGGGAGGAGGTCCGCTGCACGAGGAGACCTGGAGCAGTGGCGAGCGTGGATTCACTGGGTAGCCCTGCTCTGTAGGGAGGGCTCTTGGTAGCTTCGGGTGTGTAAATGGTAGTGTCCGAGGCAGGACTGGGAACAGTTGCAAGTGTATGCACAGTATATTTGACTGTCAGCTTCTGTTGAGAACTTTTTTATAATGGCTGCTGTCTGTTTGGGGTTTTTTGTTGTTTTTTTTTTACAAATAGTTTGAGTACAGTAGTCACAGGAATTTATCTGACCGCTTGGGGACATGTACATCTGAGCCAGCTGTCTAAACAGTGTTTGTTCGCAGTAAAGAGGGCATGATTCACTGTAAGGAAGACTATTCATTATTGGTTCCCTAGAAGTGCCTTTTGCTCTCATCTGAGCATAAAGGTGATGCTGGAGTGATATAAAAGCCCATATTGAAGGTAATTACAGTTAGGTCAGATTAGTCATACCTGAGATTACTGCTCTATTAATTTTCTTAGAGTAAGAAAATGGCTGTAGATGGTTCTGTTGGGGGTTGCAAAAATACAGTGCGATAAATACCCTGAGTTTATGAGTTCATGACTCTCTCTGTTTTAATAAAAAATCAGTTGGTAAGCTTTACATCAGCGTACAAAAAATCAGTGAAATTTTTGAAATGCACACTTAGCCCTGATAATACTTACCTTTTAAAGTGATAAAAGTGGGGGTGGAGCTTAAAGCAATTGTTGAGGAGCTGAAATGGCAATTTTACAGCATGAATAGAAAAGGCAAGAGTGGTAGTGTGTTCAGCTGCATTTTTGTTGTAGATTTTCTGTATGCTTCAGAAACTGGTAGAAACAATTTATTTGTACAGCTCAAGAAGTTCATGAATCAGAATTCATTTGTATGCTAAAAAAAAAAGAGGATTTTGAGATTGCTAAAACACCCAGACAACAACATTCACAAAACCCAGCTTACTAAACCACAGTTTCGACAGATATAGAAAAGATGCTAGTCTTGATAATTTTCTAAAAAAACTTAATACAGAATTTTGTAATGTCTTATAGTACCCACAAGTCTATTTACAGATTAGGAAGCTTAAGATCCTCAAAGTATTCAGTGATTTAATGGAGTCAGAAGAAATTAGGGTTCTTAAGTTTTTTCAGTGTTCTTTGGAATTTTATTTTATAGCATGAAACGGCTTTTCATGGGACTTGTTAATTTTGCCAGTGTTTGGTATTGAATCACATTCAATTCAGTTAAAAATTCATCAGTTAAGTTTTTTTGCCATCTAACCTCTTGTTATTCAGTTGCTTCTACTTCCTCACCTTTTTTACTGATATTTTTCTTGCCGATGCTATGTTTGTATCTGCTTCTTTCAGTGATATTTATGAGAGGAACCTTGAGTAACAAGAACAGCAAATTTCAGATTACTCTAGAATGACATTACTTAAATAGTAAATCAACATTTTCGGACATGTGTTTCATTTCCATGTGTTTCATCTCCAGTTATTTTGGAGATGTGTTTCATTTGATTTGTTGCAGATCATGTTACAAGAAATGTTACTTCTTAGCATAATAGATGCTATGGCTAGTTATAGGTTATGAAGTGGGGCATTTCTTCATACACACTTGATGGTATAGATTGCGTCTGCATATGTGCTGGAGAACTATTTCTTTCACAATCAATTGTTAAGTTCTTGACTTCATCTTTTGGCTGCAGAGTCTATTTCTCTTGCTACCCAGCATCAAGTTCAGAATAGTTAATCACAACCTCAACAGATGAACTACTCTCCCAGTTGTTGCCCATGTGTTTTGGAGGCTGGCGGTCCAGGCATCTCTTACAGTACTGGCATAATTCTTCCTAACAAGTAGATGGAGATCCTGGTTTCCCACCGAAAGTCTTTGATAAAATTGGTAGAGGTGGCTACTTAAAGTGCAAATAGCACCTATTTTAGCAATCAGGTGCAGAGTTTTGGGGGAAAAAGCCTTCTTTCACAACTTGAAGTCACATTTCTTTCTTGTCTCTTCTTTTTTTCTTAAAATACTCCTTTTAACAAAACTGACATTCAGAAGATCTTTCTTCCCTGTGGTCTTAATCTGACGTGGAGTTTCTTAATGGAACCACCCTTTGAGCCCTCCAGTCTTGATTGGTTGTTATTCTTCTCTTTCTAAGTGCCTTTCCTGTAGTTATTTGTTCTGCTCAGAGAGTTACTGTTTCACATCTTTCCTTACTCTTCAGGAGACAAATTTTCCTACTTCTCCCAACTGTTCTTTTTCTAGTGTCCCAGGATTCAGATGAAAAGTTAATTTGCCCTTCAGTTAATCAAGGCTGTGTTCTGCTTCCATTCTCATCAATATCCGGCGCATCTTAGCTGATTAGGAAATTGCTAAAACAGATTAACCCTAACTGTAGATTAAGGACCTAAAATGTTTGTTCTGGAGAGCCTTACAAGTTTAAAAGAACAACCTGTCCTCTTCAGTTAATGGCCAGCTGCTTCTTGAACAAACTTTGAGATTGACAAAGCCTTTATTAAATTGCTTAAATTCTCAGGTATGGATCTGATCCACCACTCATTGAAGTTGATTGATGTCAGCAAGCTTTAGACAGACTCAAGTCTAACACAAGAGAGGTATTCAAGTACCGTCTCCACTGTCTCATAATAATTATAAAACAGCTCAGCAGCTTCTTTCTGTCTCCAACTGGAAAACAATGCAGTGGCTTGGGTTTTGCACCAAATGGCACCTGGAATACAGGGTCTCTAGGATGCTTTGCTCAAGCCTGTGGAGGTGCATCTTTACTGGTGATGTGGGTGGGGTGTACAGGTGCAGGGTCGGTACGTATCTACCCAGAGCTGGCTAATCCTAAAGATGTATTTTTGTCTAACTTTCTGCTCATGCTTCTTTGTATTCCCACCTTTTCCAAGAACCTCAGTATAAAACAAAGCTATAAGTGATGCACACCAGAAGAATCGGGAGTGCTGCTTCTGTACTTGGCAAGAGCTAGCTTTTCAGAGCACATTACCGTTAGCATTTTAGGCCTGCAAGCAACAAGTGGAAAACCAAAGGAGCACTGGGAGTGTTAATGGAGCTCCTGGCAGACGTGACAACAAATACAGCTAAGTGGAGTAAAGAAATAATTTATAACTTTGTTCCTTTTAAAAATTGTGTGGTGGACCTTAGACTATAAGACTGTTTAATATGACATGGAGGACTTTAGGTGTGTTTAACAGCAAAAAAAAATGCGTTTATACAGCTTATCTTTGTAACACTCCATTTTTAGAGTGCAGTGAGATTATGTGGGGAGACTGACATTAGTGAAAAAGCACATGGATTGGGTCGATAATGAGTCCTGTGTGAGTCTTTTTCCTCGTAATGTCCTGTCACGTGTTCCTTCTAGATGGAGATGAGTCCAATTCAGGGTAATTTTTTAGCTGGAGAAATGCAGGCTGAGTTATATCCTGAACTTTTATTTTATGTACACAGAGAGGAACACTTGGCGCTCTACAATTTTCTGCAACTGGACAGGAAAAAAGAGAACAGTGAGGGAAGTGTAGGGATTGTAGCTATCAACACTTGTGGATCCTGCGGTGGATGGGGAGATGCCTGATGACACCTTTCAAAAGCTGAGGAAGATGCTTTTAATTTACAGCATGTGTCTGTCTGACATACACCAAAGGGCCTGTGCTCTTCAGCAGGCTCCGTTTGGCTTGTTTTCGAAGATGAGGGGCCTAAATTCCTGGCGCAAGCTGAAGATAAGTTTAAACTAGATTTTAAATATCTTATTACAAATCCTTGCTCAAAAGTTTTGATTCAAAAAATGTAATTTCTAAATGTGTAGAAGGGTTTTGTTTTCTGTCATTCTAGGAACCTGAGATATCTTCAGATAATAAGAAAAAATTATTTATTTTGACAACTTGCAGCTTTGAATTTGCGAACTTGGGATGGATTTTGGTTTGGGTTTTTTTCTATCTCTAATTACATTAAATGCAATTTTAATATAATTAATAGAGTATTCTATGGGTTTGCACCAGATTGCAGAATTTCACTTACCCATGACAGCAGAATTTTGGGGAATGTTTTGTTGTGTGGAGACATAATAATCATAAGTAGCTGTGCAATTGGTTGTGCTTAACCTTGAGATGCTGAGCTGGATATCTTCTCAGAGTGTGATTGAGGGGCAACTTCAAGATTTCTCCATTATATGTCACTTTGATCACCCAAAAAGCAATACTGACTCTCTAAATTTATGTTAATGGCTGTGCTGTCATGCTCGTACAGAAATATATCTCTGATTGTATTAACGTTTTTTAGAAGGAGTCTGATTTATAAATGTTCTTTGTTCATAATTAACTTAATTAAAATATATCTGTGGCTTATTAAGGCTTACTGTTCTGTAGTTTCTGCTACTTTTACTTATTCCTCTCTATTAAAAAAGAATAAAGTTATTGTCTAGGAACAACTTTACCAACTGTGCTTCCCTTTTTGCACACTTTTCAGATTGAAAGCATAAAGTTGAGACGAATGTGGCCTAAAAATAATGTAGATACCTGTGGTAAGTGTTCAGACCTGTAGAGCAGAAGAGTACATCACTGCGTGTTCTGTTGAATCACTTGCTTATGGTTGATCATCCTGCATCAAAGGATGCAGATTGTGCATCCTTCCTAACGCTGCATTTTTCAGCAGCCTTTGGTGGTAGCATCCATGGGAATTTGCTAACAGGAGACCTTACAGGGAGGTGTCATTTTTGTAAGCCAGACATAGAGAAGCATGAAATGGCTATTGCTCTTAGTGTCCGTTTTGTCTGACTGGGGTCCTCCAGAGCCAGCCTCTGCGCCGTGGCAGAGCTTGTGCCTGCAAGCCCTGAACGTAATGGGTTTTAAGATCTCTTGAATCTGTGAAATGTGCTGTCCGTAGGCAGAAAGCTGTCCTTGCCTCTTACCCCCTGCCATTTCCCTCAAGATGCCTTTTCATAACTTAAAACAAACCAACCAACAAAGGTACCACAGAAACGGCATATTTAGAATTTAATTCCTGGGTTAATCTTGTTGGAGAAAGTGATTTCAGTTTCTGGCCCCTTGTAATAGGCGGGTCTGCCCCTTTCCACAATTTCATGCCTTGACTTGAGGAAGACCATCTTAAAGAGTGAGGTTTCCAGCTTCCTATCTGCAGGTGAGACTGCTTGTGAGAAGCAGGTGTGACCTGTTCTGCAACAACGTGTAGATGAGGCCCTTAGGGACATGGTGTAGTGGGCATGGTGTGTTGGGTTGACGGTTGGACACGATGATCTTAGAGGTCTTTTCCAACCTTAATGATTCTATGATTCTATGATGTAAGGTCTCATGGCAAACCAAGGAGCCTGGTAGCAGTGGTGCCTGGCGTGCCAGTCCCAGCCCCGCAGTACAGCTCCACACTTTGAAAGCAGATTGGTGTCTGCTCACCGGATCCTACTTTCCATGGCTACTTTAAGGGCGGGGAGGGTGTAGGGAGGAGAGATGGAAGAAGAACTGTTTGTTCATCTTTTCCCTCTGCTATTTGCTTGTTTTGCAAGGTGTTTGTGGCAGTCTGCCTCCAGAGATGTGTAGCGCCTGGTACGGTGGAGGCTGAGCCTTCAGGTTGCTTTGTGCCTCTATAATAGAAGTCCTAATAATGCCAACATTTGAAATGCAGAGAGAAATTGTAGTCTCTTTTATCTGAGTAATATGAAAGATTGCAAATCTGTAATAATGGATCAAAAAATATGCTGACATCTCTATAAAATCAAGTAGATTATCTGTATGTTTTAATGCGTAGTCTGTTGACTGCTTTTTGCTGTCACAATTTTTGAACAAAATATAAAAGCAACTAAAGAGGAGTAATTCTGATATTTGCACACAGTGATTTTATGTATATGTGGAATAGCAATAAGTTGTTAGAAGAACTGATCAATGTGCCATAGTGGAAAAGTTATGAAATCTTGCTTTCAGTAGTTTTGTGACAGGCAGCCCAGTCAAATTAAATTGTGTTTAGAACATGAGGTTAATACCTAGGAGACCTGCAATTGCATTTGTAATATAATGTATTATGGGTTTAATTTTCTAAGTAGCTGTGCCTCCAAGTGACACTTACAAGCAGCAGTTTAAAGCTGCTTCTTCCCACCTCACATTTCCTGAAGAATGAGCTGAAAGCAAAATCTGGTTTGTTTTTCCAAAACAGAAAATGGCTTTTTGTTTTCACAGTTGGGCGCCAAATTTTTTTTTTACTGATTGCGACTAAAGCTAGAGGTTAGAATCTCAGAAGCCGTTTATAAATTCATATTTCAACTTACAATACATCTAGAATGACTTAAAGAATCACTCAAAAAATTATTATTCTGTTTGTTCGGTTTATTTATTCCCCAGATACGTAATGCTGACATTAGCATTTCTCTGCGAGAAAAGTCTCGCGGAGTTGTCACTATCAGACCAATTTCAGATTTTTCTGTGGAAATTGGTGAATTTTTATATTAACCGTGCATTGGCAGGAGGTTATTTTGCAATGCCCATTAGAAGCTGGATTAAATAGCATGTTTCGTGGTTACTTCAGAGGCAGCTACTCCTGGAGTATATATCCTTAGAATGGAAATACAAATCAGCCGAAGGAGCACGTGTGCCGTAATCCAATAACAAAGGGTTGGGTTGGGTAAAACCTGGCGTCCCTCAGTAGACCTGGGCCTCTGACATTGCTTCCTGCGTTGTTCCGTCTTAAACCTGAATCTCTTGGCCTGTTTTGGCAAAGGTCAACAAAATCACTTATATCTGTTTTAGTTTGTTGTGAAACAAGTAATTCATTAATCTGAAAGGGGCTGAACAGAGTGTCATGTGAGTTGCTCGGTGAAGGCTGAAGGTAGGAGAAAACTTTGCACAAAAATGCATTTGTTGGTCAAGATTTCTTTTGTTCCCAAAGCATGTGGACATTAGCAAGTTATTTATTGTATATGTTTAGATAGACATTATGTTTTAAAACCAGCTTGTTTTAGAGTTCATTTTGATCTTGAAGGATGTTACAGGACAGGTCCACCCTGCTTCATGATCTATAGGTAAAGCCAACATTCAATAACCAATAAATATAACTAAGTGCGCTATATACGTCTGAGGAGAATGTTGGACAAGAAAACTGCTGCCCAACTTCCGTCTTCTAACTTGGGCACCTGGGTTAGATGTGAATATACTTCAAAAAAAGTAAACAAATAGCCATATGAAGGCAGAGTTATCTTTGTGAATTTCAGCCGTATTTTAGAAAGACTCTCACTGTAAATAAGAATTGGTTGTGTGTCTTGGTTCACCTAAATTTCTTATTGTAAAATACTTAGGATTTGGGGTTTTTTTAATTTTCCTTATATAGCTTAGTAATCTTTTAACTCCATATGTTGTTTGGATAACTAAAACCCCTGTAGGTAGGAAGAACTGTAAGCATAGTGGGCGAGCTGTGAAGGAAGATCTTGAATCTTAACCATTGAGCTACTCTTCTATGAGCCTACAGGGCTGTATGAAGAGCTGTTCTCCTAACTGGAAACTTTGTCAGATGACATGCACAGGATCAAAAGTGTGTGCAGTCAAAAGCAGACAGACCTAAGACACAGGTGACTACATTAGGCAGATGTACTGAGCTGTACCAAACTCTTCATGGATAGCAATTAAAAAGTTAGTTGCTTAAATGTAGCGAAGAGATTCCCTTTTGAGGAGCTTCACCATTTTCCTAACCCTATTAAAACATTACTTCTCACACACAAGACTTCTTTCTGTTTTTTTGTTTCTCCTTCATTTTTGTGGCACATCGTGGGTGTCACCATTCTACTGCTAAGCTTTTAATTTTGGGGTTGTGTTGTTTTCTGCATGTTAACTTGGGACTACTTTATGGATGGTTTGTTATGAGTTGGTTTTATCGTGCCCTTCATACTGAAACTCTAATGATATGGAAAATCAGTAATTGTTTTACATTAGTGAAATACAAGTATTTGCCTTTATGCCAGAATAGTGTGTCATCATTTATCAAGTATGCAACCTCAGTGTTTAACCTAGCAGCGTTTAAAACTAGATATTTCATGAAAACCTGAACTGCATACCAGTAATCAAGTGTTAGATCATTTTATTGTACTAACAGAATAATGATTTTTTTTTTATAGAATGTATTATTATTTAATCACACACAAAAAAATGTTTGAAAGCATTTTGCCCCAAGTGCCGCGTGCACAATGATTTATTTTTTGGTGGCAGAACAAGAATATGAGTGTCCTTGTTCCTTGTTCAGATCTTTAGCTAAAAGACCTTCCTTTCTGTAATATTCATAGATTGGTGGTAGCTTTCTGCTGATACTCTGCTTGTTATTCTAGTATAGAACATAATTGTCTTAGCAGTAGATCCTTCAAATTAAGGTATTTGGGTTACATAAAGTCTTTCTCCCTGACTGGTGCGTTTAAGACAATTAATTTAGAAGCAGCATGGAAGATAATGCTGCAGTGGGTTTACTGGCTTGAGCAGGGAGGGAGGCAAAGACATACGGATTTGAAATAATTGGCTTTTAATGTTTTGTTTTGGTGGCCATAAAAAAATTTTCCACTATGATTTTAAAAATGTATGTGAACAACATTAAAAACGTAGAGCCAGTTGCTCTAGTATGGATCTGGAATAACTCTTAAATTTCAGCGATTTATGCAGCTGCAGCTGACATCAGAACCCAAGCCACAACTATTGCATTTCATCTTCTCTTCATGCATTTAAAGAGGGGGAACTTGAAGGCTGAAATCTCAAGAGATTGTAATGAGTTCACTAACCTGTTTTTTCTTGTATTTGGAGCTTCACTAATATGTGAGTGTGAGATAGAAAAGGTGATTTTCCAGTGAAATCAGTTGTATTTATAGTGTGATTGTACATAAACATACATACCTGTCCTGGTTTCGGCTGGGATAGGGTTAAATTTCTTCCTAGTGCTGTGTTTTGGATTTAGTATGAGGAGAATGTTGATAACACACTGATGTTTTCAGTTGTTGCTAAGTGCCCTCCTAGTCTAAGGACAGCTCCCGTGCCTACTGACTGAGCTAGGTACACGAGATGGGAGGGAACATAATCAGGACAGCCAGCCCAGCTGGCTAATGGGGTATTCCATACCATGTGACGTCATGCTCAGTATATGAAGGGTAGGCGTGATCCAGGAAGTGCCGATCGCTACTTGGTTATCGGTCAGCGCGAGTGGTGAGCAATTCCATTGTACATCACTCATTTTGTATATTTTATCATTATCATTATTATTTTCCCTTTTTCTGTCCTATTAAACTGTCTTTATCTCAACCCACGAGTTTTTCTCACTCTTACCCTTCCGATTCTCTCCCCGTCCTGCTGGGGGGCGGGGGGAGGGGGAGTGAGTGAGCCGCTGCGTGGTATTTGGCTGCCTGCCAGGTTAAACCACGACAATACCCTACGTGTAACCCCCTTTCTCTTTCCGGAAACCCTAAATATAAAATCTCTATCTCAAATGTTGTGGGTTTTTTCAGTAGAGTGCATACAGCAGCTTCTTAATATTTTGATGAGTCCCATGTTCATCTGCTGGTTTGAATCTTTCATATTATTTTATTCCCCCTTCCATGATATCTTACAGGAATTTGTAGCTGAAAGAATAATGAATCCTAATAGATCAAAGATTTGACATCTTTATAGGCCTCTGTTTAGTTATATGTAGGGTTCTGCAGAACTGCATTAAGATCTTCATAAATCATACTTTCCATTTGCCAGACTGGTTGCCCCAGAACAGCTGAATTGGATCCCTTCTCTTGTTCTAGACTGGTGGCAAGGAGGCGAAAAGTCACAACCTGGTCACAAATGTGGTTTTTCAACAGTAGCAAAAGCAACTTGCAGAATACACATAAGTGCTGTTAGGTTTCCAGCCCATAAGTACTGAAATATGCCAAAACTTAAATTTTCAAGTCTTTGCAACACTTTGTTTTTCAGGATGGTAAGCTTATAAAATTTTGTAACCAGGGAAGGAAGAGTATGCTTAATGGCATGTATATTTAAATCATTCAAAATCTGGGAATGTATCTCATATATCCATGAAAGGTTGAACTTATTATTTGCAATGTAACTTTATTTTAAAATCAGATATGTTTGCTCCAGCTCATATCGGATATAAATTTTGAAGTTATCCCTCCAGAAAGATGATAGCTAGAACTTCAATATCTGAAATAGATTACACACGCGTTTGTTTTAAAACTGAATGTGTAAACTTTGTAATTAAAAATATTTTTCTTTAGGCAAAAATCAACTATCAAAGATCTAGTATTTGGCCTAAAATATTCAGAGTAATGCTAATAAGCTCTACTTGAATTTTCTTTTTGTTTTGTTTTTGTTTTTCCTGCCAGAAGTAGTGAGTGCTTTAATATAATTTCACATCTATGCAGCTTCTTTCATATGGAATTTTTTTTTTCTAACCAGCAAAACAAGTTATAAATGGAAATAAATTTTATCTGCTTGTTTAGAAGCAACTGTTATCACGGAAGAATGTAAACTCTGTTTAAGATGGCATATCCTTTGTAAAGAATGAAGATAAGAAATGATGCATTCTGTGTTTGATGAAAGACAAACCACAAGTTAAGGTAATGAACCATAATTCTGAGGAAAGAATTATTCAGAAGACTTTTTTTTGTTAGATTCAGGTTTTAATGCATAAATATGTAGACGTTTAAAAAATCATTTACCTAGGATTAAAATGCCGTAGGACTGAAGATACCTGTTTAAATGTGTTCTTCATTAAAATTACAACGTGAAGTTACGTAGAAAAGATCGTACGAGTGTTATCTTTAGCATGCTGCTCCTTTGAATATGACAGAGCCAGAAGGCTGCTTGTTAATACACACTTCACTCCTCTCCAGTGGCTGTATCCAGAAGACAAGAGTGGGTTTGTTTCTTTGATAGATGAATAGAAGAAGTAAGGAAGAGGCAGGGAAACAGGTGTGTCAGCACATAGCAAGTGTCCTTCCAGAGAGAAAACAGCTAAATCCGTAGTTTATCATTAGCTTTTATGCTTTGCATTAATCTGCAAAGTAATATCTGGTGAAAAGTACAGAGTAAGGTGTTTTTCAGTAATTATTCCTAGGCATGTGTTTCTCGTATGATAAGTGACTACACATAGCAGTTCTGGCTGTGATGGAAAATGGGAAAAGTCAGTCTTCGGTTTACACTGACTACAGTAGCTAGCATAGGTGTATCCACCTAGGTATGCCAAAACCAGCTGGAATAGCTATTATTTTACTAAATAGGTGCTCTTTATCTTTTGGGGTTTTATTGGTTACCAAAAGGTTTGATGTTTTTTCTCTTTAGTAGATAATTTTAGCAAGCTTAATGATTTTCAAAAAATAAACACATGAATTAAAAGATGCATTCATCAGCTGTAAGACTGTGCAGTTTTCCTACTGTCAGAGGAGCTTGTACAGGCTGAGGTTCATACGGGGTGTAGGTGTGCATTCTGATTTTTTTTTTCCCCCCTGTTTGTATGATAAATTTATATGTAAGATGAGATGATACAGTATCTCATGAGGTGTCTTCAGTGCCCTGAGAAATAGCATTTGAACCAGTTTCATTGTCCTGCTCTAATAGTGTGATTTATGGAAGCTCTTTTAGGATAGATAGTATGGGTTTTTTTCAAGATTTTTGAATGTATTGAGTACTTACTTTCAGTTGAAACCTATAATTTTAAAAGATGCAGGTGTGAAGACTGAGTGGAGAAAGTGAAGTGCTGAAATTGAGAGCGCTTTTCTGTCCTCTCTCTCCCCCTTCTGCTGGAAGGGGAAATCAAGGTTGAATCATCCACACCAAATTACATGAGCTTGGTTTATAACTTTGGAGGGTGACATAAACAAATCCAGCGTTCAATGTCTGGTCCATGGTATAAATTGCACTGTCTAATCCTACTGGGGGAGAGGGATGCAGGGAAGAAGAGTTAGTGCGGAAAAGACACTTACAGACTAATATACTAGCACTGTTTGTAGTTCATACAGCTTATTTTGTCCCTAGTGCCACCACTTTCACTCTTAACTTGGTGGCATCATACCCATGATTTTGGAGAGTGTTTCTTTTGCCGCAGTTACATGCTGCTGTTATGTGAAAAGTGGACCTATTCAAGATGTTGCAAAGCTTTTCTGTTGCATGTCTGCATAGTCTTCAACCCTCCAAGGCTGTAGTACGCAACAAATCAACTCACAGCTGTGTTCTTCTATTAACCTCTTGGAGCTGCAAGTAGGTAACTTCAATTATCTAGAGTCCCGCTAGCACATAGATTATGTAGCTTGGCCCTTAGAAAATTATCTCCCAAGCAAATACACAAAGCTAAATAGCTAAAGCTCCTAATCGTAAAGCAGAAGAAATTCTGCATTGCCATTTAAGCTGTACTTTAATTTATCTGACACGTGTACACCGAAGGCCAATAATCTGGAGTTTTTGTTAAATCTTCATCATTTACCCACCGTAGCTTGTTTATTTTTCTTCTGAATGTTCATTCTGGACTGACTGTTCTTATTACTTGTGTGCTTCGGGTTCCTGCAGTTTGTAAGGAAAAGTATGGCAAAGTTATCTTAACATGTCAAATTCAAATGTAAATCTTTTCTTATTCAGAAACATTGTCAGTAAAAGGGGAAAAATTATCCTCAGAGATTGCTGAGGTAGAATATTGCTGAGCAAATCAAACATCCTTAATCTTTTGTGGGGGATTGTAAGTTTTGTTTAGGTTTGCTTTGGCTCCGAATGATTCAGAATGGGCTCCATCCCCATCTTTCTGTGAAAGCCTTGCAGAGCTAAGGGGAGTAGGGAAAGGCACTTAAGACATTGACATGGAAATAAGCAGCTCTGAGTCCGCAGCTTTGAATGCCTACTGAGGGCAGGACTAATGAATAAAGCGTCACCATTTTTTCATTGCTCATTTTTAGCAGAGCCTTAGCACTCTGGTGAAGACTTAAATAGTGACTCAGAAGAATTAAGAGTTGATATTTTTCGCCGGGGACTTCTCCCTAACAAAAACAGTCAGAATTGTACGTACAATTAAAATTAGATATTACGTGGCTACAAGATTTGTGCACTTTTGTCTCGTATTTAGCTCATGTAACTTCGTATATGGTTTGCAGAGTTTTGTATGGAGAAGTATGTTTTGGTGTTGGTACAAAATGAGTGTTTTCTGGCAACTTTTGTCTCTGGCAAGACTCTAAGTAAAGGAAGAAAGGGAAACAATATTGAATGAAACAGTAATGCTGTACACTGGTAATGGCTTGGGCGTACCAGATATAACGTGTCTGCAGCCCACCCTCCTGAAACATCCCTTAAATCATTTTTATGTCTCTTTTTTCATTCTTATTAATACATTTTGTTGTTGCCTACACTGCTGCCACATTGTATTACAAGTACCTACACATGAAATCTGCTCTGCTCTTCTGTCACCTCTGGGTCTTTTCCAGCACGAGTGCTGTCCTTACGTGTTCTTTTCCTTTCTGCTGACACTTGCTTTGGATTATTTTTCCCCACATTATGAAGCTTTTTTTTTCCTGGGTAGTATCTAATTGGGATTTCTATCTCATATTCCAAGTACTCTGAATAGTTCAGCGTTGTGATCCCAGCACCAACACTTTCCTCTTTCTTTTTTTTTTTTTTTTTTTTAATTAACAGGGGCCGCAATAGTATATTGACAGCTCTTTACTTTTTTTCTTTTTTTAAAGAGAATGCTAGGTAATATCAGGTTTCATACTATCAATAGGTTTCCCTAAATAACGTAATGCATTACCTTTTACTGGGCTCTAATGTTTTTTGACACAAATAGATAAAAGTCTATGATGTTGCAAGTTTGGGGTGTTTTATCTAAATAGTTTTAGAAGAAAACTAAGCAGAAATCCTTTATATTTATCAAGGCCTAAATTTATTACAATCTCTAAAATAATTTTCAATGTGTTTCACATATGAGCTTCCAAATTTCAATGATTTTTAAAAGTGATGCTTTTTAACTCTGTTAAAAAATTAGTTAGCTCAAGCTTTATAGTCACAAGTCATCAATGTTGAGTGAGAATAAAAATTTTAATCCATTTTAACATAAAGTGTGCGTTTTTTACAATTCCCCGCATTATCTTAACAAAATGAATGTGCTTTCATTAGGAAAAAAGTAAAAAGTACAAGATTAAAGTTGATGAGCTAAATCAAGGTGTCCTGCTTGGTTGATTTAAATCCATGATTAAAATCAGTGATTTGATTTAAATCAATCCACCGTTCTTTCAGCCAGCCTGAAAGGAACCGTTCTTCATTTCCTGCCTAATTAGAATTGCTTCTGTAAGATTAGTTAGGATTGTGCCTTGATACAGCAAATCTGCTGCACCCTCTGAGTTGCCTGAATGTCATTTTTGGGGTGGAAGACCTTTTTTCCTTATATTTTCCTGCTTTTCAAATAATATCTTTAATGAAGTGATTCTTCTGCTAGAACAGTATACCACTATCTTGTCCCTTAATAGCTGGGGATAGAAAAACACGTCTACAATCGTAGCTCACCTTGTCTGTTAAGGATCATTTTAGCTGGACGACTTCTTCAGATACCGGGGAGGGGGTTGGTGCTCCCTTGTATCTTCCTGCCGTCTGTCCATTACACTGGGCGTGACATTCTCGGGTGCCTGCCCCCCTGAGAGCTACGTCTGTGCAGCCTGGCGGCTGGTGCCAGGTTGCCCTTCTCCACAGAAACGACTGAAAACAGAGGTGCGGAGAGGTAACTAAGTAAATGAGGGGCAGTAGAGCTAATAACGGCTATTTTTTCCATGGCTTCATGCCCATCGGTCTGTCCTCTGGAGACGAAGCCGGTGGAGGTTCCTGTGGAAGCTTGTCTCCTCCTGGGAGCCTTGCAAACTTCTCCGTAGGGTGGATGCTCTGGTAGCCTGTCAATTTAAGCTTGTTTTGCAGCCTTTTTCTCAGCTGGTCGCTATTTCCCACCCCCCCACACCCCCATCCCCCCCGGCTTCACGACACTTCTGGATATGAAGTATGTCCTATTTCCCTGTGAAACTTTAACGGAAATTGTCAAGTTCTTTACCCGTTGTCTTCCTGCATGGGTACCCATGAGCAGCACAATCACGTGAGCTTCGTTTTTCTTAGGTGGAAAGAAAAGCCTCTAACACAGCTTTAGAGAAGGTGTATCGTACTGTGTTCTAGTTATTTTTTAGGAGTACAGATGACAAACTGCTTTGTTCTCTGAAGTGTAATTAAACAGCAATTTCTGTTGTAGCTGTTGTATCTATCCTGAGAAATAAAGAAGTGATTTCAGCCTGGTGCGAAATCCAGGACAAAACCAGAATATTTTACTGCATTTCATTTGGGCCCGTAAGCTGATTTCTTCAGAAAAGCCTTTGGTTGTTGATTTTCTTACTTTGGTTGGTCTGTGAGACAAGTCCTAGGAAGGATGGTCTTCTGTAGCAGGACTGTGGAGAACCCAACCCAATATAACCATCTTGCCAAACACTGCCTGCCTGGCCTTTGCCAGTCACGGGAGCTTTGAGCTACAGCTTCCCTGTAGAAGAAAAGTGTTTTCAATAAGGCTCTTCTCCTCCTTTGCTTTTCTTTCTTACTTAGATTGCATGGCTGTTTAAGAAAGAGATTACCACACACTCCAGATCTTCGGAGTGCCTAATATAGTGAGATATAGGGGAGGCATGGAGGCACCTATGAATATTACTTTATTAATAATGTGCAGAGATACAGTAAAAAACAGTACTACTGCCAATTCTAAAAGCCGAAGAATTTTCCTTTATGATGAAAATGAAAAATGTGTAAAAGCTTGCTCATACTGATGAAAAGAAAACAATGTTTTGTTAGAATATAATTTAAAATATGTTATGGGAATTTACATTTTCTAAAGACGGAGCTGCCAAATCAAATTAGTTTTGAATTCAGGAAACCTCTTGTTGAGGGATTCAGACAAGCCATATGGTGCTCTCTTGAAAACATCAAGGCAAGGGAAGTATTGTGTGGGCTTTTATCACATTTTGATCATTTTGAGAAGAAAATATGTTCTAATATTTTATATGTACAAAATGACTGATATTGCAATTTAATGAGAAAGAAATGACATGTACCTAAGATAAATCTAGATAATGAAAACCTACTCAGATGCATTCAGGTTGATTTAAGGTGCCTTGTTTTGATTGTAGAGTACTTAATATATTGAGGGATTTTTTTAAGTAGCTATGATGGATATTAATTTTATGTTGGACTCATTTCAATGCTGCAGCAGCCTATTTCAGATACTTATATGGACTGTCTAGAGAGGAAAAATAATTCTTGGAGCAGCTGTTGCTGCACAGAAGGCAGGTTCAGGCGTGAAGCTACTGTTAGGGACTTGTTGGTATTTCAGCCTCAAAGCAGAAGCATGATGCTTAGTAAACGGTGTCTTACGTTAATGCCAAGGGTATAACGTGAATGGTGCTGCAGAACCCCTGTTGCAACTCCGCAGCCTGGTGGTCTGTCACCCGATTCAAAGCTTCTTTGTGCCAACTGTCCGTGGCTTCTTCCTACCTGTCCGGGCTCTGCCGCAGCTGGCAGCCCTCTTCACCCACAGTGGGCAAGGCGTTGCGTGTCTGCAGACCTTTGCTTTGCTGTCTTAAAACAAGTATGATAGCGGTTACGTCCATGGGAAACTGCGTGCAGATCCATTGGTGAACACAGTAATCTGTAAGTGGGAAGTTTGAGATTTTTAGGCTCTGACTGACTTCTTGTAAAAAGATACTTTTGAGCACTGTTTCTGAAGGTCCAGGTTCACAGCCCTCGTGCACAGAAGCTGTGGGTTCCTGTTCGAAGGTCCCCATCCTGCTCTGGCAGGAAGGAACGACCGGGGCTGGTGAGCAGGGAGTGCGCTGAAGCCCTGCTCCAGGGGGGGCTACACCTGGCGCCTGCACCGGGTCTTAAAACCCAGCCCCTTTGCTGCTGTCACTTAATTCTGTGGATTTGGTTTAGGCTGTCAACATCTCTCTTTCAGACCAAATTTGCCTATCAAATGCATGTAAGGAAAAAAAAAGCATATAAAAAAGCTAAACAAAGCAGATCAGCCTAAAAAGGTGATTTGTACCTATGAGAAACTAAAGGCAGTAGCTACTTTGCTGGAGGGTGGCTTGGGTTATTCTGGTTAGTTGTTTGGTTTTGTATTGTGGGGTTTTGGGGTGGGTTGTTTTTTTTTGGCGAGACCCAATTAAGACCAACCTAACATTAGATACATTATCCCAAATACTATTGATTTCCCGCCATGCACACACATACTACGCACATGTCACGAGGACACGCACGTGCTGTGGCATCCCTCCCTTCTGTCAGGCAAGCCGATACTGACATTTCTGCAAGGACCCTGGTCTCTTAAAAAAGGCAACTTCTAAAGAATAAAACTTTGCAAAGTCACTTTTATCTTCACCGTGCGGCATTTGTTTCCCATTAATTTAGAGTAAAAAGGCTTGTTGTCAGTATCAGGGCATTAAAAACATACATCATTCCCTGAGCTGTTCAGACATCGTCAAAGCTCACATAAATAATTCTCTAGCCTTGGTATTTTAGGGAGGGCACCATCTGGCTCCGAAAAGGAAAAAGGATACCAGAACAATAATTAGTTTTCAGGATTTCTTCAGAATAATTAGGAGCATTTTTTTAAATACGTGTGCTAATTAAAAACGTGCATGTTTTTACAGAAGCTGGAGACTATTAAAAATCATTCTGCTTCCTCACAAAAGACAAAATGAACAAGTGTTTGACTTTGGGGGCCAGATCCTTTGCCCCGCCCCCCCCCCGAGCCATCCTAGCACCCCTCCGGAGACTAAGAGATGACTGGAAGTAGCTGTGAGATTGTTTTGGCCTTTCAGAAGTGTTTTCTGCCAAGTATCCAGCACGGTCGCACTCTTCTTGACCCAGAGGAGTGGTTAGGAAGGGCTGTAGGTAGCGGGTGCTCCAGGAGCCCCCTTGGGAATGATGGCTTGGAGAGCCACAGCACAGCAGGACGACTTGTGACTGACTGCCTCAGGGATGCTTTTAACTTACCAAAAGCTGAAGCAGTTCCTCGCCGGGCCCTGTGCAAATGCTGTTCTTCTGCAGAAAATGCAAGATGGCTCTTAGGAAAGAAGTAAGGTACCTCTTGTTTACTTTGCAGTGCTGCGGTATAAAGATGCACACGAAGGCTCTGCCCTTCAGTAGGTGATCTGCTTCAGCCTGGCACTGCAGTAGCTTGTGTGCTTGGCCAACGTATGGCCTATGTAACAAACACCTTGTCTTCGGTGGTTATTGCAAAATGGTAATGCTCTGAGTACATGGTTAGTGTCAAAAAATGGATAACTAGCAGTGCACAGGTAAAAGCTCCTGTCACAAATCAAAATAACTGTCTTCTGTGTTCCTGCACAGGGAGAAGTGGTGATATGGGCGGCAGCAGCGCCTAGATAAGAAAATTGGTAATTATGGCCCAAATATGTAGGTCAAAACAGCATGTTGAACCGTACTTAAAAGTGCAGTTGGGCATTAATGTAGTTTACAAGGCATAATGCATTGCTAACTAAAACACGATTGCCTTCTCCACAAAGAGTTTCTGACAGGTATTCAGAGAAAGCGGCCAACTTTCACGACGAGATATGTGTTTACAGAGAATTTCAATGACAGTGTAAGTGTGGCCGCTCTGTGCTGGAAGCCACGCATCTAACTGAGGTGGGCTACTCTGAAGGAATTGCTGTTTACTCAACCATTCACATCGAAGTCTAAAATTACAAGCATCTAAGTCTGTGCAGCTGCTATTGTTTCTGATACTGCTGTTCAGGACTATGTCGAAACGATTGGCATGTAGTGAACGCATTCCCTAAAGCCAGTGTAGTCAAAGTTTCTCTGTTCCTGCAAACCATGTACCAGGTTTTATTTGTGGCAGAGACATGTGCTGCATGCCTGGCGTCGGGGGGCTCGCTGAGCAGGGGTTACGCTCTGGAAGTAACAGTGGCTCCACAGGGGTCCTGAAGTGCTCCACTGAAGGTTGAGCTGGGCTGGGTCCCTGAGCAGTCGGTTGATTGTGCCTCTTTATTGTCTTATAAATGGGGTCCTGGACTTTCAGGAAGCTACCACAATATGTATAATGATGAGGGGGGGAAGCCTAGTCAGCATAACTGTTTTCTAGTAGTGATGCTGATGTTTTGTGTCCTGGTTCTCTCTTTGTTCTTGAAGATAAATATGTGCATAAATATTTGAAAGAGTGAACTTCTGTATTGCTTCTGTTTGCACACACTTAGAGTAACTCTTTGGTACCCTTTTTGGGACTACAGATAGGCCTTACAACGTATGCTGCTGCTTTTAAACTTTATACCAACACTGTATTTGCAGAAAGCAATGCCTACAGTGTAGAATTCTAGAAAGTAACTCCTATATTAATTTAAAAAATGAATGGGAACCGTACTTTGCATTTTCTAACCCTTCTTGGTTTTCTCCAGAGGGCAGCTGAGACTTGCAGCAATTTCTTCAATAACTGGACAGTACCTATATGTTCTAATGTTATATTTTATTGGAAAATCATTGCAAGCTGTGAGCCTATCCACCAGATTTGAGCTGCAGTTGTGTGCTCCTTTCCAGCATTGTTTTATGTATGCAGCATTATTTTAAGCAATGGGGTTTTTTTGTAAAAACAAAGGAGAATTCATGCAAAGAAGAAAAGTAATAGCACATCAGATGCTAGCTTATATATGCACGTACGTACGTAAATACATGTGAGGTGGAAACAGACCCTGATATTTGGCAGTGTTTCATACCATCGCACGTCAGTAATATCCACAAGTAGAAATGATGGGCACTGAAGTCACACCAGCCTTAGATATTTCCATATCCGTGTGTCTATGTTTCACCATTGAATATGTGTCTGTGTAATGTTAACTCTTTCTTTTTATATATAGTTTGCAGTTTATGCTGCTGACACACCTGTTAATTTTCAGCATGCTTCTTAAGAAAGGCAGGCAAAAACGAAACTTCCAGAAACGAAGGTGATGCTGATTTCTCCTGTTGGTGAAAGTGCACATCTGCTTCAGCTCATCCTCCTGCAGCAGGAGACAGTTGCCAGTACCAGGACCAGGGCTGGCTACAGGCATTTGTAAAATTTAAAAAGCCATGTCTGTAAGGAGCCCATTAAATCTAAAGAGAGCCTCAGAGGAGCTGTCAGTCACTTATTTTAGCATAAATCATAAGGATTTATAGCATTATACTTTCAATGAGCTTTTCCCCCCTCACACCTATGTTATTGTGCCATCAGTGAAATGATAGGTCTTGTCTCCAGGTAACAAAGACCTGTTGATGATTCAGGGAGGCTATATTCATCTCATCTGTGTCGCTTCGTCCTTTCCCTTATCAGTCGGGAACGCAGTTGGAAAACAGACGGAGCAGCCAAAAGCCTATCATCAGCTGGGGGGGTGTCCATCCAACCAGAGCCACCTGATGGCACGTAACGCTGACGCTTTCCATTTACCAATCTACTTCCCTAATTTGGAAGGGCTGGACGTTTTCTGTTGAAAGCGTGTACAGCTTTTTCCACCCACTCAGCGTTACGGAAGGATAAATCTGTCCTTCATCTATGCCCTTTAAAGTTGTGACTTCTGTAAGGCTTTTTTTTTTTAAGTGATTAGCTCATGGTTTTTACCACAAGTAAATGAAGCTCATTTACTGAAAATAATATTCTGCACACATTACAGTTGCAGGTTATGGTTTGCTCTGTTGGTGAAATCTAGCTGGTTTCTTTGGGAATAAACACTGCTAAAACCAGCAAGCAGCAGATCTGGTAAGTGTGACTGCAGTATGGAAGTGTGGTGGTAC
The DNA here is from genome assembly GCF_964195595.1 of Calonectris borealis. NCBI lineage: Eukaryota > Metazoa > Chordata > Aves > Procellariiformes > Procellariidae > Calonectris > Calonectris borealis. The sequence goes on from NC_134312.1 coordinate 96,696,679, forward strand.
ACTGCCTTTTTCTTTGTTTTAGGATTACTTGACAGAGCAAATCATTATTTGAAGTAGAGGAACAACAAGCATGGTTAAAAAAATTACATTATTGAAAACTATCAGGCACTAATTTTCAACTTGGAAGGATCCTAGACAGGCAGAAGGGAAGCGCCCCTTCCAATAAGGAGGACTGCAGGTAGAATGCAGACAACTCACAAGAGGAAAGTGGTTAGAACAGTGTCTGCTGTTGAGATTCATTTGCATAGGGGGACTGCGGTGGCATTGATTTAACTACATTATTTTTTTTAATTTTTTGTGTTACCTTGCTTTTCCTAATTCCTAATACATTGCCTCATACATTGCAAAATGATCCTCTAATTTGCTTTCTGATACCTTAATTTTTCTCTTGAGACTTCTTCATGCTTGAAGAAATATATACATGTTTTGGGAAGTACATTTTTTGTAAAATATAAAATGTTACTAAGTTTTCACTTATCAAGAAATTCAGTATTTTTGTTTATCTTCGTAGTGGGAGGTATCGATAATTCCTATCTGTTACTGCACTGCCAAGCTTTAGGTATGTTAACGACGCAATTTTCACTAAGTGAAAGTAGAAAAGGTGCAGAAAGCAAGTGAGGAAAACCAAGTAGCTTCAATGCTTCTGTTGGCTCTGCCAGTGTGGCCACGGAGCCCTTCCATGTATTTGGTTGGGAGTAGGTGGATTCAGGGTCAGACTTTCCTATGATGCTGTAGTCTTTGTGTGCTTCCTTGCATCTGGCCAATGCCAGGGGGAAGAAAATGCTGCTTACTGGCTGCTTTTCCAAAGCTAGGGGCTTACGTGAACTATTTTTCCTCTGTTTTGATGCAAGAGTTGGAGCATAGATCAAAAAGGCATGCGTTTCTTAGATAGTGCCTAACTCCAGAACAACTGTATATGGAAGGTCCATCTGCTCTTTGTCCTCTTTATCTGCTTAGGTGGATCTTCACAGACCAAAATCTAAAGGGATGTACTTACTTACTATCTAAAGGGGTAGTTGTATATAGAAAAGCTAACATATACTTTACTAGCGTATGTGGACCATAATGTGTGTGAAAGAAAAGATTTTTTTTTTTTTTTTTTCCTCCCCCTCTCTCCTATGTTTTCCATAGTTGGAGTGGAGCACCCTGGGTCAGGGACTCAGGTGCAGTTTTTTGTTGAATGGTGAACACAGTGAAGTCTTAACATGTTGCTGTGATTGCCCCTTCCCAGAAACAGCAGTTGACCAGGTAGGATGCAGTGACCACCTCCTTGTCATCTTGTGGTTGCTTCTTCTTGTTGGTTTAATCCTGCGCAGGCTGATGGGAAGAGGTTAATGGCTGTGGTAGGAAGGGAGCCCAAGTGTCTCACCCTGTGAGAAACAGCCTGTTTGCTTCCAGGCACCCCTGGAAGGAGCCAGCAGGTTTGGGCCTCCTTTGCCATCTTTACTCCAGTGCCACCACGATTGCAGCCCCATTTCCCAGCTTCACTCTCGCCGCAGTGAAGCAGCAGCACGCGCAAAGGGAAGGGTGGAAATGGCAAAAGTTCAGCCTCGTTTTTCGGAAGGTCTTCTCCCTTGATGCATTGCCAACTTGCCATTGACTTAAAATCTAGGATGGCAGGGCAATATACTCTTGCTTAGAGTACCAAAACAAAATCTCTTATAGTTCTGATATGAAAAACATATGCTCTTTAGCCTTTTATTCAGCATTTATGTATAAATTATGTGGGTTTTTTTCACTATTAGCCTGTGGGGTATATTGATCCACACTGCCAATATCCCATTATGAAAAAGCAAGAGGGCCAGCTCTTTTTTTAGTATGCTATTGACTTTTTTTAAAAAAGGACAAAAGGATTCATAGGAAAATATAATAGGGGATTTTAGATAATTATTTTTGAGTTACAGGTTTTATTTGACTTAATAGAAACTTTCAAGTCCCTTTAAGCTATTGGATACACAGCAGCATTGCTGACTAGCATAACAAGAAGACAAAAAACAATTGGAGTAGTTTCAGCAAACGGAAAAGTGCTTTGGAAGGGCAACTGAGAAGCCTAACAGAAGTATGCTGCAGGAGCAGCCAGAGACTGCTCCCTCAGAAAGAGGGAGAGGTTTCACCAAGCTACAAAGGCTTTGTTGATCCCGTTTTGCCTAATTAGGTATACCCTTTAAAGTTGAAACTCATTGCAGTATTGACTCAGAAACTGTTTTCCCACATTTGCTGCTCATCTCTTGGCAGATAGTTTGTATCATCAAACTTTAGTAAGCTACAACTCGCTTCCCTGACAGATGTGCTGGACCATTTGTAAAAAGTCACACCATATGTTTGTAACTATTTTAATAAATTATTTTAAATTTTCCAGTATGTTTTAAAAAAAAATTAATCGTAGTTCCTTTAATCACGGCTACATCTTGAACAGAAGTATTTATAAGTAGGTATGTTGGCCATCTTATCTCTTCCTCTGAATTATGAGAACTATCCTAAGCAATGTTTTGTAAAAATTTGCATCAAAGTAAACGACCAACAGTGGCCTTTCAGCTGCAGCATCAACTGTAGGAAAGATAGCTTTTTTCCCACTGTACAGTGCTCATAAAAAACACAACTGGGTTTTCTGATGCTGACCACAACTTGCCAATGTTGAACATGCCTTTTGACGTGGTTCCATCCAGATCTTGTGGAAACATGGTCTCTGCTAGCCTTATACTAATTCACGCAGTTTTAAGATGTTTTTTCCCTAAGTCCTATTTGTAAATATTTGTGTTTTTTCCTCCTTACAGCAACATCAGTAAATATGTAACTTCTTAAAACCTGTAAGATTTGCTCAAAGGACTTGAAAATTTAAACCTGCAAATCAACCTGCAAAACAAATCTGACTGGTTTAGGATTAGCACCGAATCCAGAAATAGAGTTACGCAATTCGGAGCCAAAAGCTAGGGTTTCCGTAAAACAGTGTGATTAGAAGGCCATTGAAATCACAGGTGATGTTTTGGGGTGGTGGTTTGTGGAAAGAAGCTTAGGACTTTCCCTTTGAAAGGAAAATTTTGCTATAACAAAGCCCATGCAGTACAAAGGCACTGGTGGCTTTCATGGGTTTTCCTTCCAGTTCTTTAGTAGATTTTGGAGCCTTCCTGATTTAAAAGGGACCGGATTAAGAGCAGAGATGCGCTTACTGCTGCCAAGCAAACCAGAGCTTTGCTGGTCCCATTTCAGAGCTATTGGTCTTAGCAGTTTCCTTTGTCTTCTTGGAGCTGGGCGTTGGAACAGAGGCTGAGATGGGAAGGTAGGAAGGTTGATGTGCTGACACCAGTAATTCATTTTGCGGTAGCATTTTGCATCAGTTACTGAGCTTTGAACTGCTTATTTGGTCTCAAGCTTTGCAGAAGTTAATGCTAGGAACAGCTTTTTTATGTAGTTTGAAAGCTTTGCTGACTTGGAAAGCAATATCTTTTACTTTAAGTGACAACGATAATGCATTTAATGATGGACATTCAAATTTTAAAGGAGTATGACTGTTCAAGTTTCTTTTGCATACCTATCAAAAATCCTAGAAAATTTTGATGACTATGATTACTGTCATGATTATTGCTCTATATATAACATTTGAAGTTCCTAAGCTGACAAAAGGTTATTAGTCATCGTTATTTAGATGCAATCTACGTGTTTTGGTACATTCAGACTGAAGAAACTTTTCTTCTGTATGTTCTCCAGTGTACTCCTTTAGCAGTGATGATGATAGAAAATGTTCAGAGAAGTGCTCAGTGTGAACCTCCCTAGGGTAAAGCTTACAGTAATGATAACCCCTGTAAATTACGCACTGTAGCATCTACTACAAAACCATCTGCTCTTAGATGCTCTAAGACCTCTGCCTTGCAGATTGAAATTTCTCTCAACCTTTTCAAAAGCTTGTGCTAAAATCGTTCCAAATCAAGCTACAAGCAAAGCTTACAGGAAGGGAGCGTACAGATGCGAAAGCTATGTTGTGGGGGAAAATAGCCCCCAAAATACTGAAACAGCTGGATGTCTTGAAATCTTAGAAGAGAAATAGCCTTCAGTGAAATAAACACCGTTGGGTAGTCTGGTTTGTGAACAGGCATTCGGCACCCAGAGTTTTATTTGGTCATGTTGTAGGAGTTTGAAGACTGTGGTTAAAGTGCTCCGTGGGATTTTGGACTTAAACTCATGGAGGTCCCAGCATTGAGTTCACACTTAGGGTTATGTAGAAAGCCAAGCTATATGCATGTGTAGCAAAACTGTGCATCCCATGCAGTGCACGACTGGCTGATCTATAGAGCAAAACGCCAGTGAGAAGCATGCATTGACCTCCATCCTCTAGACCAGAGGTGGAGGAGGGGGCTGAGGGTTTCTTTATTGATAAAGTGATAGAGCCTGTGCAGCCTTGGTCAGATGGGACAGGTCGTCTCAGCTAGTTTCTAATTATAGCTCATTGCTTTGTACTGATAAGGAAAACACTTGTTTTATATGGAATTAGGAGTAGGAGCATATTAGTTGTTAGTGTTCATAGGAGAGGGGATTTCTGAAGTGCTGACGTGTTTCAGGATTTTTTCCTCATTCATAAGGAAAAACTCTGCGTTTTAAACAAGCACAATTCTTGTAGGGTGGTGATAGCTGAATTCTGCTGGCATTTAATGCCTGCTCTCTGGTGTTTTCAGTATCTCTTTAGCTTTAAATACCCTGCCTGTTTCCTGATACATACTGCCTGATGCCTTGATGTTGCTGGGTGCCAAGCCCCATCTCCCTAATCTACCTGAGTACTTGCCAAAATCAATGTTAAGCACCTACGTGCTCCTGGTTGTGTGGGTTTGGCTACTTGTGTCTTTGGAGTTAAGTAGGTGTTTCTTTGACCAGCTTTTTAAAAGGAACTCAATATCTTCCAGAGTCGCAACCATGGTTTGGGTTGGGTCTTACCAAAAAAAAAAAACCACCAACCCCGAATGTGCATTCCCATTCAGTTACTTCTCATCTTCAAAAAGCTCAAGTTAGCAGTGATGATTCCAAAGGGTAATTGCTGTCCGTTGCATCAGTACTTATAAGATGATAAAGAATTTTTTTCCTTTGGTGTTAAAATTGCCTGCGCTTTAATATTATTCAGGGTTTAAAACTCATTGAAGGAATACTGTGATAAAGTGTAAGAAACCCTTCAGCAAGTTCTGTTATGTTGTTTTACAAGTGTATGTTACATTAAATACTGTTGGATATGTTTATCTGCAGTTAGTTTCCCTCTTGGATAATATTGATCATTCTCTTGTAACTAGTAGTCCTTTTGAAGTCCTAGTCACCCATGTGTGGATTTGTTTCACTATTTAAACAGGTAGAGATAAGAAACAATATACTGTTTATATAACCTGTATCAACTAACATATCCACAAGCACACACTCTTGTTTTTAATCATACTTGTACGATGAAGATAATCAATGTTTGAATTTTCTTGGAAGTGTTTGCCCCGCTTCCCTATTTTGATGCCCAGCATATGAAACAAGGAATGATCGTAGCCACCAAACTGAAATGGGGGCTGTCATATGCATGAATTTTGATAATACAAGCCTTTTTTTTTGCTTGCTTTAATCAGTCTTTTGACATCCTGAAGTGTATCTTGTGTTTTCTGTGCTGTATCAGGAGATTAATGACCAAGAGCACGTCTGTGTGAGCTGTGCGTGAGAGTGCCTGTTGTAACTCATGTAGAGAGGCTTGTTTTCAGTAGAGCGAGCTGGATCACAAGGACGAGCTTGTTGAAAAAATGGCACCTGGGCCTATTGTTTTTGTGAAATGCTGACGTTTCCTGGCTGGTACCTAAATGGATGCTCAAGAGGACCTGTGTGTACGCCTATATAGCTGAAATCCCTTTAGGAAGTGGTGGGGAGGGCAGAAAGAAAAATCCTTCTGTTGCTACTTCAGAGCTGGTAACAAGCAACTTAATAAAATATTTTTTCATTACACAGCTTTTTAGCCTCCCACAACCTATTACATACATGCTAATCTGGGCTACCTGAAGATAAGATGGAAGGGCCAAAGCCTCAAGTAAAGATTTGGAGTGCCAAACCTAACTTACAGTTTCCGAAGTAGGTGCTAAATAGACATAATAGCTCTTGGGTTTGGACACTTCCATTCCAGAAGCTGCTAATTGACCTCCCCTGCCTGCTGCTGATGATGATTGCAGCAAAGAACCATAGTGGCCAACGTGTCCTGCTGTTCTCTGGTAATGAGACCTTGCTCTTTGGGTCCAGAAAATGTAATAGAAAGCATCGTTGCGGAACCTATTGGGGCAGGAGCATCATCAGTAAAACAATAGGTGCAAAAGGAAAATATAGGACATTTTTGTAGATGTAAAACATAATTTAAATCGGTGAACTCCAGGGTATTGAGGGAGGCTCAGCTGCCTGGTTTTCCATTGCCTTAGTAACTGGAAGTAAGTTGTGCTGTGAGGCAGCCGAGCAAGCCGGTGAAGATGAGTTTTGGGCAGTACCTCTGCTGGTCATAGTTTTCAGATACATAGTCTCCAGTGGATCTTGCATCTAAAGGGTCTGAACAGCCCTTGGTCTCTTTTACATTTGTCACAAAAACATTGCTCTTAAGCACTTGAAAAGGTGTTTGTGCAAGAAAAATATTGAAATATTCAAAGTATTTCAAATGGAAGGTAGAGGTGGAAAACATGGCTACTTTCCACACCCTTCCTACAGCTTTTGTTGTTTCCTTGGAAAAACATCAGCATCCTGATTTTTAGATATTCACCTTCTATCCATTCCTCTTATATGACTCTGTTCATTCAAAAAGAATAATTAGTTTAAATTATGACCTGCATCATATACTTTTGGTGAGGATCTAAAATAACAACAGGCACCTCCTCTGCCTTTAAGCCAGTTAGTCAGTTTTTTTGTTTTGTCACCCAAAGATGTGGGTACGGTTTGGTTCTTTCCCTGTGATACACAGGGAAAGAGAGGGGGGATGAAGAAGGGTGCCAGTTAACACTGCCATGGGGGTGTGGAAAGTACTGTAATTAACGGCATCAACAGTAAATGCCATCTCAATTTAGCAGTGTCCTGCTGGGATCTTTCTGAGTCGTAATACCTCCTGATGCTGCTGCTTTCTTCCCATGATCGAGCCTATGTGGAAAGGTTTAATCTGGTTCAGAGTTTCTTCAGCACTGGATCAAAGAGGGGGAACTGAGCTAAACCTCAGCCTGCTCAAACCTGTATGTAAAGACATGGAAGGAAAGTGAGCTGGATTAACCTGGTATGTAGGTGTAATTCATAGCTAGTTCAAGTAGAGCTTCTCCCGGCATGCATGGGATGAGATCCTGCCTCTGAATTAGTGTTGTTAATTAACAGCGCTGGCTCAGTTTTAGAAGGCAACAACTGAAAATCATACAGGGGAGCTGGCTGACCTCTTAAGGAGCTCCAGAAGGGTGCATCAGAAATACAGCAAGGCAGGGCGTGATGTCTGATGACTTCTTGCGGTGTTATTCCCTACAGTTGCTTTTGTGCTCTCCTGCAGTTAATGAGGTACGAGGGCCCTAAACTGTCATGTAGTTAAGCAATCATTTTCTTCTATTTTCTTTTTCATCCCACCATTTTACAAATATATCTAGTAGCAACAGAGAGAGGAATTTCCAAATTTGTTGAGGTGCTTTTTCTTAAATATATAGGTTTGCAAAGTTGTTTTGCGGAGATTACTGCAGTTTCTGCAGTGAAAGTTTGCAGTTATTCAACTAGTTTGCACTCCTTAAATGTCCTAGATTTGTTGCTACAGAAGTGGAAGGAGAAAATTTTACAGCATGACCTCCTGTGTTCTTGTAAGGACCGTTTCTTTGTATTTAAAGTAAAACCTATGTCCTTCTGGTTCGGTGTTAACAAATTCCTAGAAAACTGTATGATTTTAGTTTAGGCAGAATTTACGGCAAGACATGATTTGGGGGGCGTTGTCCATCTTGAGGAATGCCTTTCAGATGAAAGTTCTTCTAAAATCAGAGGCCAGTCTTTCTCTTTATCAGGCCATTCATCAGTTACCTGCTCCGAAGGCTAAATGTAAATCCTTTCCAGGAACAGTTTCATTCGCACACCTGAGGCTGTGTGTCTAGTCTTTGGTAGCGTATACTTGTTACTTTAGCAACTTGCAGGTGTTAAGCGGGTGTCTAGGAGAGAACAACATTACAGATCCCACAGGGTCATTTTGTTTTCCCCTAATGAGAAGGAATATCTCCTAGCAGGAGGAGCAGTTTCTGTTTTTCTGTGTGATGCAAAATACCATTACAGAATTTAAATTACTGAATGACGCTTGTCTGGAATTACTAACTGAATATATATTTGCAAGTCTCTTGTCATTTTGTGCCCGTGGGAGAGAGGAACCAAAAACGACTGTTTTTTCTAGCTCTAGCAGAAATGAAAACTGGGATCAAACTTGCAAAGCCAAAGTTGTGCTGTCCCCCTCCTGGAGATCAGAATGAGGATGAGTGCAAGAGAGGGCCAAGGGAAAAATTTGTTCCAGCTTTGAATTTTACTTCCATTTATAGTTCGATTTCATAAAACATCGGTCCTATTTCCATAAAATTGAAGTTAGCCGATTTCTTCAACGAAAATTTTGTTTCATTTTCAGAGCTTGCACTTACTCAGCACCATCTAGTGGACCGACTGCTATTGTCATTTAGAAAACAGCTGGTCTGCGTAAACCATACAGCAAGTTAGAGCGTACAGTCCTTGTAGTGTGAATGATGTACCTAAAGTGTGGTTGTGACTAAGTATATAACAGAATCAGAAGAAGATTAGCAGTTGTTTAGTTGAAAAGGAGCGGTGTGAAGGGAAGAAAGTTTAAGATACGTGCGGGTAGCGGTGCCTGTTATCTCCTGCGTTCCTTCAGTCCATTGAGCTCCAGCCTGCTCGCCTGCTTCGCTGCCTTACCATGCGATGCTGTCTGGGTTGTAAGCGTCTCTTAAGGCAGGATTTTGGAATACTGTTTCTTTGTGCAGTACCTCACAGCACAAATCACAGCCTCATTGTCACTGTGATACAAACGATAAATATGAGCTGGTGCTACCAGTGAGCTCTGAAGTCCTCACCTGAGAAAAATGCTCTAGAGTCTTTCTAATTTAAATTGTAGGCGAGGAATTCAGTGTTTAGCTCTTTGAAAATGCATGATTTTGTTTAAAGAAACAAAACCTCCCTATAGAGTGCACACGAGCAGAAAGCAAGAGAATTGTCAGGTCGTCCCAGTGGCTGTCTCAGAACTTGGGAAAAGATAAGGGGCCTGCGGCTCCGGACTTTTGGGGGTGCATGGGAACAGGTTTGCTTTTTCCAGCTCTAGCAAGAAGGGCTGAATCTCTGGAAAAACGAATGTCTCTAGAAGCCTGGGTGTTTCTGTGGCCCTGGCTATATCACCAGCATCCTACTGCTCTCTCTTGGATAAGGTTTCTTTGGCAGCAAGCCTTTGATTTGGTAGCTCCAGTTGCAAATGAAGGGAGAGCAAAGGGGGACATCCTGAGTCTCTGGGCAGAAGAACCTGACAGAAGCCGCAGACGTGTGGGTGAGAGCAGGCAGCCAGTGCACTTGCTCAGTGACACTGGGCAAGCACCAGAGGCAAAACCTCCCTCCAGTGTAAGGAGCAGCAGGCATCACCGAGAGCAGGGGCAACTACGGAAAATAGGCGCAAAGCAAAGTTGCATTATAGCAAATGCACCAAGTTGTAACATCTTCCCCTTCAAACTTCTTTGCGTTTTAACATTACGTCACTTTAGGGTCTGTTGGTTTTTTTCAATTCACGTGTTTTGGACAATGAAAATAAGTGGGTCAGTTTTGTTCTGTAAATTTGTATGCATTAGCACGATAACATTGTGCTGAGGTTTTCAAAAAAGCTATTCTTAAATAATTCATAGAAGGATTTAACTTCATTTTTCCAAAATCTAAATGTGCAGGCTAGTTTGTTTCCCAGTTTTAAGGGAACCCAGCACTTAAATAGCACACTCTTTCTTTCTTTTCTAAGCTTTTATGTAGTGCAGCAGTCAGAATATCACTTGTCTGCTGGCCTTCTCACAATGCTGCGTTGCAACATAAGCTCTCCAGGCAGAAGTGGCTGGTTTTTCAGATGAAGAAAATAAAGGTTTAGGGATTTTCCTTTTCAAGTTTTAAGTTTGATAGCTGTGGAAACTGATGGTAGTGTGCATGTTCATCCAGTTGAGCGGGTGCAATCCTGTTTGAAAATCCACTTGGCTCCCACTGACTGCAGCAGAAAACATGGGTCTGAATGTTTAAGTATGTCATAATGTTTAAGTAAACAAATTTAGAGACAGGAATCCTGTTTTGTCAGAGATTTGGGGATAAATCCTACATGCTGGAAAATACGCATTTCCAAAGGATGTGGCTTTGCTTTTGTGATAGCTGTGAACCAAACATTAGCTAGCATATGGGAATTCAAGAAAACGCTTAAAATTGTTTCCTCTCTTTCTGTTTTTCCTCTAGCTCTGGGATTGTACACAGTAAATGCAGTATATGGAGATACTATTACTATGCCTTGTCGTCTAGAAGTACCAGATGGTCTTATGTTTGGAAAATGGAAATATGTAAGTATAGCTTACTTTTACATTCATTAGAGCTGGTATAAGATGATGAGTATTTTTTGTGTGTGAGACTACAAGACTCCAATTGATAGGATTTCTGCCTCCGATACGAAGACATTCATTCCTGTGTTTGTAAGACTGCAAGATTCCAATCTGCGTAATTTCTGCCAAGCATAGATTAGAGGTTTGAGGAATTAATCTCATTGTTCAAGAGAAATAATTATTCGGGAGTTCTCTGCCAACCTGTATTAGGGATCTGGCGTGTTACCCAGTGGCGTCTCACTCGCTTGACAGAGCCATAGTTGTACATTTGAATGTTTTTGAAGCGGGCTGCCTGAAGCAGGGCGTGCTTCATCCCCGGGAAAGCACTGTCCCCGGCTCTGGTTGATCTGACAGTCACTCAATACTGTTTCATGCTTCAGTGTGTTTAATGCACAGCGAAGAAGAGGGCTGAGCTGACCTTAGCAGAGTTGCTGGTGGTTTCACTCTGCCACTTCTGGCACGTGGAGAACAGAGGCAAAAATGCCAGTGCTCTCCTGGTTGTCTCGCTCAGCCTGCAGTAGGAACACGGCAGGATGCGCTTCTCCTGTATGCGATCGGTATCCAGGGCCAAAAGGAGAATAAGCATATGAAAGTCAGATGAAACCTGGAAGCATACGTGGAAGAAACCGCCAGGATACCAAATCTCTTTTGCTTCTCAGACTGACATCAGGACAACTGTTTTTCCTGCTGTGGTGAAGTTCATCTAAATCTCCTCTCGTGCTCAAACCAAAATGCTACCAGCAATAACAGGTGATGTTTACTCTGACAGTGGATTTAAAATTACATAGTTCTCTCTCTCTCTTTTTAAATGGCATCCACCTCCCTATTTTACAGCAGACTGGTCTGCCACTGGGGGTGTTTCATAATCCCCCCCTGGCTCCTTCCCTTGGATCTGGAAGTTTGCAGCTTTTGCAGTCCTCATCCACTCAAGAATTCCTGCTCCACAAACATGTTTTGGGAAATTAAGTCAGAAGTCTGTGGAGGACCTTTCCCTAAAAGGGACGGTGAAATTGTTTCATATAAGCATTCAGAAGATGCAGGGCCTACATTTTGCAATGTGCTTTTTAGTCTGCTGACTTCTCTTGGGAAGAAGTCCATCTGAAGATGCAAGGCTATTTTGAGAAAAAGAAATGCATTATCTCTTTCCAGTGCTTTTGGATTGCTCATCTCGGACAAGTACCAAGCAGCAAATGGAGACGTTATAGCTTCTCCTAAATGGAAAGGGACATGAAACCTAACGTGCAGAAAAGCCCATCCAATTGCTCTTGTATGAAATTGTTGACACAGCCCACACAACCAAGTGAAAGTGACACCCATTCTCCCAGGGCAGCTCCCAGCATGGTGACACTTGTTTTTAGCAGGGGGAAGCCCGGGGGCACTGGGAGACTTGCACCGTGGCAGGAGCAGGTGTTGCTCCCTTCAGCATCTACCTGTGCGTGCTCACGTGCTGGGTAAGCATATGGAGTTAAGAGCTCGTTTGCACTTGACAGGCAACTTTGCGTGTATCGAGTCAAGACAAAGCTTTATTTCCTGTGTGACAGACGTCTAGAGTAATCCGAGAGTTAAAAGCAGGAGGGGGAGAAAGACTATACGGGAATTTAAACTTCACATTAGCTGTTGCCTCCTGCTCCCTGCCCGGCTCTGACACTACTCGTCTCTTGTCACAGCATCATCATGCTTTTGTGGGCTCTGCAGTCAAGCTGAGGTATTGTGCTGGAAACACTACTCGCATCAGTGCTGCAAGGTGCACGGGATAAAAGGGAATGAAAACCTCCTCCAGCCCCCAGCACAATACTGAATGTAATGGAGCCAACCTTTTACCTCACTTTATTTAAAGGCAGACAGTGTCTGTCCCTGCTTGGGAGCGGGGAATGAAATCCTGCAGAACTCAGCCTGTAACTTTGTCTCTCATAAAAATAAATTCTTGATATGGTAGGTTTGTGCAAAGCTGTCAACTTCGTATTCCTTCTTAGGATGGCAATTGCATACTTAGTATAAGGAGGATGTCTAGAAAATGGTATTTTGCAGATTTGCCTGAGATGCATAAATAACAATATTTGATTGTATGTATATTCCCATGCCACAAGCTCTTGGGTCCTTTAAAAACAAAGGAAAAAAAAAAAAAACACTAAAAACTAATTTAGAATAAAATAGGCAGTTATGCCTGATTAAATCCTGCATTTGGAATGAAGTCTGAATATCCCAGACAAACAATATGAATATGTAAAACAACCATGAAAAAAGGGAAACTGAAGCTTTTGAGCCTAGCTCACGAATGCTTCTATTTCAAATACTTTTTAATACACACAGAGGCAGGTGGTGGTGCCAGAACCACCAGCCTTCATCAGAGAAAGTCCTATGCTATGCTGAGATTGAGCCAAAGGATTGAAATTATTTCTACTGATTATATTCTCAATGTGTACCACAGCAGTCTTAAACTACCTCTCGTATTATACTTGAACAATTTCTTGTTTATACAGCAGAAATTAATCAGGAAAAAAGCCATCTGGTGTAGTTTTCAGATTTTTTTAAATTATGGGCTTGTACCAATTGCAAATCTTCAGGCACTTTTAAATGAGTGTTTATGCAAAATAGAGGTGTTTATCCTTTTATTATAGGAAATGCCAAATGGATCTCCAGTATTTATTGCCTTCAGATCATCAACAAAAAAAAATGTACAGTATGATGATGTACCAGACTACAAAGACAGGTTGAGTCTCTCAGAAAACTATACATTATCCATCAAGAATGCAAGAATCAGTGATGAAAAGAGATTTGTATGTATGCTAGTTACAGAAGATGATGTTTCCGAAGAGCCAACGATAGTCAAAGTCTTCAGTAAGTAAATCTAGTTGTTACTACCGTTAACATTCATCAGCATCTGAATCGTAAATTATGGAAACTTTTGTTTAAGGGAAAAATTAAAACCAAGAAAGTAAGTTTGGCTGAGTAAATTACTAAGACTAGCAAATTTCTGCAGCTTTCAAAAATGTAATCTACTGGTGGCATTTATATAACAGGACTGCCTGCACTTGCGGTTTATTCATGATAAGTGCTGGCTCAAAGAGAATTTTAGGCTTTGATAATGACTCACTTATGTGATGTCATTTGGCCTTGGAAATGAAAAATGTAAAATTAGCACTGATTATTTTCCATTTGTTCTCCGAGCAAATTTTTCTGCAGGAGGGAAGCATTAACTGTGTGCGGTCTGCAGGATTAGATCAGTGGAGAGGTTTAAACCAGCTCCGAGCAGCTAGTATGCAACGGCATGAACTGTGAGTGAGCAAGCGAGAGGCTGGAAAACGAGTTGCTAGCCCCAAATGCTTATTTTGTACCCTGCTGAACTATCAGGAGAAAGACTGGTCTGCAGTTCTGTTTTAGAGCACACCAAAGTTTATTAGCGTTTGATATTGCTACAAACCGATTGCAAGGCTGAATCCACAGTGCGAACCCCAGTGCTCTGAGGCGCAGTCCTGCTCTGAGCTTGCGCAAGAGCGTGGGCAAGCCTGGCCTCTTCCCGGTGCTGATCCAGAGCAGACGTAATCCCTCAAGCCCTGACTCAGCTTGCGGAGGCGTCCGTTACTCCTTTTTAGGGGCGCAGGTCTGCTGAGGCTAAGGTTAGCGTTTGTAAATGCAGTGGATATCTTCCTCAGCTTCATGTTTTTATATGGCTTTTTGTGGTCTTTGTTGCTCTTCACATGCAGATTTACACAGTCAAAGTAAGTCTCTGTTGTGGGAACGTGTTGCTTGCAGGGATGGGCAGTTTCAAACGGATCACACTTCTGCTTGAAAAACATGAATTCGTGTTTTGGAAGGGCACCCTTGCTCTTCTCTCAGGGAGAAGGTGTCAGGGAGTCGTCAGTGGTGTCCAGGCAGAAGTTTGTCAGTGGCATAAATGAGTTTGAAGCTAGATTAGGAGTCAACTGTAATTCTTTTCCCTCGTTTCACTTTCAATTTGACTGCAAGAACAATCGAATTGGTGACAACAGGGAAGAGTGTGCTCAGAGCATGCATAGTAAACACAGCACTTCCAAGGAAATGATAAAGAATTATCATGTTTACTTATCACACAGCAGTAAATATGTAGATGAGACAGTGGTATATGGTGAAACGAAATGCTAACTGCTTGAATTACTGTGTTCTGTACTAAATATTAACACAATGCTAACTCAGCCATGGAGCACAGCTTGTATGTTTTGTTGTATGCATTAATACTAATAGAGAAAGCTTCTATTTCCTAAGGAAGATAAGAATAGAGGATGCCACGCATGTAATATGGCCGACTTAGCACTGCAAGAAAAAATTACCTTTGCAGTTTTTCATTTTCAGTTCACAACTTTATTTAGGGTTCTCTTAACATTTCTTTGCGCTTAACTTCCTTGAGTCTGGTTTTTGGGGTTTCATTTTTTGTTGTTGCTTGGTTGCTCACTTGTTCTAATTACGAAAGAGTTAAGAGTAGCCTGCAAGCTTCATTTATTTAACCAGTGGAGTTTCTAGCTCACAGGTATACAGCGAGGCTGCAGCAGTGTGAACCCTCATAAACCAAAAGTCTTGTGTACCTGAAACTCAGCTGCATCCCAGAAGTCGTGACTGAAGCTGGGTTTCACTGGAGCTTGTCACGTCCTTAGCTGTGCTACCTGATTAACTCAGAACTAACGAGCTGAAATGGCTCATTGCACAGGTACCACCTGCTAGTCTCACTTGCTGGACTACTCAAACAAGCTCTACCAGCTTTCCAGATGGATCCTGTCAGCATCTTTTTTCTGGAATTAAATGGCCAGTTTCCAAAGCAGAGCAGCCCAGCGGACAGGAGCTGCTGTCCTGCTACACCGATGCTTGGCTTTTGCAGGCAGTGAGCTCTTTTCCCCCTTATTATAGGGCCTATATAGAGTTGCAAAGTACTCTGGCAAGCTCTTAAGCCGAGAGATAAGCAGTGTGCTGAAGTTGCAAACCCACCGAAGTGGGCTCTGCTGTTACCAAGTTTAAAATTTCTTCTCGCTTCAGATGCTGAGCTAGTAAATGCCAAATAAGTCTTTTATAGTGAATTACCTTGGTGGACGTGCTGCGGCTGTGGGGATCTGGCAGCAGGCATTTCCTTTCGGAGGCTGCTCAGAGAGCAGGTGGTGGCCTCTCAACTGGAGCATCTGCTCGGTCACCAGAGCACTCAAAGCAGGGAGAGCCCTTCAGGGGCCACGGAGCAGGAGGTCCTCCCCTTCCCTCGGTAGGAGCCTTGCAGGGGGACGGGGGGGAGTCCAAAGCACAGAGCAGGTCTTCCCGAACTGCTCCTGGGGGAAATGAGAAATGAAAGGAAGCAAAGCTGAGGTGGGGGAAGGTGGTGTGGTTTGTGGTTTGATCAAATGGTGACTGTGACAGGCAGCCAACTATGCCTGTTTATGGGATCCGAAAATCTGAACCAGAAGGCCTATTAATAGTCTTGTAAAACCTGATTTGCTTGAACTGACATGAAAATGCTTTGTCCTTGACACGTTCTTACAGAAAATAGGTTAACCTTTTTCCTTTAAAACTAACAAAAGAGAAATAAACATGTATATATATTTTTTAAAAAAAAAATCTTTCTTAACCCTTTGCAGAAATTCTGATGGTCTTGGTGTATAGCTCTGACTGTTTTGTTTGTTTTTTGGTTTTTTGCCACAAGCAAAGTTGTTTGAAAACGTCAAATGAATAGCTTCTTTTATTGCCTTTCATTTCCCTTTTCTGCTGTTGTTCCATCCTGGCGTGGTCTTCCAAGCGAAGAATATCTATGCATTTGTGTGCACACAAACGCATGCACACACATGCATGCACACGCACACAGAGCGAATGGATTATTGTGGAAACATGTAGGCTCGCTATCTTTGCGACAGCAGGAGCAATACACCTGCACATTAGTAACTTCATCAGTGTGCTGAGATTTTGGCAAGATGGTGTGAAGTTCACTTTGGGCTGGGGTTACTGACATACATACATTATTTCAGAAGGAGCTTGATTTGGGAAAAAGGTTCTGTAAGCTGCCATGGTTAAGGATGTTTCAGTCTGTAAAAGTGTATAATGTGTAGTCTTATTTAAGCAGTATAGCTACGGTGCAGAGGCTTTCTTCGACTATATAAACATTGATTTATTTTTTTCCCCTCACTCTTCCCGTCTTCTTTTAAAATTGTGGGGAAAACTGTCTCTTTTGGACATAAAAATTTGCATTCCGGGCTTCAGGCCAAACTATTTTAACAGACAAGTTATATAGTCTCTAGAAAGTAGTTTTTTATGATGGGAACACTGATAGATCCTCCACTTTGGCAAGCTAAGAGGTCCATCTACCATAATAAAAGTAAATAAGAAGACATACTGGCACTGAAGAAAAAGTTTATTTTTTTTAAGAGAGTCATAACTAACTCAGAATCAGTTATTACACCTATAAGTAATTACACCTATCTCTATCATCTAAATTTGTTAAATATAACAATTCCAGTTAGGAAAAATAAACATTAGAATAATGATTAAGTTGAATTTGTTCCTTTATAACGTGACAGCTACAGTAATATCCACAGTAAAGCTGCTTTTCTGTTGCTATAGTTTCTGTACCACTAGTTCCTTCTCCAGCATGTGTATCATATAAATCAGATAGATCAGATCAGGTTCTCTCCTCCCAGGTGCTGAACTAGTCTGCCTGGCTAAAATATATATTGCCAGAATGCATGGAATTCATAATGGAAAGTATGACACGTTTTAAGGTGATGTTTTTTGCTTTTCAATCCATTTGCTAATATTGAGGTAGAAGTATCTCGCTTTTTCGTCTTCTAATGGCAAAGTGTAGGTAAGACTATACCAGGCCAGATTGTTCTATTTAGTCTCAAAGATCATGTATCTTTTAGTAACTTTCTGTTTTTCAAACAGCTGTTTGTGCTCCCTTCACTAGTACTTTTATCCTGTTTGTGTTTTAGAACAACCCTCTCAACCAGAAATCTTGCATCAAGCAGACTTCTTGGAAACAGAGAAGCTACAAATGGTAAGAGCAGCATTCTCCCTCAAAGTTATGTGCCTGACGGCTGCCTGAAGTCCCTTTACGGTCAAGACGGAGAAAGGTGATGGACTGAGGCTCAGAGAGGGTGCGTGTGCGTGCGTTTGTACGTGCACACCTGCCTGTGAGAGATCGTGGTCTATAGCCAGGCTGAGCACAGAGTCGTTCGCTTGCCACTACTGTATTAGCCCTGCCTGATTCTGCAAGCAAGGGCCATCCTGGTCTTAGACCCATCACCAAACCCTCTTCCAATTGTACCTAAGCCTCACTGATGGGATTTGTCCTATTTAAGAAAAATGGTTGGGCTTAAGCATTTTTAAACTTTCTAGAAATTTTTACCCAAAGCAGCATAAGCGAAAATAGAATTATATTAAAGCATAGTGGAGAAAAACAGCGGATAATTCCTATCTGTTTTGCAGCTTGGGGAGTGCGTCGCACGAGATAGTTATCCCGAAGGCAATGTTACGTGGTACAAAAATGGGAGAGTTTTGCAGCCCATGGAAGAAGGTACGTTTCAATAATGGCCAATGTCCCTGAGTCCACAGAGAGGTGCATGTGTGAAGAGCTGTGCTTGTAAGAGTTGCTCTGCTTTAGTCTAACGTATTGTTCCTTTGAGGAAGACTACTCACATGGAAAGATGAAACTGGAAGGACACCCAAGCTACACCTTATAATATCTCTCATTCAGTTCCAGTTTTAAAACCATATCATGGGGCAGAGGGTTGTCTTTGTTAATGCTATTGGAAAGTTTTCTGAGCCTATGTTGCTAGTAGAAACCTGTATCTAATATCCAACTTCTTATAAGGTATTAACTGTCTCAATTTCTCACCTGTTCAATATTGTGTTTTAGACCGTGTAGATCACTGTCTCCTTATACAGGTATTTACTCTCCAGGATATTTAGGAAGAACATTTTTTTTCCCCCCCCTCCCTTTCAACTTTGATTTTGACAGGCTGATCAGACCACAATATTTTACCTTCCAGAAAATAGAGAATGCTTACAAAATTAAGTGATAAATGTGATCCTAAAAATTGTTTTTGCCAGCATTTTTGAGGCCTTGTTTCTGGCTTACAAAGTAAGCTGATATTTATATTAAAAAACCCGACCAGTTTGCAATTAGTTTTTTGTTTTGTTTTGATTTTAAATGTACAGTATGTTAGGGGTCTGTTGTTGATAAAACGTTCCTGGTATATGTCAGTGGCAATACTGAAGGAAAACTGTTTGTACTCTCTCTCGGGTAATTTGTCATGTTGCTTGCGTGTTTGCAGCCTGATAACAAATACAGAGCAGGCAACAAAATGTAGGAAAAAGGTTGCAAATCCTGTCTGTGTGACACTGAAACAGTATTTCCTTTTCAGTTGTGGTCATAAATTTGCAGAAGATTGTGGACAAATCAACTGGACTCTTCACCATGACATCATCTCTTCAGTACATGCCAACAAAGGAAGATGCAAATGCCAAGTTTTCTTGTATTGTGACATATTATGGACCATCTGGCCAGAAAACAATAGAGTCTGAACCAGTTGTCTTCGATGTTCACTGTAAGTTATTAAAAAACGTCTATTGCTGTACAAAGTCTACCTCGTGGGGAAAAAGCAAAATCAGAGACAGTTTACAAAATTACAGAGACATTGCTGCTTGGCTGTTGAGACGGTTTCTTCAAAGTTTGTTTGTAGCAAGAAGGTCCGAGTACAGTGTCTGTGTAATTTTTACTTATCTTCAGATTTACCTGAGAATTCTTTCTTTCTAACAGTAGAATATTGAATATCAAGATTGCATTGACAAGAGGAAAGTGGTATCCACAAAAAGTTACAGTGAAATGGGCTTTTCAGAACTTTAACAGAAGTTAGAGTGGTTGATTAGAGTGACTGTCTGTGCCCCCTGAAGAAAATTAATAAGGCACTGGATTTCTCCAGCTAGCAGGTGTGCTCCATTGCCTTGAAAACGAAAGCTACAGGCTTGAAGTGGCAGGGTATGTTCTACCTAGATGAGTAGTTGCTTCTCCTTCACAGGTAAAGTTTGTTTAGCAGCAGAGTAGGGGATCAGTTTTGACCTTGGTCAAATCAAATCAAACCTTAGAGCAGTTGCTCCTTGTTTTCACCTAGAGAAGCTGGAGTAAATTAAGGCCTTATTTTCACCAGCTGTTTCTCCAGAATGACAACCAGCAGAACTAATGGAGGAGAAAACCTCTGGGACAGTAACCATTATCCTTGGAAATAACATAGAGATCTCAAGCCTGCAGACACCTATCCCCTCACTTTAAAGCAAGAGGGTTTTTTTTAGTTTTTGGTTTTGCTTTAAAGTTGGGTACCAAATTTCACTGGGGTTTTTTTCTGTCATCTGTGGAGCCCCATGACCGTGAATAACTCCTACTGTGAATGGCAGATTTCACAGTAGTGTCACAGAAGTGTAACGACCAGAAAGCACTTGTTGCTGTTACTTGCCAAAAGATGCTCTGCTGTCCGCATTTCCCCACTTTCATGCATTAGGCTACTTCACCTGTTGAGGATGAGGCTCTTGCAGATTTCTGTGACACTACGTGCACTTGCAATTAAGAACTACCCAACATGAAGGAAAAAGAAGGCTGCACAGCACTGTAGAATAGTCACTGCACCAGATATCACGTGCACTCCGTATTAAAGATTTAATGTTTGCTAGACTAGCTCTTTTAATCCTGGTCTAGTAACACACAATTTAATTAAGGTAGTTCTTCCTCCAGAGATGGGCAGTATCATTGTATGGCTAATCAGCCAACAGTGGGAGGCAGGCACACCCTTCAGTACGCCTTCAGTACTGAAGAGGCCTCAAGTATCAACTTTGGCTTTAGAGTATGGGGTTACCCAATTTCCTTTCTGAGTATTTTCATTTTCTGTAACTTCAATTCCTTACTCTGCTCAAATGCATCTCCAAATGAATTTTTGAAACTATTAATAGACGTCCAAAGCTTCAACAGATGGACTTCTTGACTGATGTTAGTTGATGATAATGACATCTCTGATTTGTTTTTGGTTTTTAATTTGGTTCAGTGATCCTAATTAGTTTCTTTCTAATAAATGTGATTTTTTTATGAGTCAAATGTAATGCAGATTAAAAAAATGGCAGACTCCAACTCTAAGAAATGGAAGTCTTTCTTTCAGCCTTTTTTTTTCAGATGGGCTGTCAAAACTATCATGTTTTGCATCTCTGAAACAAGTAGAAAAAAATCATTAAGGAGACCTGCTGTTCATTCTGGTATCTAGTGAGATTCCTTGCGACTTACCCATTTATCATAAAGAAATGGGGAGAGCATGCTTAGAACTATGCCTGCACAAGATTTTTTTAAAGACCTGTTCAGTCAGGATTTAAGAAATGTTTTACTGGTTTTTTTAGCTCTGGGTTAGTGCAGTTTCTAGTTCTCAAGTGTTTAATAGCTAATTGTCATCCTGGAAGCAGCCAGCTGCTGTAACGTAGTGTAAGAAGAAGAGTGAATTAGCTCCTGCCGAGCTGGGTGCTGGTTGGAAATGGATAACTCAGCTCAGCTGGGAGTAGTTATCAGTACTTACCTGTGGGCTCTGGTTTGCAGCTGTAGCAAGCAAGCTACCGAAAGTAACATGAGTAATGCAAGAGAACTCCTGGAGCTGGATGGTTAGATAGTATCTCAGATATCTAAATTATCTAGACTCCAGTTGTGTTGGGCTCTGCTCAGCATTAATCAGTGTAAAAAAGATAATGTTTGTCAGGAAAACTTTCCAATCATGCCCTGTTGCTAAGCGTCTGTCTTGTTATGGATAAATTCCTTTACATAACAGATTAGACTCAAAGACACCTTGTACTCATGCTGCTTCCAGCACTGATTGGTATTTTTCTTGAAATTACACAGAATTATGTCAGTTGTGGCCGTGGCGAGTCTGGGATAGCAGCATTCATTTACTAAATAACTGCCTTTTGGTGCTGGCTCCCAGAATTTTGCTCTTGCAGAAAGCAGATACAAAGTCTCAGGTTTCCAAAAACACAAGGTAAGATGGGCCAAGCCAGGGATATGTGCCACGGAGAGGCAAGATATACCTTCACCAGGCTACTTCTGTCTGTTAGTGAAAGCAGGGGAGCACATTACTCATGCTAAGCAGCACTGAGCATTGCATTGAACACTGTGTCTTCCAGTCATCAGGTTGTGTCTTCCTGAGAATGGTGACCTGTTCAGCTTAGAGAACAATTTAATTAGTCATTTGCTATTTACTTCTGTAGATCTATTTTTCTTTTCCAGTTTAGAGAATGAAATTAAAAATTTTCTCCTGGTTGATTGCAGTAGATAGAAGGGTAAGATATTCCTACAGGAAAGTCTGGTGGTTTGCAAGAGTGTCATTCTTGTTTAATTGTGTCCATTTTTAACCAAGTTCAACTCATCTGTGTGGGAAAACTTGGGAACTTCCAAATTAAAGTCCTAACGTCTTTCTCATTATAATTCATCCCTTTTCAGTCTTGAGAAAAGCCTGAACAATTTCAGGGTATATCTAGACATCCTTCATGAAAACTTTTTCACATTTGTTCACCTTCACATAAACTTGACGGAGGGAGAGACAAGCTCCTGCAGCAGGCTAGCTCACCAGACAGCCCCTGAAACTGGGTTTTTTGGCCCAGCAGCCACCAAGAGGCGTGCATGTGATTCCTGGCCGGCTACTTCATCGCGTCTGTTCTATTCCACACCAGCAGAGATGCTGGACTTCCCTTTCCTAAGCAGGCAAAGTTGCACTTCAGGTCTGAAGGTGTTGAGCTGGAAGCTGTTTGGACGTGGAAGGGAGCCGAGGCTATTGCATCTGAAGGAGGGAGGATGTGGCTTGTTGAAGCCCGGTACCACCACTCCTATGAGGAGTGAGAAGTCATGTTAGGGCTCTCAGTCATCGAGAGGCCACAGCAGAATGCAGCTCCTGTTATTGAGAAATCCCATAGCAGAAGACAGACATGATGAATGCCTTAAGGGTCGGAAGGGCTGTAGAGCACACACTTCACTAAACACCCAAAAATCAACTGTCAGGCAAGGCTTTCTCTGCTGTGTAGAATTTTTTAGTGTCTGATAAGGAGCACTGTACTGTCTTAATGCAAGACTGGCATCTTTGGTAGAATTTTATTTATTCATTGAAATTAAAACAGTGAGACTTATCTGCCCATATTATTTCCTTTAATTTTGTTCATTTTACTTTGGTTTTGAAAAATTATATTTAGGCTTCTGCTTAGAAAGAATAGTCTTTGCCTTAAAAAAATTACCAAAGTAAAATGTAAGTTATAGTTCAACTTCACTGAACATGACAGAAGTATGTTACGTTTACAGTTCTGTTGACTATGTTAAGGGTCCTATTATGTTCACCAAATTCATCTTTCTGAAAGCCTGTAGTGATCAGCATATAGAATAGGCTGAACAGAGTCGCTTGGTTCATATTTCTTTCTTTTTAATGCAAGAAGGCTATTATCTAGTACTAACGCAAGGCGTTGAGAGCGTCAGTTGTTTTTCTGATTGCTGCAGTCCTCCAAACAGCGAGCTTCACAGAGGACAAGTTAATCCCTCATAATGAAATCACACCATGAAACTCTTCATACTGATCAGGGTTTTTTTCTTTTAAGCATGCGATATGGTTGTAATCATTGCTGTTTCAGTTGCATGTATTTTGGTGAAGAAGAATGAATTTTGTATCATATGGCTTCTTCGCACTTACTTCATTTGCAAAAATATAGAAAGTGTGATTAACTTCAGCTCTTTTATAAAAAGATCTACACATGCAAATACCTGCTTGATGATAAAATGGCATACTCTTCGGCCATGAATATCGTAGGTATAATGTCACTGTCTGGTTTTTTGCAGAAGCTATTAAATGTGTACATTATTTTCACAGATCCAACAGAGAAGGTGACTATTCAAGTGCTGTCACGTAGTGGTACCATTAAAGAAGGCGATAACATCACTCTGAAGTGCTCAGGAAATGGCAACCCTCCTCCACAGGAGTTCCTGTTTTACATTCCAGTAAGTCCTGTCTCGCTGTCACTGCATAGTGAAATATTCTGTATCATCCCTTTCTACAGACATTGCTATGTGTCAGTGTATACGTGATTTTATAACAAATGAAGGAAGGAATTCCATGCGACTAAAACTGATGATAGACATTGGCCCTTACATCAGACTCTCTGAAAATGCCTCACCTGAGTTGGCAAAAAATTTTGAAAGAACCTCTCCTTCCCCCCACCCCGCCCAAAGTTCTTTTGGGGTTTGGAGCTACTAAAAATTGTTAGGCTTCATTTCCCAACATCAGATATTTTGATAAGAAGCAGTTTTGACAAAAGGGGTTTAGCACCTCGAATAAAATCACCTCACCTGTTGTCATAACAGCCAAAGATCCAGCAATTAAAGTACAGGAAATTAATTCAGCTTTTTTTGGACTTTCACAGATGAATCTTCATGCAATGTCTTTTAATTAATTAGTTGTTTGGTGGCGTCACAACACCTGGGCGACAGCACAGGAGAAAGTGTAGGACAAATCTGCCAAATGTATAAGGTGCAAATTGCAAAATATAAAGGCTTTGGTTCCATTAATCTTCTTAGTATTGGTGAGATCCACAGACAGATGTGGCTTTATAGTCTGAGATTCCTAGTTCTGTTTCTCTCTCTCCTATTTTATATCCCTTTTTTTGTTCCTGCTGCAGTAGTAAGCAGAGCTGATCTTGAGAGAGGCCAAAAGCAGTGGCCTGCTTTCAGGTATTTCTAAAACTGCATGTCACCCTTTGAACATAATCTTCATCTACTTTGGACTCCTGGCATGTTTGAATTGCTGAAGAGCAGCAAGGGAAACTAGGAACTGAAGTCCTCTTATCTCAGAACAGCCATTTAGGTTCAGTGAGTCACCCTAGGAACTCACTATATGCCAGGGAGAAGATCTCTCCTTGCTCCAGGATCACAGTGAGTGAGCTAAACACCCCAGTTTGTCTTGTCTTCAGTTTCCCTGCTACCTGATAATACTAGTCCTTTCTCTCAAGGAGAGCTGGAATTGGTGGTTTCTTTGCAAGACTTAGGAGTGTCGTGGCAACCCTGGTAAATCTCTTTCTGGATTCAGAGATACGAATTAGGGTTTCATTCTGGGCTTGTTTCAAAGCTGATCTAAGTCAGTCAGTTGTAATCAGGTGGAAACTGGGGAACTGGACAGCCAGAAAGCAAGACCTTCTAGCTAATTCAAAACACCAGTTTCTGTAGGTAATTGCATCTAAGTCAGTGTATACCCTTACAGGCTTCATACCGTGATACGGGTAGAGCAAAGTTTGCCTGTACTGTTTAAAAATGTCTAATGCAGCACACTTCATTTCATGATTTTTCCTAAACTGAATATATCATTTCAAATACAGATTTAGAAACACAACTTGTTTTGCTGTTGTGATTTCTCTAACGCTCTTATTTGTAGACTGTTTCAGTCTTTTGCTTTCTTCCCATTTTCTTTCTGCTAAACTTTCAGATTTTGTATTTTAATGTCCCCTTAAAATAAGTAGTCATTAAAGAGTAAGCTTTTAATTGTAGGTGTTTTCTAAAACTATGCTGTCATGCAGGAAATAAACCTTAACGTTATTAGTAGGCAACTACACTTCAATGATGCTGTGTCTATACGTATTTTGGAGTATTTCAGGATGCTTATAATAACAATAAAACTCAACAGAAATGAATGTTTTTAGCCTGCCCATATACAATAAATGTTTTGTTTTCCATCCACAGGGAGAAGCAGAAGGTATAAGAAGCTCAGATACTTACATAATGACAGATGTGAGACGAAATGCAACAGGAGAATACAAGTGCTCTCTGACTGACAAAAGCATGATGGACTCAACCACCATCACTGTGCACTGTAAGTCATTGCATTTTGCGCTCCTAGTTAGGATACAAACCAATCTTGCACCTTCTGGGATGGTGTCTCTCTGCTTAACTGGACTAATCTACCTAAGTAAACCTACAGGAGAACTGAATGATGTATTTGGTTTAAAGGAGTGTCACGTCATTTCTTTTTACTTTTTCTTATGTATTTCTGTTTGAAAACCTTAACTTTCTCAATTCATTGGCTTAGATACAGATTCAATTTATAACCTTTGTATAGTATATGATATTCTTGCACTGTCACATACAGTGAAAATTCTGGTATTTTATGTTTCACTCATGTGGACATATATATGGAGAATTACTCTGCTCCAGCTGTGCCTTAGAATGTACTCAGACACACAAACTGGCCCACAGTGGTATCACTGAAGGTCGTTCTTCATAGCCAAATTCACATTAGTCTAATATCCTTTCATTCTTATCTCAATGAGGTTAACATGTAAGGAGTCTAGAGAAGAGACTTAGGAATTCACGTAGGACAAGTTGGTTTTTTCACTTTTCCCAGAACCATGAGAACTACAGAGCTCAGTAAAGTTTCTGTAGCTGGATAAATACTACAGTATTTACTCACACTTTATCAGCACCACTTTAAAAGCAGCCATTGAACTGGCTGAACCATTGAAGCAACGGTTGCTTTTCAATGGTTGCTTTTAATCTCTTTATGTGAGCAAACAAGAGCAGGAACTCAAACTTTGCTATACTATCACAGGCTGTGAAATGAGACCCAGTCCAATGGTACTAGGTTTCCCTTACAAACATTGATGGTCTGTAGCCTTCCTGGTAGCATAAATACCTTTAATAGTTTACAAGTTCAGAGGGACATGATGGATAATGAAGTTTAAAGGCTTCCAGAGTAGTTATACTACGTAAAAAGAAACTTGATGTTTGTATACTTGGTTTGGTTTTGTTTTGGTTTGGTTTTTTGTGGAATAATTACATTATTCCATTTAATGAATATTTTGCATTTAATAAGGTCATCTGCTGTTTTCCTACCCACCCCTTCTCTTTGCCAAGAGTCGGGGTATGTAAGATCTGAAGAGAGCTCTGTACTACTGCCGCTAGCTGCCCAATATCAAAGGTAGCTTGCTGGTAGTTTGCTGTGGTATAACTGACCCTTTTATTTTATTCCAAGTGGATTGCATGTCTACTTGTACTTCCATAAATAGTTACTCTAAAGAATGGCTTCCTCAGCTCCAAGTTATTTATAACAAGCCAGTTTTCCTTTCTCGGCTATTTTATTTGCATGTCAGAAGAGCTTTACTACACGAGAGAAGCATGTATTTTCTGACAGAAGTCTTTCCAGTGTTGGCAGCTAGTGCAGCTACTCTGAACTCATAGGTACAACCTAGTACCCTACTGCTTCGCTTCACTTAGGGTTCGTTTTGTTTTGTTTTTCTTAAACACCTCTATCTGCAATAAAGCCTTTGCTTAGTGAGGCACAGTGGCCCGGAGTGGTTCTGTAATTTCCTGAATGCCCAGACCTTTGTAGCTGTGTGACAATCTGTCTTAAAGCTACTTCGGTGTCTTGTCTTATGCTGGTCTAAAGCATTTCTGCAGCATGTTTTCCTGTGAGCGAACTCCTCTGAAAAAGTCATAAAATCCATAGATACTTTGTAATAGTCTCCTCCATCTTTCAGTTGCTTACTTGATGTTAATTTTCCAGCATAACTCCCTAATTTTTAGTGCTTTCTGAGTCTACTGTACTTATATATTTTTGGTGTTAGATCTTCAGATTTTTTTTATGTCTTCATGATGTTTTTTCTCCTCCAAATAATACTTATTAATGCCTATCAAATCCAACTTTTTCTTCCTCTTTTGCTTTATTGGTTACCTTTTCACGTATGAATGAATATACCTGTGTTGTGGTTTAACCCGTCAGGCAGCCAAACACCACACAGCCGCTCGCTCACTCCCCTCCCCTGCAGTGGGATGGGGGGAGAATCGGGGAAAAAAAAAGTAAAATTTGTGGATTGAGATAAAGACAGTTTGACAGAACAGAAAAAGAAGGAATAATAATAATAATAGAATATACAAAGTGAGTGATGCACAATGCAATTGCTCACCACCTGCTGACCGATAACCAAGTAGCAATCGCCACTTCCTGGACCACGCCTCTTATTTATATACTGAGCATGATGTCACATGGTATGGAATTGGCCAGCTGGGCCAACTGTCCCAGCTGTGCTCCCTCCCAGCCTCTTGGGCTGGCAGAATATGGGAAGCTGAAAGGTGACTAGCAGGGAACTTAGCAACAGCTAGAAACATCAGTGTGTTATCAACATTCTTCTCATACTAAATCCAAAACACAGCACTAGGAAGAAATTTAACTCTATCCCAGCCGAAACCAGGACAACCTGTCTATGCTGTTGCACTGAAAAAGCCTTCATTCTGAGTCAGGACTTTTCGTTTCCTCTTAGCACTTTAGATTTTTTTATTTTCACTTAAAAAAAAAAACAACACACCACAACAAAAACTGGGCAATGTAATAATTTTAGTTTAAATTTGTGAAGCTATTTATAGTAATTTGTTACATTTCAACTGTAGTGCTTTTTCCCAAACAGATTTTATAGAGCATCATAATTACACTGGTTCCTTTCAGTGTCTAGGTAGGGAAAGCTTCTTGCTGGTATGAAAATACATTAGCACATTATACCCCTTAAATATTTTTGTAGCAAAATATTCTGGCTCAATACCAAGCTCTTTTTTTCCAAGACGAATGTGAATTATGAGGTTCACAGAAAGCTGAAAATTGACATTAAAGCATCTGAGTTACCCATAATGTTCAGGGAAATACTTTATTTATAAAGCACATTGAGGGGGGGAGGAAGAGTCCCTTCCTTATCCACAGAACATAAGGGACAAACTGGACAACCCGGGCTCTTGCCCCTCAGAGCAGGTGCAGGATCTGTGTAGCAAGGTCCCAGTTTGATGTCCGGCAGAACTGAATGCTTGCGGTTGGCGTGATTTGTCCTTCAACAGAGGGAGCAACAGAACAGGATTTCTGTTGTAGGTTTGATTTTTTTACACTAGGTTGTTAATTTTCTGCCAGCTCTGTGCCTTGAGTGAGTTTGCCCAGGATCAGGTGAGCAAAACTGGCAGAGGCCAGGAAGGAAAAGGGAGGGGGCTGGGGCAAAACCTGTTTACAACCACTTAAACTGCTCTAGAAGCACGCCCTGTGCAAGGCAAGGAAAGCACCTAGCAGTAGAGGACGGGTGTACCTTCCCTCAGGTATGAAGAAGCAGGTGACTGTTGCAACCCACAGTCCCTTTTCTTTATCTCTTGCTATAATTGTTTCTGCACGTACAACCTGGTATGGAGTAGGGCTTTGGAACTTCCTCTTAGTGATGCTTTCCTTTCTGCTAAAATGTGTTTTCTGGGGAAATAGGTTTGCAAACGTCTCAGTAAAATAAAGGTTTTACAAATTTAGTGTTTGTGTTTCTCCGTAGGTATTTTTTATAGTCTTTTCTTGTGCTACAGACTCACTGAAAATACAGGGGAAATCACCTTTTGAATGTTGCATGGAAAAAATCTATTCTCAGTATACTAGGAGGAGTTTCTGGTTGTCTGCGACTGTATTTGGGGAGTTCAGACTACAAGCAAGCACTGTGCATAGTTTTCCCAGTGGTAGCACAGTATTCCATTGGAAGCCTCTTTTAAATGCTGGGAGCCGGTCCTATGTGTGCAATAGAGTTTCAAAACTGAAATGTTTGCTCCAGTCTTCCCCCACGTTAATTCCCTACCTCTCTCACATGATGTGGTAAAACAGGCAGAATACAGGCATTCTTTGCCTCTTCCCTGTGCTACTTGGCATGCAAAGACAGCACTGAAATCAATGCAAGACTTCAAGTGAGACCACATTAAGAGCTGGCATATATTGAAAATGGTGCCTGATGAGAAATTTGTTTATGAAGAACATTTCAAAGCCAAATAGGAAATGTATGGAAAATTCTTGCAACAAAGTTTTTCTTTCGATGGCAAGGAAAATGAATTTTGACAGTGTTCTCTAGTTCTCTATGCAAGAAATATTTTCTCCTTATATTTCTGTACCAAGAGGAGATTATTTACTAATGGATCATATAAGTTGAGAGGTAAAAGTATCTACATCACAATTCTTTGTGGACCCTACAGATAGACTGGCAGAATATTAATCCAAATCAAATTGCTCTATATAGAGTTCCTAGAAGAGATCCTATGTTAAACAGTAGCTTAATTCTGTACTTGCCTTATAAATCACCTTACAAATACTGCTCTGAGCTATGCAGTTCATCTTGCACACTCTAAATTTTCCTGAACTTCTATAGCAAGCAAGACCACTGTGTGAGGGGTCTCAGTTATACCACAAAAAGGGGAGGGGCGGGGGGGTGCAGGCATGCTACCCTGGAGGAAGACTGGGTTGAAGGATTGCTCTGGGCTCAGTGTCAGTATTGCTTGAGGTGAAGGCCAAAAATTTAATGAGTTTCTGCTTCCTGTGGCGTATGTGAGAGGAATCCTTCCTGTATGGTCTTTGGTCATCTCTTGGGTTTGAGGTGCTATCTTGCTTCAAAGAACAGAAGGTTTAAGTAGATGTTGAAGAAAAGTCACCCGGGGGGCCGGGCGGGAGAAATCTTAGCCTTTTTCTTCAACCACCTCTGCCTCAGTAGTATGTGCTCAAGAGTAACAGAGCAAGAAGAAACACGTCTCATGAAGAATCTATATACAAATGCTCACTGGCTGAGTCTTGTCTTATTTTTTTTCCTTCTGTTTTTTTTCCTTGTGGAAGCAATGGTAAGATCTGGAGTACCTTGTTAGTTGGGTTGCATTTACTAGTTTGGGGAGGCAGGGGGAGAAATCCCCACAGGAATACAGAAACAAAATGCCATTTTATCTCTTCAGTAAGATCTTTGCTTTACTCATGCACAGATGGAAGTACAGTTCTTACAACCTCTCGGACTGGGCATTAGACTGGTAACACAGATAATAATGCAGACTAATAGTACAGGATGGACCCTAGTTGTTCCCTGAAGTTTTGCCTTTAATTATAATGGTGTTCCCAGGGCAACCACTGAATGAAGTCAGTAGCTAAGTTCACTGTTTTGTTAAGGAAAACTCACTATTTTTGCCTTCCCCTACCAACTGTGATTTTGCTTTAAGCTTTTTTTAAACTCTGCTTAAAATCCAAAAGGATGTTTTGCAGTCCTTTTCCAGCAAGTACTATATTTGTGATGAAATGTTGTGGGCTTGCCATTTGAGCCTGTGTCTGTCTGTATGTGTGTGTGCATCTGTAATAGTCATTCAACCAGGCAACTTGGCTCGCAAGCAAGGCACTGTGAGAGGGGAAGCAAAATAGAGGTTTCGCTTGGCAAACTCTGCTTTTCTTTCAGTGTAGGATATTTTTTTTTTTTTGAAAAAAGAAATGACTAGCCTGCCAAATCCATACACCAGGAAAAATCTAGAGCAGTGTTTCCTCACCTTTCTGTTACTGGCTCTCACCCCGCCTTGTGTGAAGCTATCACCAACTCTGCAATTTCTCTGGAGCCAAAACAGGTTAGGCAAAGCTTTGACTCAGTTACACAAAAATGGCTTTTTAAGTTACAAGTGAAAACAAATAAATCAAAGGGCCTCATATGTGGCCCCCCAACCCTATAATTCAGACCCGTCACCCGTTCAGTCAGTATCATGTCTCAGATCATTTATGATCTGATAAAAATCTTGTTTGATCAGATTTGAGAAAGTTACCCCTTATCCTTCTACACTCCTATGCGCACTCACTGTTTAGGTAAATCTGTCCCCACCTACACAAGTCCTTCCCTGAAGATGCATTCCTACCTGGCCCATAGCAAGCTACCCTCACAGCAGTCTGTGCTTCCCCTTTCAAGATGCACATACTGCCGTGTGAAGTACTCCTTCAGCTTCTTGTACCTCCTCTGTCATTCTTTCAGCAGTACAAGGTAAAAAAAAAGTATCCATTTGTCTAGTGATTAGTGTGGTTTTGCTTTTCCTTTTAGCCTGTAATTACAGTAAAAACGTGAATGTTCTGCAGTGCCTATTTTAGAATAATTCTTTCTTCACCCTTACTTGTAAAATTGATTTAGATTTTATTGAAGAACTGAAATCTTGAATTTAATGAGTGCAATTAGTCACATTTTCTTTCCTTGGTAAGCCTTTGAAATGGGCCAGGCGTTCTGAGATGAACTTTTGTCAAATGTTCTTTCTATCCCAGATTTGGATTTGCAGCTTACTCCTAGTGGAGAAGTCACAAAACAGATTGGAGAGGCCCTGCCTGTGTCATGCACGATTTCTTCTAGTAGAAATGCAACTGTGTTTTGGATAAAGGTCAGTAATTCATCTATTTCATGCTTCGTCTGAGCGTTCACCTCTTCATATTACTGCTGCTACTTCAGTGTTTTGGAAGGAAGTCGTTCATTCATTCATTGGGCTTTTTAAAGAATATTGTTAAAATGAGTCTTATACATACTGCTAAAATGAGAACTACTGACCCAAGTTGATGACTGAAAATCAGTTACTGTAATTATCGGCTCAGTTTTCAAATGGAGAGGAGTAATGCCTACTGCAAAACAAATGTAACTTTTTTGAAGTGGTCTATACAAGGCCCTTTGAGAATCAGATCCCTCTAAGAAGGAAAGCCCGTTTGGAGGAATTTGGATTCATTAATCATTTTCTCAGAGGCAAGCTTGGTCTTGGTTCCAGTAAACATAATAAAAGGGCAAGGCAGGTTGAGAGACTGAATGTTAGCAGCTGGTGTTCAGTGGCTGGTGAAAAAGGTAGCTGTCAGAGATGGTGGGTTTAAATTAAACCTATACTGCTGGAAACTAAAAATAATGATACCTGATGGTTGTTTAGTAGCATATGTTGATCTCATGGTTCCTAAAGGAGAGTTGTCTGTGTCTCAAACAGTTTGTACCACTTGTGTTTTTGTCTAACCCACTAGGAAAGCTCATAACTAACAATTGATCACATCTATTACCTTGATTTGAAAGCAAAGTTGTTCAAGAAGAAGGGAGGTGGCTTTTATAAACCTCCAGCAGTTTCTACTTTTCATGCTGTTATGTTGCTGTCAGCTATTCAAATGTAGTTATTAATGGGGGAACACTTCAAGAATGAGGCTCTAACCTACCAAAGCATGTGAAAAATTCTGTTGATAGTAGTCACATTTGTAATTTAGAGGTTAATGTATTCTGAGTTAGAATTCAGAGATTAACTCCTTCCTTTATCAGGACAATACCAGAATGCAAACAAGTCCATCATTTTCAAGTCTTCAGTATCAAGATGCTGGAAACTACATCTGCGAAACTACTCTGCAGGAGGTAGAAGGGTTAAAGAAAAGAAAGACACTTAAACTTATTGTGGAAGGTAAGGGAGCAGATAGCTATGATTATTAATTGTCCTTTTCAAACAAAATGGTTAACTGTAATATTGTTCTTGTAGGAAAACCTCAAATCAGAATGACAAAGAAAACCAACACAAATAAAATGTCTAAAACAATTGTCTGCCATGTGGAAGGTTTCCCCAAACCAGCAGTGCAATGGACAGTTACTGGTAGTGGAAGCATCATAAATAAAGCAAGTATCTTTCTTATTACTTTATGCACCAAAAGATAGTGCATAGGAGATGCAATTTAAAATCAAGGAACATTTTCCAGGCAGTGAGATTGAAGAAACTAAGGCTATTTCATTTATCTAAGAGAAAGTTAAGTGGTAGCTGTAGCTACATGGTACCTTACATGGATGATTTCTGATGATAAAGGTCTTTTGAATAGGGCAGGTGAAGGCACAGAAGATCCACTGGCTGCAAAGCTGGAAGGAAAAAGAAAAGGTTACGAATGAAATATGTATTTTTAAGTGAGGGTACTTAGTCATTTTATCTGGGTAGTGTGGTGATTTTGCCATTGCGTAAAGAATTTACAAATAATGATGGAACTATAGAACTTACTTTAGAAAGCAAATGGGTACTTGATGTAGGCATTAACTGGGTGAAATGTAATGAAATGTGGCAAGTACAGGTCAGAAAATACAGTCAATATAGTTCCTTATGGGCTTTGCAGTTTTTATCCTAATTTTTATAGTTGTTTTTGTATGGTTGTACTTGTTGTTTGTCACTGGAAACAGAACCATAATGCAGTCATCCTGGGGGAGAAGTAAGGAGTACCCATACGCAGCAGGAAGAATACCTGGAAAATAAACAAACTGAAGTATTTTCATATTGATTACCAAATCACATGCAAAGCATTGCCACATTTTGCCTTGGCAGGGAAAATAAATGAGACATCTATACAAGCAGTCAGAGACTGGAAGTACAATGCACAGTGCTCCTGTAGATTTCATTACTCCATTAGGTTTTGCTTTAATCCTACAGAAATTATGTATAGCTGTCAAAATTTGTCCATTTACTTGAAGTAAATGGACAAATTACAGTACAGATACTGCAGGTACTACTAAATAGTTTGC
Organism: Calonectris borealis; assembly: GCF_964195595.1. NCBI lineage: Eukaryota > Metazoa > Chordata > Aves > Procellariiformes > Procellariidae > Calonectris > Calonectris borealis. The sequence goes on from NC_134312.1 coordinate 96,730,614, forward strand.
AAAATAATGCTTACTGTGGAAACAACTTGGGATGCCAGGAAGTGGAAAACTTACAGTGATTATTTTCCTTATAAAGACATAAATGAAAAACGACAAGATGGAAAGAAATGAGAACTTAGAAGTTTGGTTTTGGGTTTTCTTTAAGAATTTTGTCACTTGGAAATTTTGTCCCACCCCAAGTTGGGCGGGAGTGTTGATCTGCTGGGGGTTAGGAAGGCTCTGCAGAGGGACCTGGACAGGCTGGATCGATGGGCCGAGGCCAACTGTATGAGGTTCAACAAGGCCAAGTGCCGGGTCCTGCACTTGGGTCACAACAACCCCATGCAATGCTACAGGCTTGGGGAAGAGTGGCTGGAAAGCTGCCCAGAGGAAAAGGACCTGGGGGTGCTGGTTGACAGCCGGCTGAACATGAGCCGGCAGTGTGCCCAGGTGGCCAAGAAGGCCAAAGGCATCCTGGCCTGTGTCAGAAATAGTGTGGCCAGCAGGAGCAGGGAGGTGATCGTGCCCCTGTACTCGGCACTGGAGAGGCCGCACCTCGAATACTGTGTTCCGTTTTGGGCCCCTCACTACAAGAAGGACATGGAGGTGCTGGAGTGTGTCCAGAGGAGGGCAACGAAGCTGGTGAAGGGCCTGGAGCACAAGGCTTATGAGGAGCGGCTGAGGGAACTGGGGTTGTTTAGTCTGGAGAAGAGGAGGCTGAGGGGAGACCTCATCGGGCTCTACAACTACCTGAAAGGAGGTTGCAGGGAGGTGGTGTTGGTCTCTTCTCCCAAGTAACAAGCGATAGGACGAGAGGAAATGGCCTCAAGTTGCGCCAAGGGAGGTTTAGATTGGACATCAGGAGAAATTTCTTTACTGAAAGAGTGGTCAGGCCTTGGAACAGGCTGCCCAGGGAAGTGGTTGAGTCACCATCCCTGGAAGTATTTAAAAGATGTATAGATGAGGCCCTTAGGGACATGGTGTAGTGGGCATGGTGGTGTTGGGTTGACGGTTGGACTCGATGATCTTAAAGGTCTTTTCCAACCTTAATGATTCTATGATTGTTGAAAGAAACAAAAGCAAATACAGGATGTGGTGAAATTTCTCAAAAATGCCTCTTTACCAGTGCTCTTACACTTTGTACACTATACAAAATGTAGATATAACTGGATATTTTGGCCAAAGTGTTTTCTTGCAAATATTCACATTACCATTTAATAAAATAATGCATTATTTCTATTGGAAATCTGAAATGTTAGTTGAAAGTTATTTCTCTCTGAATGTTTTCAGTGTGTAATACAGGTAACGCATGTATTGTTCTTTGCGTTTTTCAAGGATACTAATCTTCATTTTTTACCTTTTCAGACAGAGGAGACCAAATATGTTAATGGAAAATTTTCCAGTAAAATTGTAATTGCTCCCGAGGAAAATGTGACTTTAACTTGCATTGCAGAAAATCAGCTAGAAAGGACTGTGACCTCCCTGAACGTCTCTGCTAGTGAGTGTCTTCCGAAGACCCTTTCCTTAAAGTTGTTGTTTCACATAAAGTACCCACATTTCACACTCGTATGAAGAGTAGGTCTGCATAGTAATGTTGATCCTAAGACATTTAACCTTTTTGTCTTAAGTCAAGCAATATTACATCCAGTCTGGATCAGTAGTACGTAAAATTTATTGATAGCTTTCTGGATGAAGTCCCTTAGTCTTCCTGACTTTCTTGGCTAGCTATCTCATGTATGTAAAATATTATTTATTTTTTTAAAAAATATTACAAAATAATATTACAACATAAGAGTACAAAAATATTGCAAAATAATACATTATTTACAAAGATGAAAGTCTTTATTTATTACTAAATTAACATAATCTTTCAGTCCCCAAATTCCAGTTTAGTATTTCTGGTATGACTTGATTCAGAACAGAAATCAGCCATACTGGGCTTTAATCAAATGTCACTTTTCAATGATGAAAGGTGGTGAGAAGCTACAGTTTGTGGAAGGGTAGCACAGAAATAGTCAGAAATATTTCTGAGATTAATATTACAGGCTTTGAATAAGATTCTTCAACTGGAGATATTATAGTTACAAAGGAAAGACTTCTGCTTAAAGATAAGATTAATTACCTTATTGTTTGGCAAACACTGAATTAAGTTTCAGTGTTTCTGTCATTGCTGTAAATAGGCAATTAAAGGTGATGTTCAGGTGTAACACATTTTGTCTTTAATTTAATTTTAACATTTTTTCGTTTCAGTAAGTATTCCAGAATACGATGAGCCAGAGGATAGAAATGGTATGTATGGTTTTCTATCTCCATAACCCTTTTTGTTGATTGTCTCAGTTCAAGACCTATGTAGTGTCACTGAACAATTTCCACAGTCCTTCAAAGCTGGACCTGATTTGAAATAACTAGTGCCATGATTGACTAAGAATGTGACTTTCTTGAAGCTTTAAATGTATTTTTAAGAACAATGCCTACTTTTTTTTAATTTTTACGTTCTGACCCCTTTTCTTGTTTCTGATGAAAATTCTTTAGAAATAGTGTAATGCTTTACTTTATCATAGGTCACCTCATTAACTTCTGTTCTTTGCTTCAGATGACAATAGCGAAAAGGTTAATGACCAGGCAAAGCTAATAGTGGGGATTGTAGTCGGTCTTCTGCTGGCTGCTCTCGTTGCAGGTGTTGTCTACTGGCTCTATGTGAAGAAATCAAAGTAAGAATTTACGGAAAACTTGATACTAAATTGAAAAAAAAAATCATACGCGGAAATGTGTGTTTATCTGTTTTCCTTCCTGCAGCATTCCAGTAGTCTGAGTGGGGAAAAGTTGTTACAGTAGGTGCATTTAATAGAGAAGGGAAAACCTGGTAGGTCCAATCAGCTTGTGCTAGTGCTTCACAGACACATCTCCTGGAGGTGGGACTCCAAGACTTTTCACAGATCATCACCTGTAATGAGGTTCTGTTTCCTGACAGCCAAGTCTGTGCTGATTCTTGCATTTAAATATAGTACCTGCTACTTAATTGTGGGATGTTACCTCTGTGTGGCTTTACTGGTACTAGAAACTGTCTTCGTTTAGAAGTTGGGTAGCTCGTTTGTTTTAAAAATGGAATAAATTACAGAATAAGTCTAAACCATCTCAGGGAGAAGAGAGATCCTTAATTCATTTGTTCATATATACTTCGAGATTTCTGCAGTAAAATTGGTAAAGATAGACCTTGTGTTGCTGAAAAACTAGAAGCTGTTGTCCAAATCAATACATTTTAGCCATCCTAGGCATAGAACAGGATTTGCCAGTGAGTCCTGCTTGCTTTCAAGTTTCTTTATTACGACACAGGCTCACTTTAGAAAATAAACTGGACGATCTCAAAAAGTAACCATGTTTCTCCATCCTTTTAAAGATAGCCATGACTCTATGCCATTTGGTCTTATCCCCACGCATTTGTCTCCAGGGAAAACTGAGGGCAGGCTTGCTCTCTGCAGGGTTCCTTACAGCTGCTTCTTAACAGGAAAGATTAAGGTAGTTATGCATAACATGCACAAATGGGTACAGGTATAGAAGCAATCTTAAAGTTCAGTTGTTCCTTCTGTGACCTTTCATTAAAGTTAGATCAAATGAGATCTAAAATACACCAGTGGGATTTTACTATGAATAAATGTGTTTTCATTGATGTGAAAATACAAGAAGGAATTCTCCATCTGCTTGCAAATACTCTTTTTTGGATAATACACAAGGATTTTACTCCAGCCATAACTGAGCAGGTTTTGGAAGTTTTTCAAATAAAGAATTGCTATAAATTACCCAAGCACAGAACCACATTCAGATATTATACAGGAAAAAAAAATATTTTTTGCAAAGCTTATGCTTCTTTTGGTAGAAATGAAAAAGTACTAATAACATTGAGCTCCTCCTCCCACACTTTGCTCCTAGCTTAATAATGTCTAGATCATTTTCTTTTGTGTTTCCTTTTGAATGTGAGAATGTGGAATCATGAAACTCTGATTCACTGGTTTGTTTTTTTTTGGAAGAGGTGTTTTGGGTATAAGGAGGGCAGAGAAGGTGATGCATCTTTTCTTGTACCATTATGTATGTGGGGAGAGCTAACAAGAATCTTAGAATATAGCATGTCCTTTGCTGAGGTGAGTTTATGACTTAAGATAACTTTTTCAGCTTCGAAGATAGGATACAGCGTATTCTAAATGGACAATACTACTTTTCCTCATGCTCAACTTCTCTTCTACAAGCTTCGAGTAAAAATCAGAGCTAGAATTGATTAGACAGGTTCACTGGGAACAAAATGAAAATCCCTTTATCGTTAAATAATAGTCTTCATATTTGATACATGGTTGCTGGCCTCTGAAACCCTTAATTGATGCATCATCACTGACAATCTCCTGTTCTCAGCATATATTTAAGTTGATCTGTTGTTATCCTCCCTGCTTTCTGCACGCCATATTTGCAAGAGCAAGCAGAGTGTCAGTGCCTATTCTGACAAAGGTTTCAGCAGGAATTATAGCCTAGAAATCAAAGTAGACCTTGCAAAAAGCACCTTCCACCTTTAGACACAATGTGTGTCTAATCACAACCCCTCCATCTCCATACAGGCCAACAGTGTTAGTAGTTATTTTTTGAACCCACCCTTGAACAGTAACTCACCTAATCTCTATCCCCAAAGTGACGCCAAAGGAAAGTCTGAGAAGGCAGCAGCACAGAACTTTCCAAGTCTGCCGAGGCAAGAAAAACATTACTTTTTTTCATTATTGGTGTTGTGGTTTGTATAATCTTCTATTGTCTTGTCATCCACACTAAGTAGGAATTATACTTGTAGCCTTGGAATATATTCACAATAAATCACTTATATAGTTACTCACTGCCTCAGCTCCACTTGATGCAAAAGCTGATTATTGCCACATATTCTTTTCACTATGAATATTATCCCATAAATCAGGGACTCATCTGTATTCCACATCCTGCAACTAGCCCCCTCTTGAATAAAGAGTTGAGGCTACCTACCCCAGCATGCTATGTTTCTCCTTCATCTGAGCAGAAGGCCAAAGACTTGTTTTCTACAGATTTTTCCTTTTTCCAAAAAGGATATTTTAAACTAATTTGCACCAAACAGAATGTAACTTAGCACTTCAGAATCTTTCTAAAATTTTTGTGTCAGATCTCAGTCAAGTGATTCTAGGACACCCATCTTCAGTAAATCCTTCATATATGGAATTTTCACCGTTTTAGAAACACCCGAGAGTACAGCACAAATTAAAGGTTTAAAAAGAAAATAATGCACCCAGCACCCTGTATCCCTGTTGTCTAGGCATGGAAGTTTTGGGTGTGGGTTGGACCTTTGTCCCATTTTTGCTCCTTGGGTTTGGAGGTGCACAAATCTCAGTTCACATGAGGCTAGATGAAGGTTAAAGTGGTATAAAATGCAGTGAGGGAAAATTCAGCTGGGCAAACGGAAGCACAGTAGCAGTCTGAGGATTGTTCATACTCAGAGCACACCGAACTCTTGAAATTCTTCTTAGGTCAGAGTAATCAAGAATGTTACTAGTGTCTCTGAAACTGAACACTTGAAGCATAACAATTCTGCTTTTCTGATACTTTATAGGAAACTAGCATATGAATCCAAATGTGGCTAGCCAAATACATAGGAAACTTGCTGTATGTTTTGAACAAGACTCAGGATTTTTATTGTTTTTCGTGCAATTTCCTTCCAGAGAAAAAACAAAGTTACAAACATCTCTGAAAGTGTCAGTTCATGTCACAAAACGTCCATAAAAGTAGCACAAATTAAAAAGTGGTCACTCATTTCTTGATGACTGGAATATTTTTCTAATATCTCTGCCTTTTTTCCTACTGATGGATGTTTGAAAATAATTAGTGGAAGTCAAGATTGGGGTAAATAGAAAGAGGTTGCAAATAATCCAGATTTGGATGTATAAGACCGTTAGTTCCTAGAAAATCTTTTGCAACAGTGCAGTTGAGTGTCTAACATGCCTTTCAAAAGTAATGCAAGCTTTAATGAAATTCGTGGCTCTTGCTTCAGCACCCAGAACTACACCTACGAGTATTCTCTTACCTGTCATTATCGCAAGCTTGGGTAACAAGGACAAAGAGCACTGCAGATTTTCTTCCTTAAGCAGTATTGAGGGTGAGGCCTAGACTTGTGAGATTAAAAGAAATCAGGAATTAAAATCCAACAACAATTTTTGAGCCATCTGTGTGACTCAAATGCAGTCTATATGACTCTATATGCAGTCTATATTTACTCTACAGCAGGCAAAACAATTGAGACGGAAAATGGTCTTTATATTAAAAACAATGCTATGAACAGTATCTGAACAAAATCCATGAAACTAACGGCCCCTCAGCACACACATACCCTCTGAAGAAAACGAAAAACCTCACTTTGGTACTACTTACAGAGAGACTTTGATTAGGATTCCCTGAGGATAATTATTTTCCTGAAGAGCAAGCATAGATAAATGTAAAATATGAGTCATAATTTTAGCAAGAGCTCAGAATGATCCGTGTTTTACAAATGAATTTAAAAAAGAAACGTTGAGAGACATAAGTAAACTCGTATTCATACAACCCACTTCTCATTCTTCAGAACAATATGGCTAGAGCATGCTAAGGTGTGGGCTTTGTTTGTGGAGCTGTAGACAATGTGAAAGTGTGTGAGACGGCCTGGGCAAGTGGGCTGTCTTGCCCTTTTCAGCAAATCCTCTGGAATATTTCCATCCATCCGGACCGCATGGCCCAGCTGCTCAGACAGCATCAGGAAGTCGCTCTTGAGTTGCTGGAGCAAGCTGACAGTAGTTAATGCACAAAAATAGTAAGGAACAACTGTTGTGGAATGTTCAGCTGGCAAAGGACCATTTGTCCTGTGCCTCAAGTCACCTCAGGAAGTGACGGAAACCATGTTTTGAGCCATTTCTCTGTTACAAACCCCGGCCACGTCTGTCAAGCCCTGAGGATTGTGCCATGCCAGGGTCGCCTGTTCCTCTGCTGTTGGCAGGGCACTGCCAGTGGATCACACTGCTGCAACTCAGTGCAACGTTACTCTTCTGTCTCTTAATAACGCTATTTAGATAGCAGTAAAAAAGGCAGCAGTATTGCTTGTGCTGAGGTGGTGAATCTGCTAGGTATCAGTATTTGGGGAACAAAAAAAAAAAAAAAAAAAAGTCAGCAAGATCACCGAAGCACCAGAATTAAACTGCTGTATTTCAGTCTCGGGCACTGAGAATCTAAATCCATCTGATTGTCAGACATGAAAAACTGCTGCTGCTTTCATTTCAAGCAAGTGGAATATACCGTCCTCCAAAAGAGTTCTGGATTGCCTGCCTTTTAAATCTCCCATTTTCACCCATTCTGGCTTTAGGAAAATAGAGGTGACATTTCGTGAGGGCAACCGTTTCATTGAATGCAGAACTAAAATAGAACACTTCAAAAATCAAAACCTGATCGCATTGCAGAACCTCCCAGCTTTAGTCACTGAACAATTCTAACCTCATCAAGGACCAGTAATGCTAGTTACAGTTCTCTCTGCTGTTAAGTGTCAGGTCCTGTGAAATCCAGTCTGCTTTGGGCACTGTAAAACTCTTGATAAGAAGCCAAAAAAAAAAAGGCCCACACTGAGCCATGCCGATAGTCTAGCCAGTCCACTCTCTTGTCTCCAAGAGCAGACATAAGCGGTTACACGAGGGTGGATGTGCGTGATACTGCTTTCTCGCCTCCAACTCATTTCAGCTCAGGTAGTTGCCCGAGTCCAGATTCTTTCAACTTTTCATCTCTTTCCCTACTGTCTCCAATTTTGTAAGACTTATTTATGGAAAAGGCTTATTAGCCACATGACAAGCCAAATCCTGTGCTCGACCCAAAACAAACATTTTTTTAATTGGAAAAAAAAGAAGTTTTTTAATTTTTAAGGGATGTGTTTGTTTGAGGGTTTGTTTCTTTTTTACTAGGCTTAAAGAGGTTTGTGAAAGGTTATTAAGATCATAGAAGGTCAATCTCTACCAAAGCATTGAATTTTCTTCTTCGTTGCATCCTACATCCTGTCCTGCTGTGCACATCACGTGTTTCAGGTTTTGAATATCAGAAGAAAGTTAACTGCACAATAGAAATTTACCCCTGTAGAACAAGTTACTCTGTGATATAATCTCAGCATTTTAAAAATTAAATTTGCCTGCAATAAGCACAAGTTTGGACCTTTGCAGTAAGTGGGTTTTCAGCACAGACACCTTGCTGTCAGCCACACGGACATAACAGAGGCACTCTCAACCCAATAGTAAAAGGTAGATACAGCGTTGAAGCATTAAAACTTAGAGGTACTCAGGAAATAACCTACTCTAAAACCCAAAAGATTTTAGAATGGTCCCATTCAGTGTAATCGGTGGGATTTTGGGCCCAGAATTCCAAGCCCCCCGGCACTCCACCGCACACGCTGCTCCCCAGCCCAGAGAGCAGCATTTCAGCAGGGCTCCCAGAGGCACGGAGGGTTAGGTGTGCTTGCACCCCACCAGAAGCTCTTTTGAGACGAGGACTAGACTGTACTCTCTTAGCAGTACTGTTCAAGGCTACGTCAACTCAGGGCACGCATAGTGCTGAGCCACTGCTAGCGGCCTTTGCTCAGATGGAGGATGTGCACAGAAACACTCCACTAGCAAATATTCAGATCAGCGGTTTTGGGAGGTACATACCTGCATGGTGTCAGCGTGACATGTCACACTATCTTGCTAACCTGTGTCTTCATTGTATTTTGCAAGTCAGTATCACTACGGGTCTTTACCCTGAAGCAAGGGTGAGCATATGCATGAATCTGTCACAACAGACGTTACTTTTCTGTAGGGGAAACAAATTATCCACAGAGGAAATATGTATACAGTATCTGCTTTGACACAAGGGATTCACTTTGTCCCACTCAAACACATTTGCCCATTTACATTTTAAAAATTGCGGCCTTCAAAATGTTATCGCAGCACTGCAGGAATCTCTCACCTTGGCAGACAGTGAGGCTTCTCACACATTAAATGAATGGCTTAGTGGTTTTACTGTGCTAAGCTAAACTAAGCACTTAACTCATTAATTCATCTCCACTACTTGCCTTAAGGAAGCCCTGCTGTTTTAAATGAGGCATACCTCTTTCCCCCCCCCCCCCCCCCCAACATGTACACAATCTCTTCTTTACCCAAAGCTTGTCAGTCATAGCCAGCACAGATCTGGAAGCCAGAGTGGGTTTTTTCAGTGTTGCCGGAATTTTCATTAATTTCTTTACAGTTAAAGAGCTTCCGTTTGGCACGGGCTCTGAAAGTCAATTACTACAAGTACACAAAAGATTGCTATGTTGATCAAGATATCTTAGCCACACTTGTAATGTTTTAGTACGCCTTAAAGCAAACTCTTGTTTATTGAAACACGCTACACAATTAATTTGTCAAGAAACATGGATCTGCACAACTGATTTAACCTTACTAAATGTCTGCTAGCTCTGAATAATTCTGAATTCCTCAAAAAGTAAAACACATGTACACAACCCTACTGCAATACTTCCTGCGGTACTAACTCCAGTGGGGGAACTGGTGCTGTTGGTCTATTTACAGACATATGCAAGCCTATTGCTCTGCTCAGACCAGAACTATAAGAATTTTATGTATTACTGAGAGGGGAGGAGACAGGGTCATGAACGTGAGGGTGGAACAAAGTGTTGTAGACACGTAAAAATGACCTTAATTTTTCATTATAGGACAGCATCAAAACATGTAGACAAAGATCTTGGAAATATAGAAGAAAACAAAAAACTAGAAGAAAACAATCATAAATCTGAAACTTAAGAGACAAAATGTGTCAGTCATCGTTCCAGGTAAGTGTTTCATATTGCAGCGTTTAACATTCTTTGTTCTCCATTTCTCTCCAGGGATCTGTGTCTACCGATCACAGTGGTAGCTTGGAGTCTGTTGCTCACCTTTCAGAGGTTAGGCAGTGGAGTGATTTTGAGTGGTGTAGTATTAGGACAGACAGACTCAAGCCCCCAGCCAGTTAAGAATTCATACCTGCATACGCACATATTAAAGCAGCCTGACATTTAGACATAACTTCGTACTTGGCTTTATTTTAATCCACAACTTGGGGAAATGAAAATACAAATTTGTATAATATATCGCTGGGGGGTGTGGGGTGTGTGTGTATGTGTGTGTATGTATGTATATGACGAGTATGTTTAAGTATAGTTTAGAAGGTTTTGCGTTATGACTTGAAATGTTCACAGGAACCTTCTTCCCTTACTGGAAGCAACAGTTTCTAAGTCTTTAGTCAGCTTTATTCATCATCACTGCAAGAGGCATGAAACTTTCCTTAGAACAAAATCATTCTTTTACTCAAGATTTCACATACTGATACTGTTAGCGGTTTTGTCCTGGAAAGAGACATTGTATATTAAGTTAGTAACAATGCAACAGGTATGAAAGCTTCCCCAACTGGGATCTATATGAAATAAACTGTATACAAATAATTAGGTAAATGCAGAAGTTCTGTTAGGAACAACAGGAGCATTCCAAAGCACCAACAGCACCACCCGGTGTTCACATATATATACACCACTGCTGCATATATATGTGCCACTGCTGCATCTCTCCCCTTAATACCCAAAGGAGGGTTTTAGACCATTTTTCTGACCAACTAAGGCCATTTTAAATTAACACTGTGGTAGCACAACAGTGTGGAAACCAGCTAACAGTATTGAGGTTTCTTGAGTTAGTCATCTACTGTTCTTAAAAATGAGAGAAGTAAGTGTTCAGTGGTGGTGCGTTGTGAGTGAAATTACCGCATTTCATGTTTAGATTGTCCAGCTCAGTCCCAGCTCTGGCTGGGACTCAGGAAAAAAGGGGGAGTTTATCGCTTGTAGAAGAAGGGGCAGGCAACTCAAGAAGAGTACAGGGATCTCGTTAGGTTGTGCAGAGAGAAAATTAGAAAGGCAAAAGCCCGGCTAGAACTCAACTTGGCCACTGTCGTGAGAGACAACAAAAAATGCTTTTACAAGTATATTAATGACAAAAGGAGAGCCAAGGAGAATCTCCATCCTCTATTGGATGCGGGGGGGAACGTTGCCACCAAGGATGAGGATAAGGCTGAGGTACTCAACACCTTCTTTGCCTCAGTCTTTAACAGTCAGAGCAGTTATCCTCAGGGTACTCAGCCCCCTGAGCTGGAAGAAGGTTGTAGCGAGGTGGGTGCTGGTCTCTTCTCCCAAGTAACTAGTGATAGGACGAGAGGAAATGGCCTCAAGTTGCGCCAAGGGAGGTTTAGATTGGACATTAGGAGAAATTTCTTCACTGAAAGAGTGGTCAGGCCTTGGAACAGGCTGCCCAGGGAAGTGGTTGAGTCTCCATCCCTGGAAGTATTTAAAAGACGTGTAGATGAGGCGCTTAGGGACATGGTGTAGTGGGCATGGTGGTGTTGGGTTGACGGTCGGACTCGATGGTCTTAGAGGTCTTTTCCAACCTTAATGATTATATGATTTTAAAAGTTTCTTATTTAAAGCTTATTTTTAATAAGCTCTCCTTATTAATAATTTCAATATGTTAGTATTGTCTGAAATTTTAAAGTACAAGGCACTATTTTTGCACTAAATATTCAGAATTCACTAGGTAGAATGATTATATAGTATATAAAGAGATGGAGTCTTGCTGTATGCACTTTGCTAGCACTATCACTGTTTTACTAGTTTGAAAGAGGGAATTGGGAATACCAAAATTATGCCCTATGAATGATTTAAAAATGGAAGATAAATTTGGATCTTGAAAAAGTTGCAGTGTAAATACCCAGCATTTCTACTGCAATTCTATGGGAAAACTCTGTAGTCGTCTTGGTTAGGGCTTGCTTTGTATTTTTTTTCTGGACCTGGTACCTTCGCAACATTGCAGTATTGAAGTGATTAGATGGAGCTGAAGTTAGCTGAGGGTATTTATTGAATATAGGAGTTCATATAACATCGTGTGCCTTCAGTGCAATCTTTTACTCCAGTTATTTTATTTCTTCAGATCAGTAGATCTACATAAAGAAAAGCTTATCCGTAAATCCATTACTTACCAGATAAACTTAACTGGATTTACCGGGAACAATATTGCAACAGCTATTCTTATCATGAAAGAAAGTGTTCTCATCATTGAATGGCAGAAGAAAGTACTATTCACGTAGCTGTTTGTTTGAAGGTTAGATACTGAGTAGTTATTTTGGTTGACATATTTGAAAATGTTTAACTGGCTTTATCTTTCATATTTTCAGAGAATACATATAGACCAATTGAAGCATGAACGTGGATTGTATTTAAACATATACAGAGAAGTGACAGCTATTCATGGTTCAAGTATTAAACAGATCATACTACCAAGTTTTCAAAGGATTTTAGACACAATTATCTCAAGCTGAAAAAAGCCCCACAAACTAATTTTGGCAACAGCCATGATAATAGGTCACCATGTTGTGTTCTGTTTGAAATATTTTTTTGTAAATGTCTGCACTGAAGATTTCTTTTTGTTTGCCTTTATGTAAATTTTTTACGTAGCTATTTTTATACACTGTAAGGCTTTGTTCTGGGAGTTGCTGTTAATCTGATGTATAGTGTAATGGTTTTATTTCAATTGTTTTTATGACACCCTTTGAGCAGGTACATGTCTAATTCTGATTGTTATCAGTGAAGCCTCTGCTTTGTAGCAAGTACCTAGAGTGTAAGATTGTCTTAAAGGAAAATGTCAAGCTCCTTTTTCATTCTTTGAAATGACGGTAAAGAGGAAGGGTGACAGCTGTGACAAGAATAAACTAAATTGTTAATAAAAGTGAACATTTAAAAAACCATGCAAAGCTAGACAGCTGCAAAGGGAATAAAGAGTTTCCACGGAGAAGGCTGGGAATCGAGCAAGGAACACAATGAAAAATTCCTAGCCTACGTACAGACAGTGGCTAATAATCCTTTTCTTCTAGAGCAAGACACACATTTTATTGATACGTTATCAGTCATCTTTCGTGTTAGAATTAGGATAAGGAACTGGAATTCTGGATTAATTTTGATTCCTTTATGTTTTCCGCTGCCTTAAAGTACTGTACCTTTTCTTCATTTCAAAAAGATACCGGTGCGAATTGGAAACTTTTTTTAAAAAGTGGTCATATCAAAGCTGCATTTTTTTCCCCACAAAAATAGAATATATATATATTTTTTGTGTGTTTTTGTTAACTATGCTACAGATATTGAATGCACCTTGAGATAATTTTAGTGGTTTTAACTGGTACCTAATTTATCAAACAGTACATATAATTGTAACAATGAAACGTCTATGTATCTTTAGTTACATTCAAGTTTGTAACTTTATAAACATGTTTTATGCTTGAGGGAACTTTTAGAATGGTACTGATAAGAAAACATTTTAGGGTAAATGGCCAATAGAAAGGTCTAGTCAAGGGAGAGAAGTTTCATCTTACGCGGAAGGTTAGTTTCTGGAAGAAAGTAACAGGCAGCTTTGATGGAGAGGAACAGTAGAGTAAGCAGAACATCAGGTTTCCATTTACAAAGATCCAGGGAAAAAGTAAGTTTTTATAGACTGGTAGGCAAAAATAAATAAATAAATAAAAAGAGAAAGATGGACGTGAGGAAATGTATTTTGCCACTTTTGCATTATTTAGAGGGAAGAAAACACTGTTACTTGTAAATTTGTAAAATGTTAAATGTCTGGGCAGTAGTGACTGATGTCTTAATAAAAGCTTCCTGTAGTGCATTGGCATGGATTAAATACATCAGATGTCCTATAAACTCTATGCTGTATAAAATATTAGAGGGAAATCCTGTTACATGCCTCTAAACTTTGATTTGTTACTGTTTTATTTGGCAAAAAGAAAAAAATTATAATCTTGGTTAATATTTAAACCAAAGTAAAATGGGGGAAAAACCAAAGTAATTTGTTTTGCGTGGCTAAGCCATTCTGTTATCTCTGTAAATATTGTGATTTTTTTCTTTTTAGAATTTTGTTAAAAAAATTCTAAAATTTTTAAACACCTGTTTTTCCAAAATAAAACGTGAACACACAAAAAAGTTACTTTATATACAAATATATCTTTTTCTTTTGGTGCGAGAACACTGCCAAGCGACACAGTTTTTTAAAAAAACCCGCAGTGGGCGTGACTCTAAACAGGAAAAGTTGCGTCAGAGTCCTATGAAGGAGTGTGCAGGCATCACCTGTCTTTGTTTATAACACTACAGATAGATAGATAGATAGTTCTTAAATGCAGAGAATAAGCCTCCAAAGATCAGAAGGGAAAGCATAGGGACGGGCTGAAAGTTTTCGTACCACTGTCTGGGGAACGCAGGGGAGAGGAGAAGAAAAAAAGTCCTTCAACTTCCACAGCTACGAAAAAGGAATAAAACCAACTCCTCGCCTTTTGGGATTCTGCTAGATCTCCTATGCACTTTAAATCGTCAGTCCTAGGAGCTGGGTTTTTCACTGCTCCGAGTGCACTATAGGCGCGTTTCAAGAACCAAGAGTGCAAAAGAATTAATGTTTCTATCCATGCCTAAACAACAATAAAACTGAAGTATGTCTTCACTCGCTTGTCTGAAATCTCAGTTTACAGGAACAGGTATGACCACGAGGGAGGGCCCTTGCCCGGAGCTGGCGCGGCTGCTGGCTCTAACCCTGCAAGTATGCCTCCGCAGAGCCTGGCGGGGACGAGAAGTCCCGGGGGGCTCGGTGTGGGTGTTCGGGCCTTCTTGCGGACCGGAGGGTCCGGACCTAGAGAGCACAAGCGCTCACGCAGAGAAAAGCCCGTGCAGGTCGCTGCTTGTGTCCTGGCTAAAAAAACACCCTAGCAGTGAATCCTGGGGGGCCTGTTCAGATCTGATTTTGTACACCGCTCCGGAGTTCAGCTTCAGTTTACTACACAGGGGAAGAAAAAAAAAAATCCCTGTTCACAAATGGTTTAAAAGCACAACAAGGAGGAGTGGGGGAGAGCCGATCCTCTTGTTTTAAGGTTGGGAAATTAAGACAGTTTGTGGTGTCTGTTCATGGCCGTACAGGAAACTGCCGCTGAGCTTGGAACAAGCCAACAGAATTGCATGCTGCAAAGGCAGCATCATGCAAAAATACCCCATGGGCTTCCCAAACAACTCTAAGTCCCCAGAAGCGGTAATACCAAACCATAGCTGTGCTGCAGCGGGTATGAGCCGCTGTTAAAACACTCGCACAGAAACGTGATAATGGTATGGCCAGAAGGTGAGGCCTTCTGAAAAAAAAAAAAAAAAAAAAAGTACTTAGGGCCAACACAACAAAACATCAGGGACATTTTGTACTGGTTCCAAGCGCTACAGAACGGCCTCCATTCTAGGGCTTTACCGCACCTACAGCTACTGCGCTGCTGGGGCTGGCAGCTGCTCAGAGCCTTCGCTGGTGGTAAATGCTCACCAGGCTGCTTGCCAGTAAAACAAGCGATCCGCACCTGTATCTTAGCCATGACTTGCCAACATCAACCCAGCACTACAGACGGTTTAGGCAGACCTTTTCCTGGACAGAAAGTTTTCATTCTGTCATGGTTTGAAACACATACACAAATAAGTAAATTCTATATTGATTATTACTTGAACATTATGAGATACTAACATGAGTTTTATCCATGTTGGTACCAGCCCATAGAGACAGACAAAGAATGAATAAATGGAAACTTGTTGCATTTTTTTTTAAGATAAATTTTGTCAGGGAACATCTGATATTCACTTAATATCCTCAGCTGCTGGCTGTTGCAGTGAAATCTGATTTACTCGTAGTACCACATGTAGCTGGATACCTTCCTGTTGACTTCATGTTTAGACAGCCATATGTATGTAATTATCTCAGCTAAGATTAAGCAGTGACATATGAAATGAGATCATGACCTCCTGTGTCAACCACATCTGTGCAAATGTTTTCTAGGTTTTCTTTTGACGAGACTGCATCTCCATCCAGGTGTCTGTTCCCAAGAATTGCCCAATACAGGTTCTTCAAACAGATTCCTCCTCCAGGCAGAAGATGGAGGGAACACAGGAGGTACACAACAACTGCTAGTTACGTGCTTCTCCTAACCCCTGAAGGGCTCCCACGTCCTTTTGGAAAAGGGTAGCGTCCTCCCGCTGGCATAATTCAGTGCTGAGCGAGGCCGACTTCAGCCTTCCCTGACGGTGGTCTGCCAGAGAGGGCGGGCAGCACCTTGCTGCAGCGGGAGGGTAGGAAGGGAGGTAGACAGGTTGCAAAAAACCAACCAACCCACCACACACACACACCCCCCCTTAGCTGTGTGTGCCTCGTGTCATGCAGCACACACGTTTAATAACGATTTGCTACATTTCAAATCATCAGAGAATCAGAAACTAAGCTTATTACTTATTATCAAATTACGTCAAAGTCAATTTTTAAAATGAGACTAACTCCATCCACCCAGCCACTCACAATTCTTTAAAAGTCCTGTAATTCATACATTTTTCTCATTTACATTCTAAATAGAGACATTTATTCTGTTAGCAGCAAGGCATTCACTTTTATGTAGTAA
Source organism: Calonectris borealis (assembly GCF_964195595.1). Classification (NCBI taxonomy): domain Eukaryota; kingdom Metazoa; phylum Chordata; class Aves; order Procellariiformes; family Procellariidae; genus Calonectris; species Calonectris borealis. The sequence goes on from NC_134312.1 coordinate 96,747,159, forward strand.
AGAATTTCGGCTTGAAAAAGTAGAGCCTGACAAATGATTAGGAATCTTTTTTTCCTTAGTGAGAAAACAGTGATGTATCTCTCTCATCACACACCCACCCCCCCAAATCTTATGCCTGTTCTCACGTTCCACCTGGTGACACAGCTAAGGCTTCCATCGTCCTCTGCTCCCTGCCCTAGTGCTCATTTTCGCATCTTCTGTTCTGTAGAGATCAATTCTCTGCTGCCCTAGCCAGCGTTTGCTTATTTGTAGGACATTTAGTTCAGAAATGCCAAAGCATCTTGAGATAAATACCAAGAGTTTAACACAACTATAAACATAAAATGGGCTGTGAAACAGGAAAACAAAATAGAAACATACCCCAACTTCCCATGCTTGGGCTTCTACGTGGTCGTATCCATTGTTCTGGAGTCCCCTGGAATCTCCCCATTTTGGAAAAATTGCACAAAATCTAATCCACACTACAAAGGCTCAGTGTAATACCATAGCATATACTTATAGCACCAATGTGCCTAAGCCTTTTACTCTTTTTTTTGGCTAACTCTTTTCCTGTCACTCATACAACTAGAAATAATATGTTAAATAAACAACGTTAGGAATCTTTGTACTGGTACGCCAGCACAAGTCTTATGTTTAAGGATGTGATCTTTTTTCATCTATTTCAGTCCATGTAGTTGTGATGCAAGGATTTATTGCATACCACCCAGCCCTGGACTGGAGAGAGCAGAAGAAAAAAAAGTAGCATCCTATTGCTCTAAGATGTAACAGATTAAATGGGTGGAAATATTTAAATAGAATTTTAAAATTTTAAAAATTTTAAAATTTCCACACATTTACTCTTTCTAGGAAAAATCAGTCTCTCTTTCAATACAAATCTACATTCAACCTTGCTCAGAAAAATTCTCTATGTAATAAATCTTATATTAAAAGAGGCCAACTACAAATCCAGCATGGGAGCGATGCTTCCCTCAGCTCAAACTCACCTCAACCTAATCCTTTTTTCCCCTGAGATTCTCACCGGAGCAGTCAAGTAATCACCTGCATAGGTACCTCACTGATGACAATTTGTTTTCTCCAGAGCTAGAAAGCAAATACAAATTCAGATTGTGTTGTAAGTGTTCATTAATGTCTACACACCAGATCCAAGATTTCATTAATATTTGCATCCGTCACAAGAAGAGCTAGTCTAGCATGGACAACAGAATACATTTAAAAGGAAGAACATAATTGAATCTAAATTCAGGAAATGAAATTAATAAAAGAATAAAATAAAACCTCATATAGGCAAAATATTTCCATAAATTCAATTTCAGTGGTGATATAAAAATTCTCTCTGTTTTTATTACTCCAAATAAAGAAAGATCACACTCATTTCCATGAATTTAAGAAAGTAAACACACACAACAAACACAACTGGCCAAAGTGACTGCACGCACTAAACAGAAAGAAACAGCACATGGAAATCAGATCAGACAGACTTTCTGATAAAATTAGAGTTAGCAAGATTACCAGTGTGTGGAATAAGGTAGTTTCAATTCTATGTGCAAAATCTTCCCAACCCCCACTGGCTGTACCTTGAAGTAATCCATTTGGCAGTGCAGTCTGGGCTTGCTGCGTGTCTTCTGCACAGTGCTGGGTCCCAGATTTTCCTAATCCAAAATATATCAAGAACAACAGTGGAAAAGCAGAGTTTTTTCACTGAAAGTTTTCCACATATTATAAGCAGGGGTAAGAAGTATAAGTTTGGCAGCAAAAGCCAGCAGCGGTTAGAAGCTCTTGAGAAAGGATCCTGGATCCCCTCCTTTCACACCGCCTCTGCCTGAAAAATCAGTCCTTTGGTCCTTCAAAAAAGGGGTGAGGGAGAGAAGGGAAGAGGGAAATTGCCAGTAAATAGGAGCATAACTCACTAAAAGTCATCTTCAGCGACAGCTAGATCTTTTTCCAGTGCAAATCTTTAAAAAAAAAAAAAGGCAAAAAAAGAAGCTGAGATGGGAATGTTGCTGTGGTCACTGCCCTCCAAGGATGTAGTCCTTCGACGGGTACAGTGCTCCCTCCTAATGCTATCTAGCTCTGCTGCTCTCTCTGGAGCGCTTATTCAAACATTTGCTCTCTCCTCATTATGTATATGCTTCTCTACATTTACACTAGCTAAAAGGTGCTAATAGCTACCACCAAGAATGGATCTGGATCCCAAGGCAGTCAGAGCTATCCTCTACAGAGCTGCTACCCTTAGTGGACATCTGTAGTTCCAACAGAGGAAGCCATCAAATCTCTTTATATAGCTCCAGAGAGGGAGCAATCTATAGTATCGGGCAGAGGTAAATTCAACAAATATTAACAAATCCGTCTAGTTCCAGTAGCAGCAGGACAGAGATTTAAACACTGAAAAGTAACTTTAACCGTTACAGAAAGTGTGCAGAGAATTGGCATCAAGCAGGATATATTTGCTTCCGAAGTTTTAAGGAAGGTCTAATGGCTGAACCACCAGAAGCACCTGGAGCAGAACTTGTTGAAGCACTAATTCAGCCTATAGCAGTAGATACCAAGAGAACTTTTTACACATTTGCATTTCTCCAATCAGTACCATTCAACTCGGAGTTCAGAGATGAACTGAGAGAGAAAAAAAAAAAAAAAAAATCTTTCTTGTGATCTGTGGACAGGAGGAGCCTCTTCAACTCTGAGATATGGTGACCAAATCCACACAGCTCAGCTTCTTCACTATACATAATACTGCCTTTATTATAATGATACAGCTTTCAATGCAAAAACATTTACATAAATTTACATGAGGAAAAGTATTCAAGTGCATTACAAGGTATTATTTACTAATAAACACTTCTCAAATGATATTTTAATGCACACACTTCTTTCATCCAACCAGATCTTGACGCAAGACGTGTATAATAACTAATCCGGCATAAAAATGCGTTACTCACCAGCCCTAATAAAGCCACTTGGAATACGAGGCACGGCCATTTGTTGCTGGCTGGGCACGTGGAAGAGACACGGCCAAAGAAACAGTGACTGTGGGTAAACAGCAAAGGCAGGAGAATTTCGAAGTGGGAAAACAGCCTCCCTTGTTTCCACCATCCTGAAGAGAATTTTGGTGTGAAGATATCACAAATAGCCCACCCATTATGTATTACTGATGCTCATCCACATGGGAAAAACACTAAATTCTGGCTAATTCAAAAACTAACACAGCAGGACAGAGGTGGTAAGAGAGAAACTGTCAGGAACTGGGGAACCGAGATGGAACAAATAATGAAATTACTCATAAGACATTAAAGCTGACCAAGAATCATTAGAAAAGATTCAAAGGAAATTAAATCAGGAATGAGAATTTTCTCAAAAAGAAACTGAAACAACTTCTGTAAATTTCACAGGAAGAAAAAATAACAGACTACCCAGGAAAAAACCCCATCTGCAACGGCAGCTATAAAGCATGCAAACAAATTTGGAAAGCTGATTATAAAGTTCCAAGTAAAAAAATTTGCAACCCCCCCCCCATTATGAAACAGGTACCCTAATATGAAACTAACTGGAACCAAAATATTTACCAGGACATATGAGAGACCAAGACCATTTTGACCATGTACGAACTAATGAGCTACAACTGGGAATAAAAGAGCTTTTAAATTAAATACCTCACCTCTAAGGAGGAATTCAAAAGATTGCAGACTACTATGGAAGACAGGCTAAGCGGAGAAGGAATCAGACTGATATTTAAGATACGTTTACAGCACTTCCTTACTGCCCCGGGTTCTGCAGAGACACCGCCACGCAAGGTCCAGTTTCAGAAGAACTACCTGCTAGGTTGTTGCCTCAGGGTCTGACTCTCCTCCTTTACATTGCGGGCTCGAGACATAACTGATAGGGACTATAATGTTTATTGATTAATCAACATATTACTGATAATTTATAAATCAATTAACCTAATTAACTGATAAACAGACTACTGTTATCAATTTACGTTATTTGGCTTGCTATTACACACAGCTACAAAGCCACTGTTTACCACTGTTAAATCCTATTAACCACAGGCAACTACTACCGAAGTACAAATCTGTCACCCTTCTCTCCCCACACCATTTAGCCTTAAGGTGCAAGTTATCCCTCCTGGCTCCACCCTCCTACACCTCCAAGCAGACCTGACGGGCAGTCCAGCGAGTCGCCCCGAGGGTTCCCGCTGGCATCCCGGTGTCCTCGGGCCGGTGGGAGAGCTGCACTACCATCTGTAAAAGTTCATACTCTTGCTGTTGGAACATCTGCCCTCCTTTGTTCTTTACCTGATCTTCATCTTACTTCCCCCATTTTTCCATTTCTGAACCTGCCTTTTTGCTCCCCTTGTACCTCCTTTTCTCCAGCCAGCCTCCTCCCAAATGATCAACCTGCTTCTAATTAGTTCTTCTCCATTGGTCCCAATTCTGATACATCCGTACCCAAACTCAGTGGTTTCGATGTCAGTACTGAAGCAATCTCAGCTTTATCTGGTATTGCGGATAGAGTTACCTAACTGAGGGTGGCCTTGCAAGACAAACTTCCCCACAGCCGTCTGGTTCGCACCGGCTACCTTTAGCTCACATGCCCTCTAAGACAAATCGCTCTACCTGAGCCTTGATACCGCTACCTGGTTCCAGTGAAGTACAAGCACTTTCCTATCTTCTGCGTGAGGGGTGTGCACTTGACAGCAACTTGTTTTTCCAGACTGTTTCCGTTTGCGTACGCCATCCTGCTCTCTCCTAGCTGATGGATTACAAAGCATTGCCCTTGATGTGTGCTTTGGACAATATCTGCAGGTTTCCTGCGGAGCCCTTAGAATACAAGACCTGGTATTCCAGCAGGACATCTTGCTCCCTCCCATAGGTTGTGATCTGAGGGAGGACAAAATCCCCATGGTCATGGCCAAACGAATCATTTTTGCAATAGGCAGAGGTAGCCTAGCTGTAACGTAGCACAGAGAACGAGTTGATTTAAACCCATGAGACTGAAATTCAAAGAGGTAGCGGAAATGTTGTTTTGCTCCCATCCCCTTGCCCCCCAAATAAGGTTGACAGAGTATTGTTAGCTATGGCCAGGTACGCAGCAAGGCAAAGCACTGTGTAGAGAGAGCACCCAAAGCCAGTTGCACCAGTGCCTGAAGTAACCAGCAGAAGGAGAGCTTGCTGCTTTCAGCAGGGAGTGATGTTCACCCTCTCACACTTCTGGTGCCTGAGCTAGTGTGAGCGAGCATGCTCCGAGGGAGAAATTGTCCCGCTTGAACATATCTGGGGCAGGGGAAAATTCTAGGTACAACGTAAAATACCACAGTTAACATTAATGGGGGGCTGACTGTAGACAGTTAACTTTATTAGCCACAAAGATCGAGCAATCATCACAAACGTACCCTTCTGATCCCTAATCATTCTTGACAGCAGGTGGAATTTTGTTTTTCGAATTAGCAGTCTGGCTTCCCTACGTCAGAGATCATTTCCTTCCAGGACAGTCTCAGCGCCTGGAGAGCAAGGCAGCGTTAATAGGCTTCTTTTCCCCCTACTGATGCCGAACAGCCTATGATTAATCACACTGTCACCGGATCCTATTCTGATGAGAAAAGTAAGCTAAGCATTAGTTATCTTTCTCAATGTGTTACGCATTTACCATATGGTTTTAACAGTTGATACACTGAATTTCTGTGACAGTGGTTTGAATGGCAAAATGACAACAGTTTAGTACACGGCGATCTGCTAGCCATTTCTAAGCCCTGGCTGAAAGTACCCAGGCTCAACAAAAAAATTACAAGAATTATTTTCTCCTTTTCTTCTAAAATCTGTTCTCAGTAAAAACCCAAAGTCCATTACCATTCCAGGTAGCATTATGTTGGCAGTTGCTTCTTGCATGTAATTAGCCTCTTCACAAGGAACTGGTGACATTGCTTACTTTAACACTTTCCAACAAAAAGGTTCAACTGTCAGAATTGTTCAGAATTTTTTCAGCATTGAACTGGGCTGCGATCTGTGGCGGCTTAGCCATTTTTTATGTTCCTATTTTCTGCACAACAAAGCCTTGTACAGCAGTGAGCTCGGGGTCCTTCAGCTGGTCCCTCTGCCCTCCTGGGTGGTCATCTGAGGCAAACAACAGCAACCGACCAGATTTTTCCAAACATACAAGTTTTACCTCATTCATTAAAGGCAAAGATTTCCCTCCTCCCTCACTATTATTCATTATTCTAATGAAACGATTTGATAGTCTTCTGCCTGGTTGTTGACTAAGTCCCAGTGCATATCCTATGATATTTAGCAATTGTCTCCAAGCCCTGATTCATGTTCAGAACCCCATGAGGAAGTCGGCCGCTATAATTTTATTACCAGTCTCTTATTGAAAGCAGAACGTCAGACTGAAGCTAATCTATTCTGTTGACACAACAAGCTTCAAACTCCTGGCTTACTCTTTCCTAATCAGAAGCCTAATCAAATTTTACTTGTTAATATGATCTGATTATTAACCTGCCCAGGAAGGAAACATTTTTTTCCCCAGTTATTCAAGTCAGGACCCTCCTGGGCTCACTGCCTAAATCCAGACACTGGCAAGTGGTGGTACAGCCCTGCTACCTCGTTTTGCCAGGTGGGGTTTTGTCACCTCTTAAATAATGGGTAAAACCAGCCACGAGTGAGCAAAAGCCCAGCAAATGTCGTGCTCGTGGAGAGGCAAGGGCGCTTCCAGAGACGGCACTCCGGGCTGCGCTCAGCATCTCCCACGTCAGTCCCGCGGACGGAGCTCCAGGTCTCCCTCCCACCTGCCTGCCAGAAAGCGGCACGCGTTGGATTCCAGCCGGCTCCTCCAGCCACCCTCCCGGCGGGGCAGGGTTATGGCTGCTTCCGCGGAGGCTGGCAGCTGTTCCTTAACTGCAGCTGCCCTCCTCTTCGCTCTCCTGCCTCTCCCTGCTCTAGAGCGCTGACAAAGCCGCGCTGCATTGAGGGCGAGCGGCCTGCTGCTTCGCACAACAGCCTGACAGCCTTTGGTACTCATCCGGCTGCGAGGAGGTGGCCGCGGGTCAGGGACAAGGAGGAAACCTTGTAGGCAGGGGGGCTCTGAAGGGGAGGTGGAGGAAATGCTGCAGAGCAACAACATCAGACACGTCAGGGAGCGAAGGGGGGCAGGTGACAAAAAGCAAAGGGGGGGGAAATGCATTCCAGACAATAAGGGGGAGATCTAAGACCTACAGAAAAGCTGAGGAGCGGGAAAGGAGAGATCTGAAAGAGCAGACTAAACGTGCAAATTCAGAGCAGAAAGAAAAGGAAGGCTGGTGACGGAGAAAGCAACACGGGACAGGGAAAGCAGCTGAGTAAACAGTGGCAACCATCAGCAAGATAGTGAAACACTACTGAGAAAGGGTATGCTGCTCTGCAAAGGACAGACAAGGAATGACACAAGGAGGACAGAAAAGGGCAGGTTTGGGGGAGATGATAGGAGATTAACATCCTCAACACTTCTTGTTTTGCACAACCACTGTTAATAAATATTCTGCACTGAAAAGATACACTAGATTTGTACGTGCAAGGAAGCATTACAATAAAAAGAAAATGGAGAGGGAAACATGGAACAGGGAAAAAAAACTGCCCAGTGAATTCTACCTTGTGCTTCAAATTTCCATTGGCAGGCACTGCGAATGGACAAGGTGACTTTTTTGCACCCCTACTGGGGCAATGCTACGACTTGGAGACTGGGGAGGGAGGGGAAGGGCTCTCAACATTTCTGACAAATGTGCACTTCTTCAGAGCACAATCCCTCAAAAAAAGGGAGCAGTGACTAGAGTGAGATAAATTATAACATGCTCCCTCCACCACGTAGCAACAAAGATAAGCTCTCAATACAAATAACTTGATTTTTTATTTTTTTGGAAGGGGAATGAGTAAACAAATCAATCTGGTGATAGATGGATGTCACCATGGATAGCTCAGGAAACAAAGTAGTAAAAAAATCATTCCAATTACTGCAAAACTTAGTGGATTTAAAGCATTTGGAGGTCATCTATCAAAATTAAAGCATGCTGTGATTAGAGAACCGCATTAGGACAGGATACATCTTGCATTACAAGGGATCTTTCCAAATTAAAAACAACATACAGGGAAAAATGTCATTCCTTTGAGCTTTTACTGAAATCTTAGGCAACTTGTAATTAATATGCATGCACAATGACTTGTAACTTGGTGGGTAATATCACTGTCATGTGCCTTTTTAAAACTTGTTAATTTTAATGCCATTTTTATTAATATGATTAATGCAAGCCAGTTTGTGTCGATGGGAAGGAACCGAAGCAAATCAAAGTTAGCTATCTGCTTCATTTAAATTCAGATTGGTAGGAATGTATCCTGCTCTCTGGCCTGAGATATCGGGGAGGTGGGGGGGAGGGACGGGACAAAAAGAACACCTCAGAGAAATTGAACCATTACTTATTGAAGAGGATTGGAAGTTGTCATCCATTTAATGGAGTTTGTTCAACCATACTTTGGGACATAATCGTACCTTCTGCAAAATGCCAAGATAAGGGATAAGGATTTCAAAGGAATTTTAATAAAAGACAATATTTTGCAGGCTGTAAAAGAGTGTTAGATTGACAAACACCCTCCAATAGTGAGCTGGAAAATTAGAGGGACAGTTTAATCCACACTGCCTTGACTTAGGCTCACTAGACTCACAAAAATATCTGCTGAAACGTGGGGCTGCCATTTATGAGAAATCAAACTTTCTTCTGTAGTTTGAGACCCTATTATAAATGAGCGTGCAACACTGCAACTCAAGCTCAAGAAAAGAGGAGACAGAAGTGGTTGGCATCTCTGAAAGCCAAGCCCATAGTGCCTCAGATTAAAATCTGGTAGAGGATCGTTTCCACTTGGCCAGGGTCCTTTTCTTATTGAACAGCACTAGAACACAGCTGATCCGAATATGAGCCGCAAGCCTACATGCAGCTTGCTGGGATAATTAAAATCCACCCTGCAGCACTGCTCCAAGTAGCCTCTTCTCCTGGTGCTGTGCTCTCCTTCAAGACCCCCCCAGCTCCTCTCCCCTCCCCTCTGCTGCCTGCCATGGCACAGGCAGGGAGTAGATGTCTTGTGCATGCAAGTGATCCTGCCGAAAGTCCAGTTTTCTGGTGTTCGCTACACATTTGAAGAACGCATGCAGAGCCAGCCTTGTCTTTCAGGACCAGTTCTGTTCCAGGGTTTGCTACACACACGCGGTAAGTCCTCTACACTCAGGAGGATGTGTCCTTCGCGTCCCCCTGTGCTCACGCACAGAACGGTGGGCTGAACCTGCAGGGGACTGGATTTTTCAGAAAAGCTCTGGCCAGGGCTGTATATACACAGAGCCCGGCCTGTGCAGATGTGTTCAATTCAGCTATCAGGAAGCTCCTTCAGCGGAGGACACAGTTAGGGCCCTTGTCTTACAGGACGCAGGCTTTTAGTAAGACTTCGGTCAAACAGTTCTGAAGCCAAGGGGAGAAATCACTGTCCATCTATTCAACTAATTCTGAACTCTGATGGGAAAGTCTTCACAGAGAGAAAGCTGAAAGAACAGACTGAAACCAGTGCTGAAGCGAGAGTCCACGTGGGTGCAGGCGAGCGTTCTAGATACCAGTACTGAGTCAGTAACTAAGGCAGACAGTCAAGGTTTGGAAAGAGCATGCCTTTGGACAAGGTTAATGCACGAGACCGTCCATACTTTGGTGCTAAACCACCTTCAGAAGAGCTGTGCATCCACCCACCAACCAGTTCCTGGACTCTTTTTTGCTTGTTGTTTCTTCTTTTATTAACAAAACCAGCCACAAGCAGGAAGACTCTTTATTTTCCCCCTTCCTCTGCCTCCTATCTGTTTATCTTTTGTCTGGTCTCCATTCTGGAAAGCCTCCCTCCAGCTAGTTTTTTCTCCTGATAGAAAGTGAAGCAAAAAGAATCAGTCTTCCAGCAAAAGCCTTTTTTTGCCTGTCATTAAAGTCCCTTCAAAGCATCTCAATGGCTATAAATCTCTCCTGCCAGCTTTATATATTTGCCATAATTTTATCCTTTATCTTCACTGCTGCTGCAATTCTACCTCCTTTCCATCTTCAACTTTGCTTTATTTGATCGCTGTCTCCCATTTGCTTTTGATGTCACGGCCATAGACTTGGGTGATGCGACTTCCAGTCTTCCTTCAGCATGTGATTGGCACAGGTAATTAGACAAAAGGAGGAGGAAAGTATCCAAGTCCTTGCTTGACCCACACACTCTTGAAAAAAGATCCCAGTTACTGAGGGTGCAGGTAATATGAAAGTTGTGTTGTCAGGAGTGACAGCACTCGGGGTGCACACAGCACCTTCTGCAGCAGACAGACAGAAACCGCAGCAGCTGCAGAGTCAATCTTCCATCAAAGCACATTTCAAGCAAATTCTTCATTTCCAGGGCAGAGTCAAGATACCAACCACCCTGCAGCCAAACAATGCACAAGAATATTTTTTAAAAGTAAATTAAAATAGTGCAGATATCCCACGAAAGAGGTGGCATACCATTAAATAATCTTTTCAAACAGCAATGACCAGCTGGAATCCTCCCCGCTGAGTAACAACCAAGTTGTTACAAGGTAGAAACTGGATCATTACAAAGCACATAACATACCACATTTCATTATAAAACTTAAGATTTGCTAAAAAGTGGATGAAAAAAAAATTGTAGGGAAAAAAACCACCTAGAAAAAACTGTTATTTTCCCAGTCCCTCCTCTTTAACATCATTTCTCTGCACTGTTGCAACCTGCAAGCTCATACACATTTGAGCTGTTTTTCATATGTCTAGTTCAGGGGCTCTTGTTCAAAGTGAAACATGTTATTGATAGCCACTGTGGAGAAAATCACCAAGCCAAGTAGATGAGTTTCTATCATTTGTATTTTCTGACTCACCTCAGGAAAACAGCTAGCACCATAGCCTTCCTGGCTATCACACTACAACCCATAGGACATCTAATATCTGCATTTTCATTAAAAAAAAAAAAAAAAAAAAAGAAACAAACCCTCTCCTTTAATAACAAGGGGCCAAGATCCCCAGCTTAACCCTGCTCCCAGAGACAGCACACCACAGTGCCCCTCTACCCATTTTCCTGGGAACTTTCCTGGTTCATACCGGGTAAGAGTAAGGTAAGCACAGGTCTGATGCAAGGAATAATATGGGAATTCCTGCCCAGCCAGCAATTGCACTTCCCTCAACTTTGTAGCTTCCCTTCAAAGTAACAGGGAAACGGGACGTCTCAGGCTGATGAAAGCAGCCACGTTAGCGTTGCCTTAGACAGCAGCCTTCATCTGGAGTCAACACAGAGCAGCGGTGGCCCGGCCCGTTGCAGTTGTACAGCCCACACCCTCAGCACCTACATCACTGCTCATATCTTACCACAAACCACGGCGTGCCTGCTTCCTGAGGCTCCCCTAAGAGTCTATTTAACTCAATTTGAGAGATCCTGCATGTTCACGACCTGAGACTCCTGCAATCAGGCATTTTGCCTATAGATGAGGAGTTACCATTCAGCATCGCGGAGAACACGGAAAAGATGACAGCTCTATAGAAACATACAGACAAGTATGATTCCAACTGCCAAATACTAAAAAAGAGACAAACCACTGACAAATTTAAAAGCTTCAGGTTCTCAACATCGCATTGATATTTGCCTGTCCAGACAAGAAAGGACTGCACTTAAGGCAACACTTACAGAGCTGGCCAGGCAGCTAAAGGCAGGCAGGTACTTCAGGATGGCACGAACAGCTGAGGAACAGATAATGAACAGCTTCTAATGAGATGACTGTTACTCACTGTGGAAGACAGAAGTGGCAAGAAAGAAGCAAAGCATTATTGTCGCTGAATGTTCCTAGGCAATGAAAATTGAAAAGGGGGAGGAAGATCAGTGTGACATGTCAGGATCTTGAAGAGAGGGGCACAAGCTCTCATCAGCTGTGGCACTTAGGCTGCAATAGCCAGCAAGGGTGAGAACACACGATTTCACATTTACTGAGGAAAGTCTTAATAACAGAGGAATAGTTTCGTAATGAGCAAAGAAAAGGGATGAGGGAAGCTTAGAGAATATGTAAGAATATATAAGATGAACCAAGAGAAAAATGTGACACATGAGACTGAAGAAGTTGAGGGGAGACAACTAGCCGAACACTATGAGAAGAGAGCTGTAAGGGCATAATTCAAAAATGTGTAACTGCTTTTACTGAGAAATGGGACTGGAAGACAGAATGGAGGTTCTAAGAAAGATCCTAAAGGTTTATAAAGGTACGAAGAGTTCCCCCACTGCCATATTTCAGGTGTCTGCAAATTAAATCTAATTGCATTTCACAAATATCTGCAAAGGTATCTCAACGCCGTACAAATTTTTTCTTGGTTGAAATTCCCATGCTACCTTTCACAGTTGTTGATATAGAAAAAATGGTGCCCATCAACAAGATATCATTTGCTTGTATTCCTCTATATCTCTATTTTCTCAAATTTTCCCTTATTCTTATTTTATAGTACAATGTATGTCTTATTCCTATTTTATTCTACAATAGGGTATCAATATATGTTTCCACCTTACATTAGGGACAAAATTATTGGTAGAGGACCTGGCTTTTTATTCTGTGTTCTCCATTAGTCCAGCATCTAGTTCAATGGGGTCATGTCTCACCACCGTAACAAGAGTCTTTGTCCTGGATCAGATAAACAGCGAGAATGATAGCAACATATCTTTTATTTCTGTGTTTTCTCTAATCTCTCAAAGATGAGAAAAAAAGCAAGCCAAAACCACTGCATTTAAGTGTCAACATTCTGACAGTTTCTTCCTCATGAAGCCTCAATGTCCTCTGGGGTGGGGGGGAAGAAAAAAAATCTCGGCAGTTAGACTCTTGACTTCGAGGCAGAAGTTTGGTTGAGGAAAGGTCAGAGTGGAATAAGAAGCAAAAGTTTGTTCCATTATATTATGAAAAAGCTTAATAGAAACAAGATGCGTAGATTAATCAGAGCATAAGTCCATTCTAATGGCTTTAGCCCAGATCATCAGCTTTTAATTGTCTTTCATTTCAAATCATGAGGTCTTTGGCATATGTACCTTATTTCTATCTATTTGATTTTTAAATCAATAGAAATGAGTCACACAGAAGTCAGCCTTCACTGACTTAAGTATTTTGGTAGAAGCCTAAGAAACAGAAACTTACAGCAAGAGCTGGAGTCCTAAGTGCTTGAACAAGGTATGTTTAGAAATAATGAGATCCCTTAACCATAATACAGACTTGTTTGCATCTGCTTTTACATAAAACTTCCCTCCCTTATATGGCCTTTATCATAGAATCATAGGATGGTTTAGGCTGGAAGGGACCGTTAAAGGTCATCTAGTCCAACCCCCCTGCCATGGGCAGGGACATCTTCAATTAGATCAGGTTGCTCAGAGCCCCGTCCAACCTGACCTTGAATGTTTCCAGGGATGGGGCACCTACCACCTCTCTGGGCAACCTGTTCCAGTGGTTCACCACCCTCATTGTAAAAAATCTCTTCCTTATATCTAGTCTGAATCTACCCTCTTTTAGTTTAAACCCATTCCCCCTCGTCCTGTCGCAACAGGCCCTGCTAAAAAGTTTGTCCCCATCTTTCTTATAAGCCCCCTTTAAGTACTGAAAGGCTGCAAGTACTTTGTACTTTAAGCATTGTGCAGTCTCACAATCCTGGTATTTGAAAGTGAATAAACAAAGTGACACCAATAGATATATAAAAACATATATACAATAAAATCTGCACAATCCATCCAGTGCTAAAATGACAATCACCCTATCAGGCCATGGGGATAAATATTACAGTTAGAGAAGAACTGATTTTGGTCTCTAATAAAAAGTATATATTGGTGGGTATAAGTGATAAGACAAAGATGTTCAGCTTATGACTGAACAGAAGGGCAGATACTGAAACATCTTCTTCCTCCTTTTAACACACGCTATTCCAGGAGTGTCTAGGAAGCAACACTTGCCTCCCATACATCTGCAAAACCATGCTCCTGCACTGGACACATACTGACAATTTTTTCCTCTTTTCTTTGGGCTTCAATTTAGCACTTTGCCAAGCAATAAGTTTTTTACCTCCTTTCCCCCTAAGCAGTTTCTCTTTCTCCTTTTTTTCCCCACCATTAATATGCAGAAGGCCATCCTTGTGCCACTCAACTCTAGCCTCCTGTTCCTCCTTACACCACAGCAAGTGCCTCCTGAGGAACTTCGTTTCTGAGACTCTATATTCCAGCACAGTGGGAATGCAGACAACACTGCTACTTGCATCACATACAGAAAATCTGGATAAACAGGAAGAGAACCTATTAAAGAAAAAAAGAGAGAGTAGTTAAGGCAGAAAAGAAACAAACTGTAGACACCCACATGATGAGAAGCCCTGTCCCTTGGCCCACATGAATTTTGTTTTCCCAGCACAGGGAGGCAAATCCATTATTTTCACCTACCCTTTGAACTTTCCATGACATCTCCTGCTGAACCAATGATGGTCTGACTCTTCCTTTAAACTGAACTAATCAAATTTTTGTCTTTGCAAGATGACCCAAAATCAGCAATGAGAGAGCTTGGAGAAACAATAAAACTGACTCTGTAATGCTCTGTTCCATCATTTATAGTCTGGCTGTCTTCCATTGATCACAGTACAGTTGTAGAAGGGCAAATTTCTTATTCTCTAGACAGAACAAGGAATAGGTGTTTTGCGGCTTCCAGTTTGCCTTCTCCAGCATCATGTACAAGGCCAACCTCCACTTTCAGAAGTGCAAATAAATGAGCTACGCTTATGATGTGTATTTAAATTCCAATTATTATAAAATTAAGCTAAACTATGCTTCTCAAGAAGTAATATGCTCTTACAGCTAAACAAAAGATCAGCAAAATTATTGAGATCGTTTCTTAGAGACATAAACCATCTTCATACACTTCTTACTGCTTGCCACAGGGACACTGCTTTACACCCAAAGGATGCCTCCCTCTATATATGTGAGTTCTGGTATCACCATTCCTAAAATAGCTTTCAAACCATTTTGAAAGCCACATGCACCAAATCTTGTGGAACCTGCCCCCCCCACGAGTTTCATAAATAAACGAAGTCCTCCCTTCCCAATGGGGAAGAGAACACTCAAACACCTCAGAAACCATGGATTTTAAACAGAGTTTAAAGATGAAGAACTTCAAGGTAAAGGGTTGAAAATAATTGTCAAACCCCCACTCAAACCTGTGCAACCAAATATCCTGTCATTATCTTTATCTGATATTTTTAGTTTCAGTCTCAAAGTCCAGTTTCTCTCTAAACTCAAAGGCAAGTCCTAGCAACATTTCCTCCTGTCAGGATATGGCTTTGGAAAACGGATCCCTTGGTTTGAATAAGGCCCAATTCATTGATGCAAACGTAGAATGCAGAAAAGTGCCAAAGTCTTCAGGACTTTCTTATTCTCTAATCCAAGAAAGCCCACTGTCGCTGCGGCTTCAAATTAGCTGACATGCAGCCCAGCGATCAGGCAAGCATTTCTGAGCTTATAATGGGCCGTTTTTTCCGGGAGTCTCCCTCTCTCTCCATGTTATTCAGCGGACATGCAAATGAAGTATTGTCCAATTTGTTCCCAAGTTTCTTACACAAATGCAGAAGGAGTGCTCTCCTTTGTACATTCGCAAACTCCCCTACCGGCCTGGCTCACAAATTTCTGCAGTCTCTAGATGTGTTTCCGTATTTAAACTGAGTGAAATACACATAAATTGTATTTCTTGAGCGACAAAACTCACACAAGCTTTACTAGTACCACAGAAAATAAAACCGCTACAGTTTAGAGAGATTAAATATTATAGACAGACATAGAACTAGAAAGAGGGCATCTCCCTCCCTTCTCTCTCCCCCCTTTTACACAATGGAACACCTCCCTATGGCACATTCCAGAGTTTCTCTGGATAAATGTGTTTATATTGTGATACCAAAAGCAGCTACCGATTTTAGGTGCACAGATAGTTTTAATTGCGCCAATTGAGAAATCTCAAAATTTGCTGGACGATCAGGTAGTCACTTTTGAAACTGGACCACCTGAAAATGAGGTATCCCAATTGCCCCCTAAAAAATTTCATTATATTTGTGCAATAAAAATTTTCAGCATGCCTGATGGCTGTATGATTTAATGCCAATGATAATCACAGCATGACTGCTCAGTAGTTGGAAAATTATTTCCACCACTGCACTGAAAAGTGAAACCCAGATTTCAATGCTGAGGAAAAAAAAAAACAAAACACCTTCCATTTCAAAGAACAACCTGTTGCAAGTTCTGCATGGAGGAAGAATGCATGTGTAACTGGACTGCTGGCACTCAATACCAGATAAAGTATAACCCTTAATATTGTGGGAATCATATGGCTGGGTAAGGCTTAAATTGACATTCCTGTAACACACAATTCCAGCCCCAAATTAAATACACCTTGTTACTTACATGTATTAGGAGCCTTCCCAAGACTTAAGAGGAGGTCCTCTGCTGTAGTTAAGGTCTCAATATTTTCTAGATCTAACAGGTTCTCCAAACTGGGCTCTAATACAAAAGTGCCAAATGACGTATAAGGTTTTCTTTGCTTAGTCATTCATTTGCAAGATTTGGTGAACTTTCTCACTCTCAATTTCAAACCCACTTAATTTTAAGAATATTTTCTAATCTTAGAAGATGTTAACTAAACATATTTTTTGTTATAATATAAAGAACAAATGAAAAGCCTGTTCTTGCTGTCTGAGACCTGCTGTTAATTTAAAGCAGCATTAAATAGAATTATTAAGTCGTATTAGCTACGTGTTCTAGCTAATGATGTTATTTACATTTCTCATTTACTTCTGGTGAAAGAGTGTTCATCAAATGAACCATTTTCTTTCTTCCTTTTTTTCTTAAGGGTATTTTCTTCTCTGTTTTCATCTTCTTCCTTTGCAGGTATACCTCTGTCGCATCCCTCCTTCCCGTTTCCTCTGATAAACCTTTTTACCCTGTTGTCACTGACTTGCCACCAAGAGATAGACAACAATGTCTTGTTCAAACAGTGTAACTGTTGAACAAGCATCAGTAGGTTGGCATAATTTCAGAAACTATATAAAGAGCAGAAGTCTTCTTAGTTGATAATTAACCAAGGGAAAAAAAAATAGTTGGAGAATACATGGCTCCCTCAAAGCCACTGTTCAATATATACCTTGAAAAACAAGCAAAAAGAGTACCAGCATCTTCCTTTCCTTAAAGGCACGTGCGATAGCTTCCAAAAACTGAAAACAAAAGCTTTTCCACCATAAAAACCATTATCTTAAAAAAAGAAAAAAATCAATGCTTCTCCTGAAATCCCTTTTATCCCACAAACACATGCTACTAACAAATCAGCCAACCAGTTCCCCTCCACACATCTCATACAGCTATCTTGACAGACTTTGCTACAGTCTTGAAAGGGAGAAGACCAGGCAGTCTCAAGAGGTATGGATATTACTGTAATGGAGAGAGCTCAAATACAATGATGATGCAGTACAAATAATACAAGGTCCCATAAGGGCAGATCACTGAAAAATGAATTTCAGCTCAACCAACCAAGAAAAATCAATCCATATTGCTAAGATAGTTTGTACATCAACAGGAGCCTCTGTGTATTAGCTGTTAGTCCAGAGTGCTGTACTCATTGCTAGTAAGAAATTAACCTTTGTCCTGTGCACCCCATCACAGTAACCTTGTGTACTTCACAAGGCAAATTACATCAACCACTAAATAAGCATGGAAATGACATGGGTTTCAGGATAGGTTGAATTTTACAGCAGCATGCTCACGGCACCACACTTGAATACAGCAAGTTACACAGCCACAAAAAGTGAAAAGCATACCCACAACATCTTTGAATGAAGCCACAGACAATTTTAGTTTGTTCTCGGGCCCTTCGGAATTCTTATGGGATGTGGTTAAAAGGGAACCAAGAGCCAGCTTGATGGCAGGTTCACAGCCTGCAGCGCTGCCCTGGTCAGCCAGTATCTAACATCATAAAAACAAAGCGCAGGTACAATTAAGACTCTGCCTCTCCTAATAATCTCAGAGACTGTTTACTCAGCAACACCAACCCATCAAAGGAAAGGATGCCAATGCCTGAAGACAAATCTGTTTAACTCCATGCCAGCTTTGTTTACTGCTAATAGTCTTCTTGCTAGAACTAAACCTCAAAACATACAGAAAAGCCTTGAAGGGCCTGGAAACCACTACATGTTAAACAACCGGTAAAAAAATGTTGCTGTGAGAACTGACTGCGCAGCTTGCCAAACAGAATTTCAGAGCTGTGCCAGAGACCATGGCAAGGTGGGGGTGAAGAGCAGTAGCATGAGGGTAAACACTAAAATAAGGGTATTAACTACGGTGCAGGTCACCTAGGAATGATACACGCAGGCACGTAATGCCCTTTTCGTGTGACTATGCTGTGCCCCAAACATGGTAAGATTTCCCCTTCGGTGCACCCTTACACACTACAACTCGAATTCCCTCCTCCACCCACACTCTGAAACACTTAAACATTTTTCTAAGACGTCAGACTTTTTTTTCCTTCTGCTTTTTACTGTTTGCTCCAAACTTCTACCTACCTTCTCTCGCCTGATTCACTCCACACTTTCCTCCCAGCATTTCACCTTCACCCCATTCCCTCCCTCCTTTTTCCGTTACACTATTCCTGCTCCCCCAAGACAAATCATGGTTCTAACGCACCACCTTCGCCACCTCCCTGCTCACTCAGCTTGTACACGCTTAACCCTTCCCTCAGCATCCAGCTGTCTTGTCTCTGGACAATCTCTTCTGGGTGGGTAGTTTACATTTGCATGAGACCTAATGTAAACTGTCCGTTTCTGTTAGATTTCGGGAAAACTGTAACGCGTATCCCCAGGCAGCAGCACGCAAAACCAGGAACCCTCTATCTACAGTCATGCTCACAAATACTGGTTCACCTAAAAACCTACAAAATTATCATCATCACAACCAACCTGTGGGCAAAGGTTACCTGACAAATGAAGAACTAAGGTCTTTTGCTGGCCACTGATGCAATCATTCAGATGTTGCATTTTCTGTGTGAGAATTTTCAAGCTACATGATACTTACTTCTTTGACATCAAAGGTATAGAGTCAGTCTTTTATCCCGGCCATTCATGGTAATCCGTTACCTTTATCTGCAAGTGACTTCCCAACTTCATTGACATGTCTTATAAAATTTATCCCTTCAACCTGCACCTTGCTCAGTATTGGAAGTAATCAAATATAATTGTGACTTTCCAAACTACACACCGCATCCATTGGACCATCTTCTTAACTCCCATATTGAGACACAAGCCATCTCAAACACAAGGACTGTTATTAGGAGAGGATGTCTTTATTGGTTTCTTTTCACATCTCAGAAACAGAATAGGGATCTGCCGAAATAAACAGTGGAACTCTTCTCCGTCCCTGACAAACAAATCATGAAACACAACAGCGTATTTCCAGGCTGAGAAGGGAGCAGGAAAAAATGCCAGTGATATTAACAAAGAAAATAGGCTTTCTCACAGAATTCTGAATTCATTTTGGACGTCCGTGCTCACAGGGGCCATTGGGATATGGCACGGAAAATCTGTGTAACGATTGAGACAGGCAAGACTAGCAGAACGTTTATGAGGGATTACAGAAGAAAATACAGATGCGGTCGCAAGCCGAGATGGGAAACTGTCAAGTGTCTGTCGTTACTGAGATGAAGGATGGGCTGGTGGTTGATGTCACTGTGAAGAGGTTTGGGGTGGGAGGAAGAGAGGAAAAACAGTCTTAGAGGGAGCAGATGAGGATGCAAACGAAGTGACGCATCTGTTGTGGAACAAAGGCAAGGTTGAACTTGGCCCGAGCTGGGATGTGCGAGAGCAGGATAATTTGAATTTCAGTGTATGAGCTTAGATAATAAAGGTATTACTGATAACAGCCATACTGAAAAGTACAGAAACGAGAAATTTGGAAATAATGGTCCAAGAATTTTATGTGGACCATATTGAATTGGCAATGAAGATGTAAACTTCAAGAGGAAACACCCGAAAGTCACACGTTCAAGCAAGATAATAGCTTCAGAATACTATGCCAGCCACTACCTTAAGGTATTTCTGAACGGCTGATGATGTACGCTTACTTATCTTTGTACAGCATTTGAAATTCAGAGATACTCAACGAGCAAATTAACAAAAGTTCTCCTTAGAGCACTTACTGCATTGTGGTCTAATGAAAACTAGGGGGCATTTATTATTTTCAGTATCCTAATCGTCACACAGATGCATTGAAGAAAGCTATCTATCTTGGAGTAAATATATGCACCTCCTCAGCTATCTAGGGAAAAACCTTGCCTTTTAAAACATGGATGGCTATCGTAGCTTGATTATTCTGCAGATTCATTTCAGCTATCCAAAAGGAGCAGGTATTTTGCAGAGGTGAGTACCACGGCCTAGTTCTGAACTCTGCAGGCTGGCATCAGTTGGAATACACTCTCCTCCATGCTTCGCCAGACTAGCATGTACATATGCATGTACGTATATGCACCCTTCAAAAACCAAGATGATGAGCTTTAAATCAGAGGTGTTTCCACTTAAAAGGAAGGTTTTGGTTGTTTTGCTAGCATCAAAAAACATTCTGAGCAGATAGCTACTTCACACTTCCCTCTGCTGCTAAGACCCTGGCATCCTGTTCCAAACCAGCATGTCTTTTAATGAACTTACTGGAGAAGGACACAGTAATTGAAGACTGGAGTAATCTTAACACATACTCCTTCATCTGCACTAGACACCCAGGCAGTTCAAACCAGCTAAATCTTGTATGCCAACAGGAGAGAGGGGCTTGGATTGTTAGGACAGAATTTTCCTCTTTTATGTAGTTCTGTGCTCCTCCCCCATCTTGCTGGCTACTGTGGTAGTTATTGCAATAAAAAAAAGCTGACTTTTTCCAAACAAGTATTACTGTAGTCAGACTGGCCGATTCCTTCACAGATCAAGACCGACGCAAGCAGCTCCACAGTCAGAAGATCAGTATTCAATGTGTTTGTGCTTTTGTTTCTGGCAGGTCTAGGAAGCAAGAATTTTGTCATGGTTCATATTATTCTGAGGCCTTTCAATTCCTTATGATGTTCAGGAAGGTTATGGGATTAAGTTTCACAAATTTAAGATTTATTTTGTGATTTAAGGTTAAGAGAGTTGGGATTTAGGATTTATTTTGAATACGAATTTTCCCTGCTAGACATGAAATCATCTAAGGAACAAATGGAATGTTCAGGTGCCAAAGTAACACACAGTGTTTTAAGATCTGAATTTATCATTTTCCTGGTGGAGACTCATTGCAACTGATAAATGGAGGCAGGTATCTTGTACAGAATTAATGACTGGGTCTATCAAACAAAAATTCCTGAAACATTCCTAGAGTAGCCAGCTGCTAAAATTTGATCATACCACAATAAAATGACAGCTGACTTTGAAAGAAATGCACAGCTATAGTGCTACAGACAAGTATACCAAACAGTTAACTGCCCAACGTAGTCATATGACTAGGGACCTATATAACGGACAAGGATTTAACATAGACTGAAGAAAGTACCATGAAAATCTCATCATTGAAGGTCTAATCCAACCTGCAGGGAATGGCGTTGGGCTTTAAATAATAATAGTTGTATTGTCCTGCATAGTAGAGGGGTTAGATTTTCTAAATTTTTTTTCAGAATGCTGGAATACAGTAACAGAAAAAAGTGTTTTACACTCCTGAAATATTTTTTTACATTAAGAGTGCAATACTTGAGAATGTAAATGCACAGGATGTTAAAGAAATACCAGTGTGAGCTTACTGTAATTTTCTTCAGGAAAAAAATCCTGTAAATTATCGTACAGTCAGACTATATGTTCATCACTGAGGGTTCTAAATATTTAATGATTATCGTCTTTCTGCCATACAATTATTACATGCACATTCTGAAATTACTGCCAATTTATAGATTTTTACTACTGAAATTTAGAAATGAAGTAATGTATGGGGATATAAAGCGAATGTCTCAATGCAATGATTCACCTTATTTTAGAGCAAGGCCTCATTTTTCTGGCTTACAAAACAACGGCTTCTAAGAGCCCTACACAGGATCAGCTATGTTTCTAAAGCAGCATATGAAGAGTGATAATATTCAGTAACAGAGAGACAATCTTGAAAAATCACGGACCAACCCAACATTCTGTTAACATTAATTTTATAAAATACCTTACAAGAACAGATAAAGAACTTGAGCTTACATAATAACCAAAACTTAAAAAGAATGTTGAATAAAATATAAATTAATTGAACACATCACTAAGTTTGCCACATGTTAGACAAGTTTATAAAAGGCATTTTCAGATAAAATAGTTATTTGAAAGAAAATCCTTCAAAATGGAAACTAATGAAGTCTTTTTTCAAGAAGTCATTCCTAAAAGCGCTAAATTCCAGGTCAACAGGTAGTACCTGAATTTGCTTAGAATACGGTGTTCATTTGCTTCAAAATTTGTCAAGCTTTAAGACACAAATTTAAATGTTTTCAGGTCAGAGTCATCAGTGCAAAGTAAAGCTTCAAGCTGAAAACGAGAGAAATATAACAGAAGAAATGATCCTGGTACAAAACTTCCTATATTCACATTATGAAAAAAACTGTGCCAGATGCACTCTTCAGATACTGAACATTAACGAATTTTACCAGTGGCGATTTTAGGCTTCCAGCCAAGCCATTAACATGGCTAATCATATTAAATTCATTTATTTTGTCAGTATTTCAATTTTTTTCTACTCATAGTCTTTGGAAAAGATCCATGCTGCTGATGTCCACTTACTTTACTCAACTTCTGATTCAGCCAATTTGCTTAAAATGCAGTAATATAACCAAAAGGAGATAAAAGGTGAGGCCAACAGACATCAGAATGATAGTCTAAAGCCTGAAATGACATTTAATTGGAAGAAATATGATACCACATGTTTCTGAGTTTAACCAACTTCGTTCATTCAAGCACTCTCACCTAAGTCAGTCTTCCTTAAAGTTATATATGTGCAGAACACACTGCCAGGCTCAAACCCTTTGAAAGGTTAAAGTATGTTTAGAGAACTATGTTTTTAGAGAACTAGACTGTAGTCACATTAACTTCTTTTAAGCCTATTAATTCCTGCGTAGTAAACATCAACACTCTAGCAAAGCAATTTCGCTCTGTTTGACTTTAAAACTATTAACCAAAACAGGTTTCAAATAGTCTTCACATTCCACTATTTAGAAGTGTTATTAGCACACTCATTTAACGATTAATGGAACTCTTTTCAAGTTACCACTCAGAATATTGCTCATCAAGCTTTTTTTAAACACATACAAAAAAAAAAAAGAAGCGTCACTGGTGGTCACAACCAGAAAGGAGAAGGAAAAATTTAAAAACCTTAATCTATCAGGCAGCAGTTCCAGACTCTAATTGAAACATAAGGCTGTCATTCATACTAAGCTGCTGCACAAAAATGAGAAAGAGTTCTCCATTACAATTCAAAATTTCAAAACTCAATCTGCAGGTTGTTTGCTCATCCTTGTAAAGCGTTCTTTTTTCACTGTCGTCATTACGATGCTGGCAGTTATGCTAGAACCTCATTTAAGTAATTCCAATACAACCACAGTGTTTAATTTAATAGTATGAATCATTTTGAATTTAGTTAGGTAAAATGCAAGAGTGATGTTGTAAGCAAACCAAATGAACAACAGGGTTCAAGACTACAGAAAACTTTCCCCCCAAACAGAGGAAAGAGATTTACTTGAACTAAAAGCACAGAATGTAACTTCAACCAAAACTTTTCATAAGCTGTATTCGAGGAATGAACATTTAAAGGAAGTTGCAAATGCCCTTTTCTAGGACATAAACTCAGAATCATTTGCTTAAATCAAAATGGAACAGCAGCTCTTCCCTATACCCTGAATTCTCCTGATTATGTTTTATCACTTAAGCAGATTAACGATATCCATACTATACTTTGTGATGCTACAAAAAAAAGCTACCAAAAAATTATTTAATTAGTTTTAAGAATAAATTTCTTTGATGAAATGATGGACTTTGAGATATCACAGTAATTTCTACTGGGTATTCCCCGTTATTTTGAATCCTGCAATTGAGCCATTTGCTCTCTTTAAAACAAATGCATTGGCTGCTGAGATCTGATTCTGTAAGTGTTGTAACTTTTACCACTTTCTCTGAGTGAAGGAGAACACTGATAGCTGAAAAGGAACAATAAATATATACCTCACACCCAGCTTAGCACACTGAAAATTCTCATATACTGGTCACATTTCAAAATGTGAAAAATATTCTAACTACCACATGGTTTTATCTTTTCAACAGTAATAAAAGAAGATTTCAAAGTTTCCTAAAAAAACAAGAAAGCAGCAATCTTAAAAATTATTCTGGAAATATTTGGACTCTTAACTTTGAGTGTACTAAGAACAGAGTTGTCTTCTCTCTCTCTTTTCTAAAATTGGGAAGATTTTTAATTTGGCTTGCATTAATTTGGGCTCAAAAACAAAACGTCAAAGCCTGGAGTGTCACTAACCACGTAAAGCAAAAATGCATTTCCAGCTAAGCAGCTGGAAAGTGAGTGAATGAATTTGGGTATTAAACACATACTTGAGAATAAAGTGTACAGAGGAGGAGGTTAATAGAGAACTTTGCAAAAAATATTGCTACAGTAGCATTAGGAATTAACAGTGCATCAAAGATTTAAAGTTTCCATGTTAATACAAACTGATCCAAGCCACAATGAACCACGGGATAATCACTCAAACAAAAAAATTAACCGCATTCTACTTTACAGAAGCTAGAACTGGAATTTACCTGAATACCATTAATATGATTCAAAAAGATTCCTTCTAGTCTGGCATGCCTCAGTTTACATAAGTCATAGAGAACTGGTGCCATTAGTGTGTAATCAAAACACAGTATTATAACGTGCGTTTGGCTTTTTTGAACATTTGCAATCAAATACTCAAATTTGAAAGAGCTTTTACATGTCAGAACTCAGTATGATGGCTGCATGAAGTGTTTTATTTGTTGGTTGGGATTTTTTTGTGGAAACTGTGTATAAAAGACCTTGAGGACTACAGGTCATGGAATTCATGTTAAACAGAAAGCTGCCCAACATTACTGTCAAAATACCTTTAAAAAGGCAGTTCATAGACAGAATAATGCATTTTACATTCAGATATTTCCTCTCTCAAAAGCAAAGGAATCTCAGAAGAAAAAAAAAAATCAGTAGTGAAGGCCACATACTTTTTGCATTTGATGAGCTGAAATGCAAAAAAAAACAATTAAAGCATCTTGTAAGAGAAAAAAAAAACAAACACAGAACTTCTGGAAAGTGATGATTTAGTTGATGGGGTGGTCAGCATGAAAACTGTTGGGAATGCTACAGCAGAACTGACCACGAGTACAAGGGAATACGAACAGGAACATAGTACAGGCGTCAACTAGAAAACTGTAACTTGCCAACTTGTAAACAAGAAAAAGCATTTCACAGATTAAAAGTTCTAGGGAAGTAAACTTCTTTAAATTATTTTGTCAGTTCAACCCTGATTTAAAAAAGTATGGCTAGCAAAAATACATAAGCCTCAGCATATTTATAAGTCTTGATCAGAGCAGCCATGAGCCTTTGATAAGTGGCTGGAAACAAACACCCTTCTACTAAGGATGGAAGAAAAATATTCCATTCTCTTCTTTCTCTCATTCCTCAATCCACACGTATATATGCAGAATTCACATGCTCCAAGAATATCTTGACACTGCTATAGATTGAGACGTGGGGAGACCGGTGGAGGAAAACAGACAAACTCTCTTAAAATACTACGGGCCACGTCAACATTATTCTGGGCAATTTCAAGGGCCCTCTTGACTTCTTCAAAGGAATAGCCCTCTCCCATAAGTTTCGCAATTTTTGCATCCACATTTTCCGTGGAACTGTCAGAGCTGTATGCTTTCCTGTGGTGTATTTCTGGTGCAGTCCTCCGAGGAAGTGGTTTAGGGGGTCTGGCTGGTGCTTGTGAACCATCTGTTTCAAATAAAGGAGATAGAAATCATTATAAATTGGCTTAAAATAGTGTTATAGGTAGGTCAAGCCTCATAAAGCAGTTTAAAAAGTAAAATTCTAAAGAAACATTAAAAGATATTTTAATTCACTGATATATCTCATTTTAAAATTGGGACAGAAGGTGAATTCCTCAAGAACATCCAAAATGGAAATAATGTAGTTAAACACTATTTTAATAATATGATAGGAACATGCAAGTTACAATCTGAATTATCCAAAGTTGGAAGAAAAAGAAAGTATGATGAAACAGCAAAGATATGAAAATAGCCAGTCAAAATTTTAAAGGCTCTCCACTCAACCCACAGTTTGAGAACTTTTTCTTAGTCTGTTTAAAAAAAAAAAAAAAAATTGATCACAATTTTATTCAGGACCGTTAAGTTGTGCAGAAGAAGAATCCAGCCAAATATGCCTGAGGGAGAAAAATCCTTCACTTATTGGTACATCTTGCAGATTCTGTTCCATCGATTGCAGTTCATTTCATGCATAGCAGCTATGCTTAAGTACAGAAATAACGTTTCTCAAAAAAACCTATAGTCCAATTATTTTCAGTGGTGAGAACAGAACACAATCCTTCCTCTCCCGTCCCCTTTGGAAATATCTCCCCTCTCATCCTCTATGGAAAGGTTACCTGTCCAGTTAATGCTGGTGCTAAGAATCATGATGTGCTGATGAAAAAAGCTAATATTCAAACTTGCTAATCTTCTCAGAGTCAAGAGTTTCGTGCTCAAGTGAACTTAGTACTGGACTGAGACCTCTTTATCCTCGCTGATTCCACATAAGAAGCTTCAATACAAGCAGGCATAGAGCAGAAAACACTTTCAAGAGCAAAGCATTTAAAAAAAAAAAAAGTCTTTAATCTTTCAAAAAGGGTTCTAAAAAGTTCCATCAACAGTGACTTGGATAGATAAATTAGAAGGAATTTCTGGCTGTGATACTTCCTGTTGACTTACACTGACAGCAATGGCATTTTGCAGTGTTAAGTACTTCAGAGGCAGCTTTTAGTGATGAAAGAATGTTGTATTTCTAGTATTGCTGTTACAACATGCTACCTGATCATAACACTGGATAGAGAGAACTGTAATTCAACTGAGTGCACTAAACACTTCAGATGAATGAAAATAGTTCACATTAGTGAACGTCTAACCAAGGTGTATTTTTCTCTCAACTTAGTTTCCACGCATTCAGATGACAGTGTTGCTATAAATTTTAATTCCATTTCTTAATTCAGAGAAGATAAGCAAATAGTACTTTTAGCAAGATAATGATATTCATACAAGAAATGGATGAGAGTATGTCCTGGCTTTGGCTGGGATAGAGTTAAATTTCTTCTAGTGCTGTGTTTTGGATTTAGTATGAGAAGAATGCTGATGACACACTGATGTTTTCAGTTGTTGCTAAGTGCTGTGTCAAGGACAGCTTCCATGCTCTACCAAACAAGAGGCTGGGAGGAGGAAGCACAGCCAGCCCAGCTGGCCAACGGAGTATTCCATACCATGTAACGTCATGCTCAGTATATAAATGGTAGGCGTGATCCAGGAAGCAGCAATCGATCGCTACTTGGTTATCGGTCAGCGCGGGTGTGGTGAGCAATTGCATTGTGCATCACTCATTTTGTATATTTTATCATTATTATTATTATTATTTTCCCTCTTCTGTTCTATTAAACTGTCTTTATCTCAACCCACGAGTTTTTCTCACTCTTACCCTTCTGATTCTCTCCCCGTCCCACCGGGGAGGGCAGAGTGAGCGAGCGGCTGCGTGGGGTTTGGCTGCCTGCCAGGTTAAACCATGACAGAGTAATTTGATTAAAAATTTACAGTAAGGGACTAAGATTAATTTTGTTCTAATTTCATTGCTTATTTTCCTTGCAAATATTATGACACAACCTACAGACAGTAAGGGCTATTTCATAGTTGTTATGATTTTTTCCTCTCTGAAGATGAAAAGAATTACATAAATGCTAAACGTTCTAGTAAACACACCTGAAACAGATCCAAACCTGCTATGAAGATGTGGAAGAACCATGAAACACACTGGTTGGAGAAATTAACTATAGCTCAGGAGATGTGGTTAAAAACTAAAAACCAAATCAGAAACAAGTTCAAATTTCTCATTTCATTTATTTTAGAAAACTCAAGACTGTAACAGAAGAATATTCTTTATATTTAAAATAATGGTATATCATGTTAAAAACAATCCATTTTCTTTCACAAACATTTCAGATTATTTTAATATGCACATTTCGTTATGGTCTTCATTTCTGTAGAGGATGAAACAAAATTAATTTGCAAACTTTACATTTTCCCCTGGGCTTGAAGTACAGAAGAAATTCCTTATGCACAGATCAGATCTTTCTGCGTGTGTGTTACATGAGATTTTTTTTGCTCTACCCAGTCTAATACAGGCTTAAAACTGAAGTTATTTCATGTATAAAACCTTCACTTTGCTGAGGCTTCCAAACAAACTTTCTTAAGCAATCACATCATTTAGAAAGGTCATTTTTAATTCTGCCAGCAGATTTACAGCACAGGCATTTTACTCTCACTACAGTGACATCTCTCTATAGCACAGACGCTTTAAGGTCTTCAGCCTTCTCTCTAACTCAATTCCCATTACTTTTTTAAGCGCTGACATCTCTTTCAGTATCTTCACATCCACATATAATTTTAGCTGAAGCTGGGTATCACATTGGATCCTGAGCTTAAAGATACTAAGTCTAACCTGCATGTCCATATGGACACTGAGATAGAGGTATTTAAGCAGGGCTTTCCTTCCCAATCTCCCATCCTCTCTGATGTTTCAGCCACCGTGGATAGCTAACTAAAAATTCAAATAGATTTTCTAATTGTGTAATTCCATTAACAGTTTCTACAGCAAGGAGCTTCCTCTATCACTCACATTTCTGTAATTCAGCACTAAATTTAACCCTTAGGTAACTGGTTAGTACAAAGGCAGAGACAGGCTCACTTAGTAAGTATTTAAAAAGCGTGGAAAAAGTTGTAAGGTGAGAGCTCTGTGGCACAGTGGGAGGAGGATATTTGTCAACTGTCTATTCCTCTCTGCTGTGAAATGGCCCTCTTCTTTTCTTCCCTTGCTGCTTCTCCTGTACGTTCCATGGTCTTTCACCAACAGACTGAGAAGCATCAGAGAACCAGGTGACGAAGGCTTGTCGTGCAAGGCCCTCTGTGGAGCAGTGGCAAGCAGCTACATCTAATCTAACTGGGGTACAGGGACAAAGCATACCCAGGGGACATCTGCACTAAGGAATTGACAGAGCAGGGAGAAAGCGAGAAAGGAGTAACAACATGTATTGGTCCATCTTAGGTATGATCTTCATATTTTGTGCTACTGCAAGAGATCAGTCCCCTCAGGGTTAATTGAAATCCACCCTGAAATAATACCTGACACCCTCCCCCCAACGTTTCCGTGTAAAGGAATTTAAATTTGCATGCAAGAGCTTTAGTAAGGCCAGGCGAGTGAACAGGCAGCAGAAAAATATACTTAACTAGCCATTTGAATCCATTTCTTAGAGAATAGCTGAATTCAGCACAATACAGCAGACATCTATATTAGAGGCCTAATTTTCTTCTACCTTTCCCACGTGTCATTGGCTGTGCTTAGGTAAAATACGCTAACTACTAGCAATATCTCCTTCTCTTGCTTTTATTGTGATAATTTTAAAAAGTTCTATTTAAAAAGTTTGAAAAAATATGCCTTTGGGATAGTTAGATGCATAGTTGAGAACTATTTCTTAAGTGTTCAATGCTAAATACGTTGCTGAATTAGAATAAATTTCTCATTACATGTTAACGATTCAGTTAAACATCATGACATCAATCTTAAAAACAGTCAAACTGAAGCACAGAAGCTAAAGGACTCCCTATGCTACTCTAGGGAGCCAGTGGTTAAATTATAATTAGATTTTTGAGTGAACTACATTTCTTTTCCAGCTAGTTTAAAGAATCACCATATGAAAGGGCTGAAATGAAGAACTTCTAAGTGAACTGATTAGTTCAGAATTAATGCAAAACCAAAAGTTCTGAATAGAGTTACATCTCTACATTGTCTTTTTAAATCATAGATGAAGGTGAATCAGTTCATCCTGAAGCTCATCAGTTCTGTTCTATGGAATTACTGCCACTGTAAAAACAACTTTCCAATTAAGAGCATGACATGATCTATCACATAGTTTTCATTTAATTGAATTAAATTGAATATCTTGCTGTACATCATGCTGATTTAGAATGATATTTACAGCAAAGGTCAACACATGTGGGTGTTTTAGAAGATGGCTGTGGGAAACATACAGATAGAGAAGTATTTATTAAGTGACATCAGAAAACTCCAAGATCTTAAGGAGCAAACATCTTGCAGTAATTTAAGTTAAAAATTGTTCTACCACAGAATTGCAAGAATTGCAGGAAAACTCCATAGCTTTAACAGGCTATCATTGTCATAATTTGTATTATAAAAGAACTTAAAATGCCCTAAATAAATCACGTTAACATTGTAAGACAAATAGATCCTTCACAGTGTCACACATAAAACATGCATTATAATTTTTTTTTCTTTCCTAACAGGAAAAAAAAAAAAAGAGAAACACTGTTTTATTAGTAGAGGTATCCTCCCAAAAGTGCTACTATTTTACCAAAGGCATCACACTAATTCTCAAATGTGTTATTCATTAAAAATTCTGTAGCACTCTTCAGGCTTACTTAGTTTCCCCTGTACTTTAAGTTGGAAAAATGTATTCTTTCATTCCTATACCACAGCAGAGATGAACTACGTATTCCTAAGAAGGAGAGATATAACTACAATTAAAAAATGTATCATCGTCCACCTGTGATTGTTGCAATTCAACACTGATGATCATCATGACTGAAAGACTAGAGAAATAAGTCCCTTCATTTCTTTATGCATTAGAAAAGAGTTTTCACGTGCAATTCACTCTTATCTGGAGAACAAATAATGGTTCAAAGCATCACTTGGCTCTTTCTTTGTGTGGTCTCCCCACACAGCAAAATGATGCAAGTGGGACAATCCTCCCCCTTCCCCATATACCATGCACATCTAAAGAAAAGAAAATTTATCTACAAATTGGTGAAAGTACTTTGAAATACAGGTAATACTTTACTTTATATTTTATATTTTATAATTATTTTAATTAATTTGAGTAGCTTTCCTTTAAATACTATTCGTATTGCCTGAAAACCATACGCAAAATTTCTATGGCAGAGGAATTGCTTCTATTGTACCTGTTCCATTGCAAATGGAAGACTGAATTTCAATTGGTTTTGGTTCTTGTTGTTTTATTAAAAAACACTTTAAAATTTTCTTCGAACTTCAGACAAACATATCAGCAAAAAAGATCAGAAAATAATAATACTTTAGAGAGTGGAAATGAGATGCGTGTGGTCCCTGTACGACTTCTGATCTCTTGTAAGTTTTAAAGGTGGCAGAAAAATCTCTGCCCTTCTCAAAAAATAAGGAACACTAAAACTCACATAAGCATTCAGTTTGGCAGCTGGTGAAACTGATGCCATAATATCTACAATTACAGACAACAGGTAGCCACTACTACCTTTATTGCTGAACTTTAATCTGTTATCCTTTGATGATTTCGTATTTTTGTAAAGCAGTATTACGACTGCCATTTGTTTGCCTGGAATGACAAAAACCTTATTGGACTTTACGGATGAAAGTTATTTGCTTCCTTAAGTTGTAATTTTCTACAAGAACAGTTTTCTACCTTACCTGAAGAAGGAGGAAGTTGATCATAGTCTTGAGATGTCCTATTTGTTTTGACGTTTTCTCCAGTTACTCTACGAGCAGGTGGCAAAGGAACATGACCAGTTATTGGATCAAAATGGGGATCTGTAATAACAGAACAAAAAAGAGGTCTTAGAATAATTAGAATTATTATTTGGGGAGGGCTGATGCATAGAACCTTGGCTTAAAATAGCCTCCCTTCAGACAGAGGAGCCATGAATCCAAACAGAGATGTTCCCCCATAGCATACGCACATATACATCCAAATTCAACACTTGCATAGTAGACATGTAGCTATGTCTTGAAGTGACAAAAACAAGAGCACAGCTCAAAGGTGGTCTATCCTGCACTGACCACGGCTCTTCTGTTTACATCCATAAGGTACCTTTCAATTACCCAACCCAGACACTGCTGGGATTGTGGCTGGCAAAGCATGGAAGAGGTTGCAAAGTCTGACGCAGCACACTTAGAAATATCCCAGCTGTTCAGTTTGGTTAGAGCTTGGTAACACTTCTATGCGTTGCAATTCCCAAAAACCGCAGGGCAGATTTCCTATTCATACAGTCCCAGCTATGGGAAATATTACAGGGACTGGTAAAGGCTGTGACTAGGCTTTTCAGTTCTCTCTGCTGATTACAGGAACAGAATTTAAAAAAACTGAGAGAAATATATAGTCCTGGCATATTGTGTCCTCTTTTTTCTTTTTTTGTTGGTGTTTTTTTTGTTTGTTTGGTTTTGGTTTTTGTTTTGTTTTGGGGTTTGTTTGTTTTTTTTTTTTTGGCTATTGAGGATGCAGCTGAGCAAGTGTTAATATCATCCGGGACCTGGCTTCTGCCCTGGACTCATAAGAGCGTTTGTCTGTGAGTGCAACTTTTTGCTGTTGTTGATGATGAGATTATTATTCTAATCCGACAGGCTTTGATGGATAGCTGAGAAATCACCCCCAAGACTTGTATGGAAACCAATCATCAAAAACTCATAAATCATCTACAGCAGTTTATTTGACAAGATGCAAAGTGAGTAATACAGCCTTAGAAATACCATATGAATAAAAAAAGACGAAGCCACACAACCAGGTATGCTTAAGTAGATGTATTAAGTAGATGTATACACTTACAAGACTAATGAAAACTGCTGCTATAAGATTGTATTCACTATGCAAATATGAAGAACAATACATGGCCATAGATACATTTTCCAGATTTTTAATTAAAAGCTATTAAATGTTATTTAACACTACCAGTGATGTTTCTTAGATTATTTGCAAATAACACTTAACAATTTAAAACTCTGCATGTTTCTGGGAACTGCACACAGATCGATGGAGCTTGTGTGCATCTGTGTGTGAGGGCTTCTATTTTTCCTCTCCATCCTCATTAGAACTGAATGGCACAGCGTGTGTTTCTGCATCAGATGATACAATTGAGGCACCCGTTCAGACTGGACTGAATAATAAAAACATTCCATAAAAGGTCATTCCAGTTCAACCTAAACTAGCTCACTTTCATCCCACAGCTAGTATAATTCACAAAGGTCAGCCAAATGCCCGACAACTTGTCAGGCTATTATGGAGTTGCACATGACTGCTTGTCATCTACATTCTGGCATTCCTGTAATACTATTGCCAAAATATTTCATTCATCTCTCTCCGTCGAGCTTCTAAGAAAAATAGATAGGAAGAGAAAGACATTTAACTGCACCACCAAGGTAGATAATCACTGAAAATATTCCTAGGACAGGTAAACTTAAGACACCAACATCCTTTGGAAGCTTCCACAGAGGAAAAAAAAGTCACTTCACAGGTATGCACTATAACCCACAAAAATCCAGTTGCAATCTGTACCATCAGCAGCAAATGTATTCAACTTAATTAACCTGACAATCAAACACTTTTCAACTCAAAGACAAAATTCGCAAATTGTGAACATAGCTTTTATACCTTTTACGAGCAAAATACCGGACTGAAAAAGTGTCACAGTGATTCATGGGGAGAGAGGGGTGAAAAATTGACTTATCAAAATGTTACAAATCACAGACACCTGCAACTGTGTTCACAATTAATACAGTTTTGCAGCAAAATTTTACAACAGTTCTAACAAAGCAGGATGTTCTTTTCCCTTATTTTCTAGTTTTTCCCTTATTTTCTAGTATACTGTAGAAAACAATGGAGTTGACAAAAGGATACAGACTAGTATTACAGATTACAACAGAAAATTTGGCACTTCACAAGTAACAAATCTTACTAGAAAAGTACAAATTACCAAAATGTCTAGCCTGGTATAGAAATATTGACCTTATTTCATTACTTTGTGATAATGAAAAGTTAAGTCTTTTAATATTCCGAGTTGTTTAATCTCTACCATTAAAAAAAACCTATTTAACTATTTTTTAGTATTTTGTATAATAAGTATAGACAAACAGACTTCTGAAGCCCGGTAACTTTATCACAGAACAGATAACCTTCTGAAGTAAAGAAAAAGTAAACAAAATACATTCTTTTCCTTTGTATTCCTACCAGAATGCAGGAACAGTTCCTGTCCTGAAGGAGGTCGGCTTCCTGAGCCAGCAGGTTTTGTGTGCTCAATCATGCTGTGCCGAGCAGGTGGTGGTGGTGGTGGTAGTGAAGGGGGTGAGCTGTCAAACGCATCTTCGCCTGCATTTTAGAAAAGAATTATTAGATGAGCAAAACCTCATTAAGAACTGTAGAATAAAGAGTGAAGGTTAAAATTTATTTTTCTCTGGCTGCTGAGGCTGTTACTCCTAGGGTTCATCTAGCAGTTCAGTGACTCCAGTAATGAAATTGTAAACCTGACTCTTACTATGCACAATCCTCTTCTAAAACATGCTCTGAATGACCTTTTGCAGTGCCTAGTTTCTTTTCTGAGATGGGGGGAGAAATTTCTTTTAGTGGCTCAATTGCAAGGGTGTATTATAATGAAAGCTTTCACTGAATATCATTGAAGAATAAAAACTATGTTTCAGTGGCTAAGCAAAAATATTTATATTCAAACACCAATGCTAACTGCATTGAATCTGGTACATTTAAGCTGTGTATCATCTTTATCTGCTGTTCTAAAGCTCTAACCCCAGATATAAACTGAATTTTCTAGGGCTTGGCAAAAGAATGCACCCCTTACACAAAGGTGGTGCAGACGGGACTAGGATTACCAAGCAGTACAGTTTTTATGTGTTCTTCTGCCTTCAATTCTATGTACTGTCACAACTCAGGAACGCTTCAGGGACCAGAGAGAGTATACTGCAGGAACATGGCAAATGTTTAAAAGGTTTTATGGAACCAGAAAATTGGACGACACATACACTACAGTCTAACAATCATGCAGTGGAGTTTGTCAGTGAAAGTGTGGGTGGTGGCCAAGCACAGCCCAGGTAGGTATGCAGAGCTCATTGACTTTTGTGTGTGAGAAGAGAACAGAAATCAGGGTTGGAAAAGATAGCTTTTGTTGACTGTAGGCAGCAGTGAGTTTTGAACTGTCCCTTGATAGTGGAAAAAAACCCAGAAATAAGCTTATTAATTTAATTTAGTTTTCTTTGACTTAAATACCACCTCTTTGGCATTCTTCTTCGTATTTGATAAAAGAAATGGAATTATTTAAGGTACAATAGTAAGAACTCTCCATTCTTGCATTAAATTACAATGCTCAAACTTCATATTGAGGGACAAAAAATTATAATTTATTTTAGGGAAAATGGTTTTGCTTTTCTTTATAGTTTGACTACAGATTTAGTATGCCTTTTCATCTGTCTTGCATGAGGACTTACAGACAGATACCATGGACACAAATATTGACTTACAGCTGTAATATTTAGCCCATAGCTTGTTTGGTACTCTGAACATACTCAACATCAGTTTTTTCAATAAACAGGGCATTTGGTTCATTTAGGCAATGTTAACCATTAAATGTAATCAGCAAAAAGTCTGCAACCTAAAGGGGGCACCAGAAGATCATAATCGGAGGGTGTCCTGTTGAGCAAAGAGCTGTGTTTTGGGTTGTCTCTTGTAGGTGGTCGTGCAGGTGGCAAAGGTACCGGAACAGTAGGTGCATCATAGACATCTCCTGAATGACACAATCACAAGAAGTGAATGTTTTCTTGCTGTACCCCTAGAACAGCACAGAGTAAATTTTCTTGCTAAATAGTGAAAAATTAAAACATACCTAACTCTGGATGTTTTGATTTCTTCATCTCAGAAGTAGCACTGTGTGTCCCATTCGTTACTCCAGCACACTGACCATTCTCACACACCCTGAAGACAGACATTAAACAGGAAGCAATCAACCAGTTATCCAAGTATTAACTCCCACAATGACCAAGTACATGAGCTTTTAGTCCTCTATATGGAAACAAATGAAAGACGATAAGCTGCACCAATTTTAAACTTTATGTTTTTTATATTGAGAGCAGACACTGGCTAACTGTCAATAAAACTCCTTAAAGGATTATACTGCTTTCTTGGTAGGATACTGACATGGCTTAGATAACTTACTCAAGGCTGCAATACAAGACAGAGGAAGAACTACCATTAAACATAGTCCTCACTTCAGAGCTCAGGTCATTAGTTTATTCACACAGTTAAGTCACAGACTCAATCCTATTTCGTCTTCCCAGCTGTTGAATTTTCCCTAGCAGAAATATGGTAAAGGGAAATGTGGATTTTGGTAATTATCCACGCTTTAGTACACAGAAAAGTCATTAAACAAAATAAACCAAAACAACAACAAAAAAACCCAAACAGAACACCACAACACACCACTAGCAATAACAAATTTCAACTAAACTCTTAGCCAAACATTTAAAAAAAAAAAAATTTGAACTAGCCAAAGCAGTTTTGCAGGCACCTATTCATTTCTGTATCAAAAAGCTGGGTCTCGCTGATACTTCTACTACAGTTCACTAATTTTTTTAAAATGGAAGCATATTACACCCTCAAAATTAAACAACAGTATTAAATTGAATTTGAACATCATCTAAACCAAACAGCACGAAGTTGCCTATAATCTTGTCAGAAAAATACTGGAGATTATTTTTGTAAGATGACTCTGTTCAAATACTGCAGGGAAAAACATAGAACAAAAGCCTTTTCATAATATTAAATATTGTTTAAATAAATGTGAAAGAACTGGGAAATGAATCCTGTCATTGGAACTGTGGACCTTGCATATTCAGAAAGAACCTTTTCTTTGGAAAAAGGCCACCACGCTAAACAATTCCAGCTTAAAAATAAAAATCCCAACCCACCATGCACCATTATTACTAAATACTGGCAAATCTGCTAGAGCTATATACAGCTAAAATTTCAGATCTTGGGTTTTTACCAATAGTAGGAACATTAATAAACCTATCGGCTTTGGCCATATGGAAAGGAGGGATGCATAAAGGTCTGGAATCATTTAAAATATATAAACAGGAAATAGGAAGTGAAATTGTGTTCGTGATCCCAAGAGTTATAAACTCGGACTAATGAAATCAATGTAAGAATAATTACAAGACTTAAAAACAAAACAAAACAAAAAAACTAATAGTAAGAGTTATTTTGTTACGAATTAATTTCCCCAGGGAAGTGGTAGAGGAAGTGTTGTTTCTATCTTTGAAATTACATTGGTTCAATCTCTCAAATGCAGTGGATGTAACACTTCCTTTAACTCCTCAACATATACACTAAATAACTAAGAATATTTTCTACTTTAATTTGAGTCTATTCTGCATTTTCAATACTCCAACCAGCCAAAGGCACTAAGATAACTTAACATGGCACCACTTCAGAAGTCTTCAGGTCATAGTAAGCCCAGTTAAGTGATCAGTTTACAAATCATGCTGAAATACCTGTTTACATCAACAGTAAACACCAGAAAAAAGGGCAGCAAATGAGTACTAACAAGCAAGCCTTCTGTCCTTTTCTTTTCCTTTTGGAAAAAGCTTTATTAGGAAAAGATAGTGAATGTAATAATGTATCATTCTTCTAATAGCAGCCTAATTAGTAATGCTGAAATTCTTTCCTTCATTTTTTATTGCTGAACTTGCCCCATACCTGGGAAGATATGATCAGCTGTAAAAAACCAGACACTTAACTGATCTGCCAGAAAATAAGATTGTGAATAATTTTTTGTGTTATTCTTCCAATATTTTTAGCATTGTCACATCTACTGGTAAAACAACAAAGAGTCTTAGAGGCAATACAAATTTGGGGGTAGGATAGAAGAATGACATAGTTCCTAAATTACAAAACATTCAGAAGAAATTTTGTAGGCTCTTTCATTTACTGAAAACTAAGTATTATCCAAGAACTGAGGAAGCAACACTTAGGAAAGAGATAAGAGAAGGTGACACTGCAGGACAGAACTGAAAAGTGCTAAAAATTTATGACAATTAAAAAAAATAATAAAAATTGTTGTTAACAGTTTTGCTAAACAATACTGAAAAGTTCAGCTTTTATTGACACTCCCCTCCCCATGAGGTTAAAAGAAGTGCATTAAAAGAATACAGTATCAACCAGAATCAAGATTCTTTTTGAAAGCTTTATCTCAAGTTTTCACATCTAAAGCAGTCATATTAGCTAAAAGGAAACATTTTAATTATGTAGAACATCATATATATTCATACACAAATATTCAATAGGATTTTCTTTTTTTTTAATGCTTAGGAGAATGGCTTGTTTCGAGTTAAAATTCTTCTCAGAATATATAATAAGAAGAGTTGGTGGTTTTAATCATAGAGCAACCTTAATGGCAAACTGAGGTATTTTCTCTGTAGCAAGTCCTGGATTAATGCCAAAACACCTACCATAAGTGCAAGACCAAGTACACTAGCTAAAAAATAAACTGAAAACGAGAAAAAACTTAAATCAGCTTTCCATCTGCAGCCTCTATTAATAATTCTAATGGCCTGGTGAAATCCTGTACCAGCCAACTGAAAGCACTCAACTCTTTGTTCTGCAAAAGGAGGATACCAGAAAATGAGAAGTTTCTTTTTTTCCAGCTGGTTATTTTCTCAAGAATCTTTCAGGGTGTATCTAGGTATTAGCATTTGAGTTCAGGTCAGGAGTATGAATTGAAACAAATCTCCACAAGTCATCACAGCACTTCAGCTTACATTGCAGAGAGGTCTCAGAGCATGTAGACTGTATTGCTTCTGGATGATGTTAACTCAAAAGATGTCCTGCAGGAGCTCATCCAATGCGCTGCAATTACGAAACGGTACTCCAGCCACAGGACCATGTTAGGGCTAGTCTGAATCCAAAACTTCCCAAAACGTACAGTGTGGATGTGGGGTCCTTGGAATCAATCGGTCCCCTCTACAGACCCGCTCCTATTGCACCACACTACTTACTAACCTAGGCATAGCCCTCAGAAGCTGCTAAACCAAGGCAATCTGTCACATACCGCTCTCTTCTGTTGCAGACGACTTCTTGTCTAAGAAAGGTTACATCCTGCGTAACTCTAGTCATGCAAGCAACTCAGCCTCTATTAGATGACTTTGCATGGTACAGAAAGACATTCCCATGCAGAAGCACAACACACTTAGATAAAAAATGGCATAGGTAAAAAGGATTAGGACCTTGGAATTTTTTTTTTTCCTTCCCATTTTTTTGCTTGGCCAACATTGAGAGTTTTACTCATCATTGCTTTTTTTTTTTTTTTTAAAGTCTCATAGGGTAGATAGGAATTTAAGTACTCAAGACCATAAAGCTCAAACAACTGTGTAATATTCATAGCTATGCAGTGGAAGTTGGATCAGCATTTCTAATAAAGACAGAATTTTTAACCTGCGTGCAAGGAGTGATCAGACTATTTTCCACCTCTTCTAAATGTCTGATTAAAGAGGTCTAAAAATTGTAATTGGCTGATTTTGGGATGAGACACATGTTGAGCTTTATTGATGGTGGGTCCTTGACATTACATTGTGACAGAAAGAGGAAAAATGGCAGTATGTCACTGCATTTTTTTAACAGAGAAGAGTTTGAACTTTTTAGATCAATACTTATTTTACTTTTTAACCTACAAGACCAGTAGAGAATTGGCCCTTCTTTTTCTCAAGACTTATTCTCTTAATTCCAGACATTCAGATTTTTTTTATGAGTCAAAGACCAAGAAGTTCACCAGGAATGACACAGCCTTCAGCTGCCTTGTCCCTTGGCTCCAAATCTCCTTGCCATAATCCGTTAAATAATTTAGAACTGTGACAGTTTGGAGATATTTTAGAACATGTTTAAAGCAAAAGAGATACATCCCATCTGAATTTAAAAAAAGGCTCTCTTCCTGAGAACCACAAAGAAAATATACTGTGAAACAGGCTCAAAAAGCCAAAAAGACATAGTACACATGGGACAAAAAGAGAATAAAAGTATGTACATACAGCTGCCAATTCACGTATTTTTCAGTACTGTGTTGCTTCTTAAAATGAATTATATAAAATGTGAAAGTTTAAGATTTTCAAAGCTGACTTTGGGAATTTCAGTCACACAATTCTCCTAAAAATTAAATTTGCAAGAGTTGTGGGAGTTGAATCTCCTGGTCAGTTCTGAAAACCTCAACCTAAGGGAAAAAAGGATCAACTGCAGAAATGATATTCAAAATCAAAAAATATCCAGTTCTGACACAACAGAGAAACAATAGAGTGAACTTCACAGCTTTATGACTGTGGTGGTGGTCAAATGAAACAGAGGTATAAGTAATCCAAGCTTGAAAAGATAAGACATTTTAGAAGGCAGGCAAGCTTAACCATCATTATAAATATTGAATCCAGTTAAATTTTGGCAAAAGCAGAGGTTTTGTAAATAAGCTGCCTTCAAGGCTGCTAAATGACCTTACCGAGCAAGAGGTTTTATATTATGACTATGAGGTGGCTGTGAGCTCAATATTACAGGGTGTGAAGAAGGAACTTTGTATTCATCATCATCATCTGTGTGATCCCTTGATTTATCAGACAGAGAATTTGCTGAAGGAACAGGGCACCTAAGGAGATAAAAAAAAGATCAGTTTTGCTTTAACTGTTACATACTTGACCTAAGTATAATACAGAAAATACCCTTATTTAGCCTAAACATCCGTAATACACATCTGCTACATATAAGGTAACAAAAACACCATGTCAAACTAAAACTTGTAAGGTTACTGGCTTTTTTGTCACTGAGAATGCATAGAGAACAGGGCAGCTGACCCTCCAAGAGTTAAACAGCTACTTTAAGCAAGCACAACATAGCAAAGAATTGCAAAGAATTAGAGTACTAAATAGGCACTTACAAGGCTTAACCTGTTTGCACTTATCAAAGGAACTAAACAAAAGTTAACTCAGGACAAATAGTATTTAGCAGGGCTCAGTGAGGCAGCAGACATTCACCCTTTCAGTGAAGTCTTGTTCCAGCCATAACATTATTGAACTCCCAGAATCTGCCTGTATTTTAAATTATTTTTACTTCAGACAATAATTGTCTTTAATTGTCCTCCCAGACAAGAAGTGATTTGTATCACTTCTTGAAAGCAGTGGAAGCCCAGGAAAGAGGTAGACTTTACAATCTCCATTTACAGGTAACAAGTTCCATCATGGAGAATATTGCTGGATATGAGACTTCTTTTAAAACAAAAAACTAATTCCTACTATCTGGTTTTCCGTTATATGAGTGTAAACAAAATGATGGGCAAAAATTTCATTTTAGTGAGCAGTCTGGGGAAAGTAATTTTGTTAGATATTAACACGCTCAACATATCTTTTGGCCTTCATAAAATATAACTAGCTAGGTTATTAGTCTAGCAATCAACATCATCTACTCTTTCGTAAATAGAGCCCCTCCATTTTTAGCAATTCCTCCAATACATTAAGATAAATAAACTCACAAAACATCGGAAATACAAAAGCTTACATTAGGGACTTAATTTAACTTCAGCTTGATCATATATGAAAACCACAAACAGAAGTTTGATTTTTAAACTAGCTGAACATGAAGAGCAGTAAGTGTGTAACTTCAAAAATCATCTGGATATTACATTACGCAGTGAACAGCACCTTTATTCTTTGCCACAAAAAAGCCAACAGCTGGAGGACCTTGAATAAAGATGTGCAATGCATCCACAGCCATTTTGATTTGTGGCTTGAAAGTATGGCTAATGGCCCCGAGCTGAACTACATGCTACATTACAAGACACATCTACTTCATACATCGTTTAGAGAAGTTCTTAAGGACTATAAGGAAATATGAGAAGGAAGTGGACATACTTTCTCTTCCTGTGGTCTAATTAGTTTGATTTTATCCTAAGGGCAAGAGCTGAAATGACAGGCCAGGCCTATCTCCTCATTTTTTCAACACAAGCAGCACCTGACTCACACAGCACACTTCTTCACAAAGGAAAAACATATGTCTTTCACTATGTACTGCAGATGATGCCACATCACTTCAGAACACGCAGGTACTCTGTGAACAAAAACAAATAACTAACTACCATGAGCACTAGCCAGTCACTAAATGAATAAATAAATAAATAAAGGGAGAAAGAAAAAGAACAGAGAAAGAAGGGGGCCAGATGTGCTGCTTTTGTTTGAATATATTCAAAGTCTAGAGCTCCCTAGATACTTGTAACTTCTCAGACGCTCTTTCCTTTAATCAGTAATATACTTTCAACTTCAGAAACAAGCTCATGAAAGATGGGAATCCAACTTCTTTTGCCAAGACATACTAGTCAAAGACGGGGGAAAGAAGATTTATGGCACTGAACTGCAAACTCTATATTGCAGTTTTCAACCACCTTCTGTAGAGGGAGCAAAATTTCGCACAGCAATGCAGTGTGAAATTGCTTTTTCCACCTTTCATTACTCAGATGCACAAGAGGTTTGTGTCACTGCTGTATGGCCATTTAAAGAACAGAAGGTAAAAAGGTACCGGGACAATGAGAACTCTGTAGCATTCTTAGGTAGACAGTTGAAAGGCTCACAAAGAATAAATTTTCTCATTTCTGTGGACATGCAATCATTCTTACATGGCAATCCAGCATGTTCTGGAGATGTTATATATATATAAAAGCTGTGTTTTTTGAAAATAATCACAAATTGAATTGCTGGCTTCTGCAGATAGCAATGTTTGAAATACTAATATCTAGACCAGAAATGTCCAATACTGACCAATACCGAAAGTCCAATACCGACCAAACCAGGTTAGTGGTATTGTTTGAAGCTCTCTTCAAAGGCTTCAAAACTGGGGAAAAAACAACGAAAAACCTCCTTCTCTGAAGGCCCTATCTGAAGCTGGTTATAGGAGAGATTTTGATTCCTGGAATACTGTAAATTAAGTTAATTTTTTTAAGGAAATGTACAGAGTAAAACTGAGAACCTGATCATCACACTAAGTACAGCATTATAATAGCTGGTCTTATCAGCTTCCTGATAAAAACAGTTCTCAGACAGGAAAGCTAGAGGATTTACTTACTGACAATTTAAAAACTACATAAATTTGGTATACTCAAGGAGTACCAAAAATGTTTTCCCCTCTTCACCTAGTTCATGCCCCTGCTTTTTTTCTTTATTCAGTAGACACAAGAACCTAACTTATGTTATAACAAAAGCTCCACCTTTATTCACAGGATACCAGTGTGTATACATATACCAAAATCAATTTCCCAAAATTATTGCCCTGCTGAGAAATTGTTACTGGTTTGGAGCTATTATTAAAGACATAATTTCCACGTCTCCTGCTTCTGAATACTGTGTAGCCTTAGACAAGTCTTTCATGCTAGTAAAGTGTCTCCTTCCCTACCTTTACAGTATGGAAAATGTTTGCCAGGTTGTAAATATTAGTATGTGATTAATATTTGAAAGGTGCTTTGGATTTGTAAAGCAGTAGAAGAGTTAGAGTACTAACATATAGCTAATATACTCTCCATTAGGGTCCTAAAATTGTCCTATACTTACATTAT
Organism: Calonectris borealis; assembly: GCF_964195595.1. NCBI lineage: Eukaryota > Metazoa > Chordata > Aves > Procellariiformes > Procellariidae > Calonectris > Calonectris borealis. Next base: position 96,790,987 of record NC_134312.1, read on the forward strand.
CTTTTATTAATATTTCAGAATTCATATTTTAAAAAAACCATATTGCTCTTCCGATTCACTCCAGTTGTAATGATATTTGACTCTAAATATCTTTTGCATTTTTCTGCTAGATGTCTATCCCATTTCCTCCATGATTATTGAAATTTCTTCAAGATCAAATTGTTTTATTAAATCTCTACTGTTGTAAGACTAACTCTATGTACAAATATTTTACAGTTTTTTGTAACTAAACAGACCAACATTGTCATTATAAGCAAAGACATGAAATACTAAGGCATCTGTTTATCAAGCTGGTGAAATTTTCTATAGTTACAATTTAAAAAACTTCATTACTCTTACATCTTTAGAAGATTTGTATACAGAGGAATACAAAACTGACCAGTACACTGTATTTATATATTCTCTAGTTCCCCTTCCAACTCCTTAAGTGGAAATACTTTAAAATTGAAAGTCAGAATTACATTCTGGTAAGCAATGACGTCATACTTTCTGGTTTGTTAAATGAAAGGCTAGATGTCAATCTCTCATCCTACTGAGCGCCAATTCATTTTTGTCAAGCCACTTAATGTCCAGCTTAGTTGTAAACAGAACTCCAGGGAAACCAACATCTCACACTTATTTAGAAGTATTTCAGGGAAAGGTTCCCCTTCCATCATTTACTGGTAAACTGATTCACAGAACTTAGACACGATGAAGTTGCAGTCCATGTATTTCATTCTGGATCAGGACTGTGCTTTTGAAATGAATCCCTTTAATCTCCCCACTTACCATGCTTTGATTTGCACTGAGGAGTGCACAACTTGAATACTTTTCAGATTAAACCAAAATACATGATACACTCCAAGTGTGCCCCTACTATGTTCCGATTGCTAAAGACTGTTCACATTCATGGGACAAGACTATAGCTAGTTGAACTGCTGCCCCATAACATGTACAGTACAGACATCAGGTCCTCACTATCAACTCTTCTGTCCTAAGCGAAGTACTCCTTGCTAGTGCAGACAAAAGTTTTAATCTTGTAAGGCCTCAAGCAAACTTTGTTTCGGCAAAATAAGTGTTAAGTTATATAGACCACATGATCAAGTCAACACTTGTCAACTGCCCTTGAGTGTGCTCTACCCTAAAAACCAAAGTGTATATAAAGCAGTTCACCTTCATTCATAGAGGAGGACACAATTTTCTGTTTGTCACAGGGTAAGCCTGCAGCAGAACGAGAGTTACCACAGAACAGCTGATGCATCCAAACTCACTGGCCTGTCAAGCTATGAGCTAAGGACACTTTGTGTCCGCCAGAGCATCACCTCTCAGATGTCTAGAACCTGCACGTCAGCAGTGCTCCTTCTAACGCTGCTGGAGAAGCACCATGCCAAAGGCTAATTTCAAGGCAGCCGGGATTTCCAAGCCACAGTTGCCTTTAATGGAACTATGATTTCACCTTCAAAGTTTCTTAGCAAGGTAGAAGGGATAGCAAGAGGAGAAATACTTTTCGGTGCTACTTTTCCCTCAACTACCTCAAACCAACTAGATAGTCCTAATACATTTCTAGAATACAAAAGGTACTTGGAATTGGGTGTCTCATTACACACTCAAAAATAGATGCTCCCTCACAGAAAACATCACAGTGGTATAAAGCACTTTCGAGACAAAGCAGCTGATTTCTATTGATGTAGCAAAATAGGACCTACTCACAGGAATAAAACAAACACTTTAATGTGAAAATTTCTAAATTTTGGGGAAGAATGGTTCTGTATCTTTGGCATAAAAGTTTTATTTATTTTTTCAAGAATAAAATAGCAATTTGATCAAAGCTGCTAAAAATAATCCGACATAATTACAGCAGTCCAATAAAAGAATAACTGTTTTAACATGTAGGGTCAGCAACATAGTGGCTGAGTGGAAAATAAAAATCAGATGCTTGGTTAACATGAGTCCAACAATTCATTATTAAAGCATGGTTAATAATAAATCTAGTAAAATGAAAATAAATTGGCACTGTTTCCAGAAAAAAGATGCTAGTGCTTTTCTATTAATGTAATTTAGTAAAGAAAAAAGAAAAAAGTCATATTTGTAATGTCTTACTCAGTAAAACCCGATCAAACAAGTTAAGTAGGGATTATTTTAGAATTGTGGAGTTTCAACTAAGGGTCGTTTTGCCTCCTCATTATTTAGACTAAGACATTTCATTCACAGTCAATGTATCCTTCAGTCAAACCTTTAAAATGACAGACTTATGATAATAACTAGAAAAAATAAAATGCCTTGCAGCTGTATGAAACAAACTAGCTCTCAAGCCACAACTCTGCAGAGATCGGAAAGTAGAAAAAAAATGAGAAACTTGCACCAGATTGATTGCAGTAGCACAGTTGTGGAAAGCAAGAGTATTTTCGATCAAGTACAGTTCAACATATTTAAATGAGTGCTTACTCTAGTCAATTTAACAGGAGGAAAAATACACTGTAAAAATATTCTCTCTGACATTTCAAATTAAATCATGCTAAATATTATTTAGGTTATCTTTTTGAAAGCAATTGTTGTGATTGGTGGAAATATTAAACTTATTAAACTTGCTATTTTTGAAGATTGCCCCCTCCCCAATTTTTTCCACCTACATACTGTCACACAGTATTATAGATTATTGGGGTATTTTCTAGTGGTAACAAAAACTTAATTTGAAATCAATTTAAAACAGACATATTAGTGTTTCAGGAAACAACATACAATGATCAATTTTTAATTTTAACAGCCATTCCATGTGACATTTTAGTAGTTGTTAATTAGATAATTAATTAGATAATGAACTTCTTACCCCTAGGTTATATATTGATATTTTTACATTTTAAAAATCAAAATTTAAAACATGCTGTATGTTTTTTAAAAGGCTTAAATGCAAAACCAAACCAGAAATGAAAGTTAATTTATTCCTGAAAAGTTTATGGAGTTTGGTTTTAGCAAATGAAGATTTTCTTTTGGCTGGAATACGTCAGTGTTCTATTCAGAAGACTTCAGCTAATGAAGATATTTCTTTTGACCAAGCTAAATTCACACATTCTAGTTTTGTATTGGCTTGACATGGATTTTGTGCCTGTCCACATTGCTATGACATCTTGTGGAATTTCCAATGAACACTGCATGGTGTACGTATACATCGTACTTTGATTGTAGTCTACCTTTGCAAAAATCTGAGTAAAAAAATGGGATTTTCACGAAGCAGAATGTTTTGTTATTTCAACACTATGAAAAATAAAAATAAGAATCTTCCCCTCTTCAGAATTCAATTTGCTTTGGAATATGAAAGTATTTCGTTTGTCCATCAGAGTCATTGCTTTCTCTTTCTGACTTGACAGGATGTGGAACATCCCAGGGCTTGCACTGTATCATGGAAGGAGCAGTCAATCCAAGGAGATCAGCCTATAGAGGGGATTGATTACATGAGGTATCCAAACGGTACTCCTGGGATACCCTACCTCAATCAGGTTACATCACAACGTTCAATTACAAAAATGTCTGCATAATGTTCTAAAATTTGCTTCTGAACTGAAAGTAAACATGGAGAACTTCAACTCAGCAATTATTCCACCCGAACACATGTTTCTGAATGAAAAAGTCAATGCTCCACTGTACTTTTATTCTAGTGCTTAGGAAGAGAAAAACCAGCATATTAATGAAATGCTGAAATATATTTGTCTTATGTTACCACTAACTGAACAGCAATGGAATGAGTGCTGAAGATACGGCAAAACTACACACTAATGAGAAAATTCTCAGTATTAATATGTACTGACTGCCCAATTATTTTATTTAACAGCAAGAATCACAAGTAGTACATTGGAAAGAAACTGTATGACAACATCAAACATTGTGCTATGCTCTCTTGTTCTGCAGAAAATTCAGTGTGATTCAGAGTCCAAAGATACTTGCTATGCACAGCAACATCTTGGTACCAAATAAACAGCCATGTTGCTGGAAGACTAAGAGTAGTCTGCAACTTGAAATGACAAAATTTCCCAAACCATATTCTGGAACTCAGGGAGGTTGACTCCATTTAAAATGGATATAAAATGTTTTTGTTTGGTTGGTTTTTAGCCACAACAAAGAAAAGATACTGGTGTGAACCTTGGGTGTGTAGAAAGCTCCGTGTGTAGAAAGCCCAGAAAGCACGACTAGAATAGGGGCAGAACGCACACAAATAATGCTCTTTACCCTTCGTACTTGCCCTAGAATATCTCATCTCCTGCAATAAATAGCTCTGACCACACTTCTTCTGTAGTAGTAGCAAAACCAGACAGCATCTGCTCCCACTGCCAAATACCTGTGCACAAGATCTGCCACAATTTATTCTCTCTTCCTATAAAAATATAGTATGATCAATTAACATTAGAACTGCTCCCACTTAATCAATACAATTTAAGTTTCTTTTGTAAAGCCACATTAAAGTTCATGGAAAATGTATCACCAAGTTATACTAGTTCATGTGTTATCTTTTTTCTTCCCATTTTTCTTTTAGCACCAGAGAATCAGTGTTATTATCTAACATTAACTAACACATTTCTTTTACAAATAAAGTTAACTTACTTTATACTAGAGATGATGGAGGCAGATGGAAGAGGGGGTGAAAGCCGTGGAGGGACATCATATTCTTCATTTATCAGATGACCATTTGAAAAGACCTAAAAATCGCACAAGTGTTACAATGGGTCTCTCCTCCCATTTATCATCATGGATGTTCATCAACTAGTTATTACAAAATAGACCTTGAGAAGATTATGGGTAAAGGCTTTCCTAGGAGTTCACATTACAGAGCTCTTTTCTGAATTGACTCTTTCATACCTATTTCAGCTCATCCCATTTGGGAGCTGTAGAACACATTAGTTTAAAACTTCGCCAAAAGAAGTTGTTCCACATCACGGTTACTAGGTGGACTACTCAGTTACAGCTGAACTGCTTGTGAGAAAATCCAGATTTTGAGATTGCAAACCAATCAAAGTGAGAGAGACAAGTACAGTGGGAAAACAACAGGTAGAGTATGCTAAACATATTAATGTTTTTTAAAACTCTCTGACACAGTGCCTGCCAGAATCCACTCTCTACCCACAGGATTGTCTTCCTGATTCTCGGCTTTTACCAATAGTAAAAAGATTATAATACAATTGATACATGAATCAGGGATGAAAATTCATTAGATGTTTCCCTTGTGAATGTGCATACAGCCTGAAACGATAATTCAGAGTTGTCATTTGCTCCATTTAACCAAACGGCTTAGATCTATAACTTGAAGATGACAGTTCAAATAGCATTTGGTTAAAGAAATACATATGTAACTTCTCCAGACTACAATGGCACTTCTACACTGAGTGGTTATTCTGATTTGAGAAGTATTCATTCCATCAGCTTCAATACTGCACCAGACCACAAATGGAATGAAGATATAAACCTAACATCCTTTTAAAATCAGATTAAAAGCTATAGCATTTTAAACAACAGCCTAGTTGTAAGTAAAATTTTCGTGTTTTGCCTCAATGCTGATAAAAGGACATTCTAATTATATATAACACCATGGACTACTTAAGCACCTTTCATCATATATGTCAATGTCCTTTACCAATACTAACCAAATTTCAGTAACGTACTTTTGAAAAAACCATAACATCCATATAAAAAAAAAATTAAAATAGAGATAGAAAGGTTAAATAGCTTGAGACCTTGGGAAAAGCAAATAGAGAGAAAAATTGATGTTTTCTAACTACTGTGACTTAACCACAAATCCATCCTTCTTAGCACAATCCATGTAGTCTTCAAGACAAAAAAAAAAAGAAAAGCAGTTTTGAGGTAATAACCTGCTCTATGAATAAATTACTGAGCTGCTTTGATAAAACTGATTAGAGCGGAACTAGGAATTTTTTCTTAGGCCATCACCACTTGATCTCTTTTCAAACCTAAGCCTCCCCAACTGTACATAGTCTTGTAAGTTGTCTGAAGCTGCCTAATGCCAGAACCACTGCCTCTATGCTCTCCTCCCCAGATATCTTCAATTAACCTATAGAAACAATCCTTCAATTTTTTTGATAGAAGAAACACCATAGTTATAGACATACATACTATTCACTGCAACCAAGGACAGGAAAACATACTTCTCCTGTGGGTGACAAGCAGATGCCCTCTAGCCAAACCAAGCTAGACGATCAGTGGAAAGGTGGCAAGTGACAACTCTGAACACCCTCAGCACTGGAAAAGGATTATTGGACATTACACTGGACATTTGTCCAAGAGAAGTCAAAAGCTGCTATGGACAAATTACAATGTACAACTCCAGCAGCTAGAGTTCTGATTTAAGTATGAAGGAGGAAAAATTTAGCTAAAATATGTGTATTACTGTAAACAATTGACAAAGAAAAATGGAGTTGCAATGCTAATTATCCTGAACACGGTTTAGAGTATTGATGATAATACCAAATCAAACAATGCAATACTGGGGTCGTGCCACTGAGCACTTTCAAGGATGCTGCCCATATAGCCAGGGGTGAAGATACAACAAATGATTCTACATTTAGCTTGGCTTTGGATGTATTTGTTTCCTCTCTCTTAGGGTCAAGGCAGGTTGGATCTTCTCCATTAGAGTACACTGAACATCATGACTAATTTAATGCTCTTTGGAAAATAATGTTTTACTGATGAACAACACAACTGACCTTTAGAATATTTAGCTTTTTACGTTAATGCACACAATATATCTGGCAATTTAAGTATATTTGTATACATCATTTGGACATATTGCATACATTACAGATTGAAGAGGTTACCAAGTCCTCACCTCACCTATGACAGAGGTAACTGGAACATCTACTATTCCATCAGCAAATGCATACACAATTTTGGCATAAGGCACTTCCAAAGTGGACCTTTGAGATCCTATGTAACTATACTACAGCATATAGTGCTATATTATTATCATGCACCAGCTGTATGGATAATTTGCTAGAAGAATATAGCAAGTCTAGAATTTTCTCTCCAAGCCATTTTTTGAAGGGTTCATGTTAAAATTTTAACTTAAGACCCTCATGTACTGTTGCTTCACAAATTACAGTATTAACAAACCATTTATTTATGACCAACTTATTATTAAGTATCAACAGGAAAGATTCAGAAACAGCAGATCAACAGTGACCAATATAAACAGTGCTTTAGCCAATGCAAGACAATGCTGCAGGTAGGGTATCAAACCAGGATTGAACACATTCAGCTCATTTCATACCTTGGCACCTTCTGCAGGCAGCTCATGACGTCTATGTTTCCTCATAAATCCTGGATCAGAACTTATGCGGTTGTGCCTTCCATTTATGTTCGAAATTGCAGTCAGTCCTGGTTTGGGAGAAGCATCACTCCCTATTCGACATCCTACCAACTGACTTGTCCCAAACACATCTCTGGGACACCAGCCTTCAAGGGGCATCGGCTGGTCTCTGGAAGGCACGCTTTCCGGATGATGCAGGTGTCTGCTTATCCTGTTGTCTGGTGGAATTGGAGGGGGTCTCTCTGGTGGGGGCGGAGGAGGATCACGCAAGGGAGGTGGTGGTGCTGGCAAAGGTTTGTCTTGTTTCCTTATCATACAAGGAGAAGACTAAACAACACAGTAAGTTAAAAAAAAAGTTACATATAGGCATGCGTATTTCTCTCATGACCAAGTATGGCTTTACCATTTCTAATTGATATCTTTTCAAGGCATCACAGGAGTACTTGCCAGTAGGTTAGAAGTTAGTCTTGTCTTTGCATACTGCAGACAACCTGGCCTCTCTTCAGAAAGCATGCCCGCATTTCTGCTGTTGCATGAGTAACCCAAGGAAGGAGGTGGACAGGAAAAAAGAAAACTGACTGAGGCAGATTTGTCTGACCCATAACTTTTTTCCAGAATCCTTTGCTTTGGTCCTTTGAATCACTTACTTAGCTGCTGAAATGAATTCTGAGGGATGTTTGGAAAAAGCTGAAAGCCAATTTACCAGAAAAAAAAAAAAAAACACCACTTATACAGGTAGCTGTATAGCTTCTAAAAGCACAAATCTGATAAAACCAAAACATTTTCATTAGGAGTGAATTACTAACAGCATTTACAAAATAACACTTGGGCCAGGTCTTTACGAAATGTTTTTCTCTTACTACCAGCTACCGTAAGAAATACAGGGAAGATGATTTCCCCTGGAAGGTGTAATTTACATGGACTCTGTAAGCCTGCTTATTATTACCACTTGAAGAGATGGAGGCCACAAAAGTTTTAAAGTAAGAATAGTTATTTGCTCTCACTTCACAGGTTAGTCCACCCATTATTCTTCGAGCAGCAGCTCAACACGTTACTTAGATTGAAAATAAAGTTACTCTACCTGCAGTTCTATTCATATAAATAGGAATGTATATTAAATAAAGAAGTGTTTAATTCAGCTGCTACTTAAGAAAAATAGTTATTCTCACTGTCAAGGCAGGAACATAATGGCTAGGTCCAAATTTTTTTCTTATAGTTATAATTATAGTTATAGTTTTCCATTGCAGAAAAAGAGAAGAGTTTTTTGATTGAAGTAGTCGTCTTGGCAGGACTAAATTGTCTTTTTTTTTTTAAAAAAACATGAAGTTTTTTAAAGTAAGTATTCCTTGTGGCCCCCATCCTATTTCCCTTTCACCCCTCAAAAATTTTTTTTTTTTCAGGAAAAGTTTCAAGGAAAGAAACAGCACTTTCAAAATAATGTCACAGAAAAATTTAAAGCAATATTAATGTATTTCTGATTTTCTGGTTTTTATAACACATGAACTTTGTAAAACTATGCTATTGTAAAATTAATTTTTAATGGATGTACCAGATTTTTAGCACATATCCTCAATGTGTTACAAATTCCTTTGTATAATATAAAAAGTGATGAAAGAAGCTTAAAGAAACTATTCAAACTTCTATTTTTTCCTCTAAATGTAAACTGCTAGAATCTTAAAAAGAGGTTGATTTTCAAGCTTGAAGTAAAAACCTGACAAAAAAAATAGGGTACTTTATACTGGATTATTAAAAGCACACAGGTTTCAAGTCATGTTTTGAACTTGAATTTGAATTCATCATCTAAAAATCAAAATGTAAATCTAATTCCCCCTCTCTATACAATCACAACAAAGCTATCAACTCATAATAGAGAGCAACAAACATAGTATTTGTTCTCATTCATGCTTATCCACTCAAAAAATCATTAATTCTTTAGTATCATTAGTTTTGCAAAACACAGCATACAACTTATTAGCTATAGAGTCATACTTGAGTCCTAATATATGCCAGTTAAGGTTCTGAAAGCAGGTTATCTGCAAATACTTTTCTTGTAAGGATACTGTGGAAATTGAGCATAAACCATCATCAGAGCACAACATACAATTTAAATGAGACAATGACGTTAAAAATCTATTTTCAGGAAACTTTCACTTCTATTTATTTTCATGAATTGAAGTTTACTACCGAATTGATCCATTACAGCAATGTCTTTAAAATTCTGACCATAACCAAGTGCAATATAATCACTAGACAAACAGAGGTCATATTTGACTGACACATGTAGCTGTAAACATTTGACAGGCACTTGCCAAAGTCAACCACAGGAGATAAGAGACATAATCAATGTGGATCTAATCTAAAGTTCATCTAAGCTACAAGGAATTAAAGTTCTTTTGGACAGAGCAAACTCCAGAAAAAGAAAATACATGTGGAAAATTTCATTATAGTCTATATTCCAAAACAAATAAGCAAGCTCACCTTGAAAACAACCAAATACAATTTGTCAATATTCGTATATAAAGAAATAATGGTTCAGTAAGACTTACCTTTGGTGATCCAGTTGGGCTGGCACATGGTGACCGTGCTACTCCCTTCTGAATAAGATCCAGACGAGGAGGTACAGGTGGAAGACTAAGATGTGGGATTTGCAGGGGGTCTGGAAGTGGTTTTCTTCTTTGTGCAAGAGGGGAAGATCCCGGGGAAGTCACTGGTGAATTCTGCCTCTCATTGCACTTCAAGACAGAAAAAAAATATTACTAGTATTTACCTGATGACCGAGTATACAACTTCCATTCCATGACTAAAACATTTGATACTTGTCAGGTACTTACTAATAGTCATTTATCATAATGGACACCCTGCTACTCTTAATTAATAGACAGTATAGGTGCTTAGCTTACAATTACTGAAAAAGAAATGAACAAGTCATTCTACCTCAAAAATAACTAAGATCCAAGTTAACTTGTGATGAAAATAAAAGAATACATATTCCACTAATTTGTTTAAAAAACAAGCAATCATTGCCACACAAAAGGAAACAATCAAAAATGTAGAGATTCTACTGTAGTACTTCTACTTTTGATGACCTTCTTATCCTTAGAGAGTACTCCATCTAAAATTCTATACGTGACTTTTAAAAGCCAGACGCCTATGATACTCTGTTAACTGCAGCCCATTTTCAAATCATACTTCCATAGAAAATGGCATGTATGTGTCTTCTGAAAACTTATGCATCAAAATCATCAGCAAGCCAGTAGGCAAAGCAGTTATTTCTTTCCTCATTTATTTGTTGATTTACAAAAGTCATTTTAGGACAATTCAGTTTATCATTTTAGCAAATATTAAACTAATGACACACACACTTAACATCCCCCGAAGTGACAAATGATGATTTTTTTTTTTCTTGACTTGTCCTTTCAAATTCATCAGAACCAGAGATTTCAATCCTCAATACAGGCTCTACCCATTTTTGCAACTAGTTCCTGAACCTCATCTGGCTGAGTTTTAACAAACACAGTTTAGTTGTTTGCATGAATCAGTTAAAGTTACTTCTATGAACCCACTGTATTTGTATCTGTACTGTAAGCAAACCTGGGTGTTTATCCTGTTCTATGCTTTCCCTGACAGTAGACACGAGTAGCTGGACGACATTCACATCAAGCATCAGCCTCAGGCCACTTGTGCACTGAGGCATCCTGGTGTTCTTGCTATATAACTTGCCTATAGAGGCTAACAATCTGCCATCTTCTTAAGGCAAGCATATAAAATTGCACCCATCTCTAAGCTAAATCACTTTGATGGAAACCTTTCTCCTCTTTTCATAAGCTTTTTCTCACCAGTGCTATACATCCCATAGTGATGACAGGGATGGGACAAGGAAGTTCTTTAACAAGGTAAACAAGTAAACAACATTGCCTTTCTTTACATATAGTGACTATGTTAAAGAATCTGAAAACTTTGTAAATTCAAAAGGAGACCCAGGAAAAGAATCTAGTATACTGACTCCTTACCCTATGCACTACAGTTTAGTTTAGTACTCTGTCCTATACAATTGGGATTGCTACCAGATTTCCTTCAGAAATAGGAGTTACCAAAATATTACTGGATAACATCGCAAGAAAAAATGAGACAGAGGGGTGAGGAGGTGTTGAAGAGGTAGAAGGCTGAGGTTCAATTCCATTGCAGAATGATTTTTTTTTGTGATACGTAGGATCTTACCACTTGGTCTATTATGTGCAAGCTCAATGTCACAACTAGACATTCAATTTCAAGAGACTGAGCAACTCAAGATTCGTGCTCTTCATGGCTACCAGAAGCTTCCCAGTTTCTCCTTTCTATAAAGAAGTGGTCACAATGTTCATATTAAATGGCTTGAATATAGTCCTTAAATTTTGTTTCCTTTAACTGGTGAATGTCCCTGACCTTGACTGGAAGTCCATGAGGATAAACACATGAATGATTGTGAGGTGCTTAGTCTCTCTGAACATTATGGGAAGTTGAATAACTAAGCTAGATATGTGTCTCTCAAGCATGCCTGAGCAACCATAATTATAAAATTACTATAAACTGAATGCCAATTCTTCTTCCTTAACAGAAAGCATCTATCAGTTAAATAGCATAATAAACACCGTATCATCTAATAGCATTAGTTTTCAAAGTTTAGTTATAACTCCATCAAGCATTCCTAAAAGCCAAGAGCCATGTGATGTAACATATTCAATGCTTTGGTTTCAGCATCAGACAGAGAATGAATTTATTTCCCAAATTATTTGAAATACAACTAAAGAAGGAGGTCTCTCACCTCTAAAAAGATACAATTATTTAAAACAAATGGAAGTGTTGTAGTAAGTCTCTACATTTTAGGTGTTGCACAACATACTGTCTCTCAGTCAGCAGGCAATTACTCCAGAAGATCTAAAAAACAATCCTATATATAGGTAATAGGAGTTGGAAACAAAGAATAAGAAAAATATGAAATACTGAAAACAGAGTACTGGACAGGAAACATTTGTTTGGAATTTAAGATGTTCTAATGGTCATACCATCACATTAATTAACTTGAGTCGACTTGTGGGATCAAGTGCACCCTCAGCAAGTTTGCAGATGACACCAAGATGAGTGGTGCCTGAGGGACGGGATGCCATCCAGAGGGACCTGGACAAGCTCGAGAAGTGGGCCTGTGTGAACCTCATGAGGTTCAACAAGGCCACGTGCAGGGTCCTGCACCTGGGTCGGGGCAACCCCTGGTATCAATACAGGCTGGGGGATGAAGGGATTCAGAGCAGCCCTGCCGAGAGGGACTTGAGGGTACTGGTGGACGAAAAGCTGGACATGAGCCAGCAATGTGCGCTCGCACCCCAGAAGGCCAAGCGTATCCTGGGCTCCATCAAAAGCAGTGTGGCCAGCAGGTCGAGGGAGGTGATTCTGCCCCTCTGCTCTGCGGAGACCCCACCTGGAGTCCTGCATCCAGCTCTGGAGCCCTCAGCACAGGAACGGGAGCGGGTCCAGAGGAGGGCCATGAAAATGATCAGGGGGATGGAATGCTTCTCCTGTGAAGAAAGGCTGAGAGAGTTGCAGTTGTTCAGCCTGGAGAAGAGAAGGCTTTGGGGAGACCTTATTGCAGCCTTTCAGTACTTAAAGGGGCCTTGTAAGAAAAATGGGGACAAACTTTTTAGCAGGGCCTGTTGCGACAGGACAAGGGGGAATGGGTTTAAACTAGAAGAGGATAGATTTAGACTAGATACAAGGAAGACACTTTTTACAATGAGGGTGGTGAAACACTGGAACAGGTTGCCCAGAGAGGTGGTAGGTGCCCCACCCTTGGAAACATTCAAGGTCAGGTTGGACGGGGCTCTGAGCAACCTGATCTAATTGAAGATGTCCCTGCCCACGACAGGGGGGTTGGACTAGATGACCTTTAAAAGGTCCCTTCTAATCCAAGCTATTCTATGATTCTATTCCTGAGAGGGTCACCTGACAGAGTCTCAAAAGTCACACTGTGTAGTTATGTGAATCCACAGCTAAATGAACAACATTGTATTGACAGCATTTTAAGAATATCCATCACTGCTTCTCTATGACAACCTGCTTTTACACAGTTCTGCTCTACAGAATCACTAGGAAAAATGGTAAGTTCTTCCCTCAGTGAGCCCACTGGTCTCATCCATGTGAGAGTTCTTTTCTCCTGCCATAACAACAGTCCAGCTCCAGCAGAGACAGAAATCATGGAAATATTCACATTTAAAGTCCACTAGGGACTGATGTTATTTTCAGATTTATGGAAACAAGTGGCTGAAAGACATACCTAATATGTAGTAGGCAGTAACAAAAACTGGAACAATATGAAAATTTATTTAAAAATTCAAGATTCTTAGAACCTGACATGGTTTTAATCCTGTTGAAACAGAAGATTAATTTATGTGATAAACTTCTGGTTCCATATATATTTGGTTTTTAGCTATCTCTACCCATCATATTCCATGAATGGTAAATCACAACTGCCAAAATAAAATGGAAATTTTTCAAAGTCTTAAACATGTGAAAGGACTTAAATTTAAGCTTACATCAGCATCTTTTTCAGAATAGCAAAATAATCTTTCAGTCCCCTGAACTACTATTGCTAACAGCCACAATGCTATCAGAGCATGCTGTGGCCCCAGAGATTTCAAAAAGAGAACTGATGGTGGCCAACAGGTTAAAGAATAACTTACAAAGCACGAGGTAAAAAAAAAAAACAAACCCAACAACAACATCAAAAAAGGAAAATAGCTGATAGCAAAAGCAGTTTCTCTCCCTACAAGGAAGTTTAATCCATGTCACCACTTGGCGCTGAAGTAAGAGAGAACGCTTTGCTGAGAGAAACTCAAAATGATGATTCCTTGTTTAGATCTACTGAAACTAAAAATAAAAACAAACAAAACAAAATATTCCACAGCAACAAAAGGTTTTCTTCAGCATTCAGTATCAGATTGCCATCATATTCCCATTATTAAGAACCCCATATTTTTCCTGTTCACCCCCATCCAACCTGCCTAGCTGTATCATTTGATGTTTGTTGACAGCTAGGCCAAAAAGATGGCTGTACTTCATGTGGATGCCAGGGCATTAACAGATGTACATAATGCCTACTCTTTTTGGCAGACTCCCTAAGGATGAAGAGATTTAAAATTTTTCTGTTTGTCACCTACTGGAGATTTCCGTGTATTTTCTACTCACTGGAAATAAAGCAGCAATGAGAGCAGCACAGTGACAAAAAGATAAAACAAGCAAGCGATTAAGATACATACTAATACAAATGAACTGGCAGTGACAGAAGACAGATCTTCAGCGTACAAAGGGGCTCTGCTGCAACACACACAGACCTGTGCAATAAAGATGTAATTAAGGAAAAGAACACAGACTCCTTTGTAACAACATGGACTTCATCTGGTTGGCATGACTGCTGCCAAGGGAAAAGCAGCTGTGACTTCGCAATTGTACTGCAGAGCAGACCACACACTTGTGTTATTTAATCAGATGTATTTATTACTGGGGTATACTGGTATCAGTTTGCCCCTAGTGGTTGTGAATTCAAGAATAAGGCTGCTTTTGACATTGATTACAATTTCTAGTGAAGGTTTTTCTGATGGAAATATTAGCAGTCAGGCTATTGAATGGAGACTTTCAGCTTCAAATGCCAGACAGGCTCATATGAAAAGCATACTCAACACAACTCCCAACAAGTGACTGACTGAGGAATATTATCCTGATTGTTAACGTCCCACTGGAGAGAACTCAGTAATTTATAAATTGCATAATGAGACATCTAAGAAGGTCCAAGCAGACCTACACCAGAAGTGGACTTTTCATTTCCAAGTAGTTCCCTGAAGTTTCTTTCTTTATAATCAGATAAGAGTAACTCACATATTTGTTATTTCTTGTTAGGGTAAATTGTGGCCTAGACAGATTAGTATAATCTGGGCTTAAAAATTCGTATGAGGATATAAAGTTACATCACTTAACACTGATGGCTGTAAACGTTTTTTACATAGACAGGTTTGTTCTTTATTTGATCTTTCCTTTGCTGACCCAAGAAAATGCATGTGAAGGAAGGAGACGGAGTTAAGGCTGTAAGAGTCAGCACCACACTGCCCAAGGGAATCAGTAAAATACATTTTAACTAAGGGAGGCACACTGCCTCCCAGCATTTACACCTCTTTCAAATACTAATAACTAAGCAGTTAAGGACACTCTTGTTTTGTGGCATGATTTTACTAAATCCCCACAAACCAGGTGTACCATTAAGAAGGAAGTGACACGTATGTATGAGTTAAGAATGTACAGCTGAAGGGAATACCTGGATATGTATTTGAAGTCTTTTTTTACATATTCTGTATTTTATATGATGAAATTAAAAACATTATTACTACATAATACATGCCTTTTTTCATTACAAGGAAAAAAGTCAATTTAATGCTGTCCTGGTTCTGGCTGGAACAGAGTTAACTTTCTTCCCAGTAGCTTGGGGGTGTGCTGTGTTTTGGGTTCGGTGTGAAAGAAGCGTTGATGGCCCATTGATACTCGGGCTGTTGCTGGGTGGTCCTTGCACCGGGAGGGGGGAGCACAGCCGGGGTGGTGGACCCAGCTGGCCAATGGGGTATTCTATACCATGGGACATCATGCTCAGTATAAAAACCAGGTGTGTGGGGGGGCTCGCCCCCCGTTCGTGACACGCGGTCGGCGGTCGGTGAGCAGTTGCATTGTGCATCGCCTGCTTTTTGTATTCTGTTATTGTTGTTGTTCTCATTGTTATTATTACTGGTCTACTTTGTTTTATTTCAATTATTAAACTGTTTTTATCTCAACCCGGGAGCTTTTCCTACTTGTGCCCTCCCGATTGTCTCCCCCATCCCACCGGGTGGGGGTGGGGGGAGGGGTGAGTGAGCGGCTGTATGGGGTTTATTTGCTGGCTGGGGTTAAACCACCACAAATACTATGGAAATGAGGGGGAGGAGTCAAAAACATAGTCTCCTCCCATATTTTGAGAACCAAGGTCTTTTGTCATGATTTGTTAAGTTTGACCTAACTCATCTGCTGGAAGAAGCCTAATCATGACAAACAGTGGCTTTCAGCTTTGACAATTTCCTATAACTATTTTAAAGTAACAGGGTGAATCAAAGTCAGGTTTTGGTGCATTCAGACAGCTAGGAAATTAATTCCAGAGAAGACGGTAACTCCCCAGAGAAGATAACTTCATCTAGTTTTAGAAGAAAGCGTTTTTAGAGAATGTTAATTCACTTTAAGCTATTGAAAACCTCATAGACTGCTATACTGCTAGGGCCTTCCTCTATGTTTTCATGTAGTATTATTTGGATCAAACAATTATCTTAGCACTTCGAATTCAAAATTATTTGCTCTTAACAAGAGCTTCTGCACTACGCATTTTCCTTATTGTCTTTCTTTCTTTTTAAAAGAAGTGTATCAAGTTACGTCTTGTACACGGTAAAGTGACAGATAACTCTTAATTAATTGGGACAATGGATATTAAACATTAAGGAATAATAAACATAGTCTACTAGAGACTCTTTAAAAATGAAAAAAGCCATTTTTAATATTTACCTGAGCCAGTAATCTGCACATTTTTTTAATGTACATTTCATAATGTTGTACTTGGCTAGCACAAACTGAGAAAAGGAACACTTCAGGCAGTAACTGCATTAGCTAATCTGATACCATGGGGCTGGAAATTTCTCAGCGATGAGACAATTAACAGAGGTTTTGGCACAACTCTTCATCTTTCTTTCATAAAGAAATATCTGAAGACAATTTGGAAATTAAAAAAAATAAGCTGCTTGATGAGGCAGATAAACAGACTAATTGCAGTGGATTTCTCTAAAACCTCTGTTACAGCTGATCTTCTGCTGACTCATACACAACACCTAGCAAGAATGATTCATTTTTCTTAAAGTGTATCCATTTAGTCATTCCATTAAAGAATGAGTAAGTAGCTTTGTGATTACTCTTTTCCTTAAAGCCATTTCAAGTCTGAGGTCTCTCAGGGACTTAATTCAGATACCTCTTACAGTTTATGAGTACGCTTCAGTGATGAACCTGACTGTATGTGCTTCTAAAATGAGCTTACTGCAACTATTCTTTGCATTATGAATATATTTCCAAGTACAAGTCCCAAAGATAGTGAAAATTGGTAGTAACAGCTTAGAAACATTTTAACAGTGCCCCTCCCACAAGGCTTTCAGGACAATAAGCATTGATTTGAATATTTCCGCAACACATCATGAAGCCCTACAGTCACTTTCATCAGGACTTCATGTCCCTGGAACTTTCCTCTTCTAGCAAGTTTAACATCCCAGCTCACTACTAGCCAGATATGCCACAAGAAGATTTTCTCAGTAATACCACATGGTCTAGCCAGGTGATTTGAGACAGCCTATTTGATTTTCAAGGATTAACTGCTTTATGTTGAGGAAGCATACCACAATCCTTGCAATAAAATAAGAATTGAAAAATTTGTTCATTGGGATTAAAGTAACAACAGTATCAACAAGTTGGCTGCAAGAACTAAATTTCTGTCTTTGTCATCTAACTTCCATTGTTTCAACAAATGAAATGACTACAACACAGCCATTATACAGTACCGTGTTCACACTAACAGCATTAACAAGAAACAAAAGAAAAATTCAAGGGTAAAATCCTACATAATGTCATACAGGAAAAAAAGAATTTCTTTTAGCAGGCTCTGAAGAAACACTGTTTAGCAGGAAAAATAAATAATGATTAAAAGAAATAGACAAGGCTGATGAAGGCATTACTAACAAAAAGTGCATATAAATAATACCATATTCTATTCAGGTGGTGTGGTTAAGAGCATCACTGTACAACCATTGCAACAGTTTTAAGAAAAAAACAGCAGCTGAAAATCACCAAATGACCTGATAATTCAACATTTTCAAGGAAGGACTTCAAGAGGCAAACAAAGAATGGAAAATGCTGTTCCTAAACTTCAGGGATAATTAGTAGGTTTCTTTCACTGAACAATGAAATTAATGACATGAAAATAGCAAGCACCAAAGCACTCAAGTACTTGGTGAATACTGAAAACAAGACTTCTTATAGTAAAGCCTATTGTTCCTTCTTTTGGTAAAAGCATATGCGTTTTTGCCTTATCATGGAAGTGATAGTGTTATAAAAGCCCATCAATTCAAGGCTATCTCACAGAGGTCAGTCTGCAGACTGCAATTTAAGGCCAGGCAGGAAGGATAAACTGTTCCCAAGAGTAGGCCATGTTGTATTACATACACAACACAAGAATGATTCATATGACTTAAGAGGTTAGGAAGGATATCAGACATATATATATTAACTGACAGATACTCTCAGATATGAGGGTGAAACACTTTTTTTTAAAAAAAAAAAAAAACAATGAAAAGGAAAGAGTAAGACGTTACAGAATTAATTCCAAGGCAAGTATTTTATCTAGATGATCCTAGTAAAAGGTAAAACACAGAAAAAGCACTGTAAAATTCAGTGTTGCATGGCCTGTGACAACATCTATACCAGGCTAAAATATAGTAGTGAAAACTACCAACATAAAATAAACTTTTGTTAATGATAGTGCTTATTTATCCATGATAAAATCTCCTGTGACCAAAGAAAGATCCCAGAATTTAACATAAAGCACTTTCAGGACAAAAAACATCCCAAAACACAAAGTCACTATGAATAATCTCAGATACACTTTTCCCGCTAAAAGTACCTAATACCTAATACTAAAAATACAGAAGAAAAAAATCATAGACTCACATGAAACATGATTAATAGCTACTTATGTGCAATACAAATTGGGTTCCAAGTCACCTTTACAAAGCAGTAATATTTATAACCTATTTAGAAACTCAAGTCTAATCTTAAAATATTCTGTGCATGTGTATAAACACATAGGCAGAAAACTAGTAATATATTCTGTACATATGAAATTTTTTGTTCCTTACAAATAAAAGTTGTCCATACTGCGTATTTTGGATAAGAGTCTCAGCTGGTGCAAACTCATGCTTCCTCCATTATAAACAAAGTTAACTCAGTTCGCATCAGCTGAGAATCTGGATTTTTTTTTTCCCTCCTATTCAACTTCTGTATTATTGCTGCAATATTGATGCATTTTGTTTTTTCCACCCAAGAACTGTTCAGTGACTTGCTGAAACCTAGAGCATAAAGTGCAACCTCTCATTGTTTAAAGTTACAAGCAGCTTCATTTACAAATACATATCTATACCTGTTGTACAGTATTTGAAAATTTACCTTTCGGACTGAAGCCAAACGATTCATCATTAAAGACTCTTCTCTATCATCATCGTCATCCAAGTCCAGCATGGGCATACTAAAGCTATCAATAATACTGCAGCACCTGGAGTTTTCATCCCTTGGATCAAAGGGATCCACAATGATTGGTTCAGTTCCTTTGATTTCACAGCGGCAGAAAGGGCAGCCTTGGCCATCAGATTCCTAAAGCAAGACAAAAAAGTACATAAATTTTTAAAAATAAAAAATAGAGGTCATTTAAAAAAATAGGTCTTGTATCTTTCTACACAAAAATGCCCTTAACAGGTCTCTAAGAGCTCATAAAGAAGCACTGGAGTAAACAGATTCATAGATTTTTAACTATAGTAAATGGTAAAATGACTGCACTTTTAAAGCTCTCCTCAAAAGATTAAGCTTCACTTAAAAATAACTAATCAAAATGCAACCGTTATCTCTACAAAGCACCAAAATTGTAATTGTCATAGTATTACAGCGCAGGAAGTAACACCTTGTGTTTTAGGATTACAATTTTCCTATTTCTTCAGAGGAAAGAAGGCGAGGTGTGTAGACAGAGATAATGCATTTTATTATATATCTTTTATATTAAAGTATTTATTTTTCATTTTAAGTTAGAAAACGCAGATGAGCTTTAGGGCATGCAGCTCTTATTCTCTGAGTCCATCATTCAATGAACTGTAATATTACCATCATTCAGCGATATGCATACAGAACATCTAAAGCTACAAACATTTTTTGACATGTTTACCTAACAAACCAGGACTTTACTACATTTTCAATAAATTAGGTAAAACAAGGAACTATTTTCACATGTTATCAGAAACAAGAATTAATTGAATTTTAATTTCTAAGTGGTATAATGTGTTAAATGATTTTCAAGCAGCCATGTTTCCATTCCTTTTACTCATTTCAGAAATATTTTTTTCCCCATCAGAAGCAATCAAAAAGCCTTTAAAGTAGATTTCAGACACTAATGAACAAAAATATCAGAAAGTCTTTCAAGCATTTATAAAGAAATTTTTCCATCATGCGGCACAATGTAGATTTGAATTTAAAAAAAAAACCAAACCACACCCAAAAGAGCCCTCAAGCTTTAAGTGATCAAGATAATTCAATCTGAATTCAGAAATCACGTTGTGTCATATTTGCAGTCAGGTAGACAGACAGATAAAAAGATATGAATATCACAATTAATTCTAAACAACCTACCTATTCTCAAACATCATCAAGCAATCAGAGCTTTTTGAATTCTCGGATGCAAGGACAGCTTTATTTTTTTTCTAGCATTATTTTTATCTTGACACTTGCCAGTCTTACTAAACTGACAGATGATTTTACAGTTTGTGGAAGAACTGTATCCCAAGGCCAGATAACTATAAGTGATGTCTCCTGACAACAGTCATGTCTATTTGCATGGTTAGTACTGGATTTTCATTTTGTACAGAAAGATACACGTAATCTACTTTTAACAGCCTTGCATCCTAATTACAAAGGATTAGTCAACATCACTTACTACCTCAAAGAGCGCCTCCAAATTATATGGACCTACTGAAGTAATCACTGTCACGTGAACAGAAGTCCTCCCTTACTCATTCAATTCTTTACAGTTTCATTTTCTAAAAATAGCCTTGCAGATGAGGCACAGAGCTTTTCATTTTCAAGGCTTTCTTGTATCCGTGTTGTCAAATAGTTCTGTATTAGCAGTATCCTTCCTTTCTTTTCAAAAGCACCAAGTTCACCAAAATATATTGGATAACTAATCACAGCAGCGGAGACTTGTATTCAACAGTATGAATACAACTGAGAAATTAAAACTGAGATCTGAGATGTCTATACGAATACACACATTTGTCCATGCCCACAGAAAGGTTATTTAGAACATTGACAGAGTAGCTATTGTGAACCTTACAATGCAGCATATATGCCCATATGCTTTTAGAATCAAGTCCAGACATGTAGTTTCCAGACAAGAATAAATTTCTGTGGAAGAAAATGAATTTTACTCCTGTTGCATAATATGAAAAGGAAACAGTTAAACCAAGTCTTATTTGAGAGACTGATCTCCATAAAGGTGAACAACTCTGAATCATCCTTCGTATTCTATGCAGATCTGACGTTGCTAACTCAATTTTTTTCTGCTTGGTGAAAACATTCTGTATTGGACCTCTTGAGGCATGTCTAATGAGCCATTATGCTACCAATTAAACACTAGCCCACCAGAAGCTCGTAACAGCTAACGCTGTTACAGTGTAATATTTCTTCATTCCCTCAATAATTATACAAAATCTAAATTTGCAATAAAGTCCGAAATGTACCTGGCCGATTACAGCTGGTTGCAATGTTCTGATGAAGCTTCATCTTTTTGAACATGTCAGTTCTCTGAGCCTAAAATGCTTTGTTGTCCTCTTCCTGAATCCCTAGCCATTGGCCAAAGTACTGAGGACCTTAGCTTCTCAACTCTCCAGAGCACATCACTGGCACAACTCAGGAACACGCTGCTACCAGCTATGAGACACCCAGCAATCAAAAGTACAAAGATTTCAGTCCTTTTGCTTAATCCTTACAGCTAAGGAGAAGGGGGGGGGGGGGGGGGGAAGCTACAGACCTTAGAATTTCAGAATTTTTTTTAAGTCAAATATTAACATAGTTGGACCTCTATGTCATTCAGAATGAAACCAGTAAGAACAGAGAAAGGGTACTCCTGAAATGAGAAATATTGTTCCAACTCAGCAGCTGCTTAGTAGTGAAATAAATACTCTTATTTGGGTATGTCTAAAATGGAATTTTCTCAGAATTTCTGATCTGTGGGCAATTTGAAAGATTTGTGTTTGAAGCATCAAACTCAAATTTCAGAAAGAACACAAAATTGGAAACTGAGAATACTCCTTTTTCAGCAAGCTTTATTGCTATTGGAAGAAAAACTCAAATGATACTTCCAATACATCATGTCAGCTTGCTAATGATGATTTCTTAATTAGGAATTTGAAAAGAAAAACTATAGTACTTTAAGTCATATCTCAAACTCGAGAATGAAAACTGAGATGAACTCATTTAAAACCAGACTAGAGTCAAGGATTCTTTTTACTCTTCTCACTACATTTGTAATCAATGATTGGTGCCTAACTGTGGAACAGAGTCCTGCCTGAGAATGGGATGATCCTTACTTCTCCCCACAAAATATAGATACGAAAGAAGAAAGGGGAAGGGTGAAGGAGGCAGAATTGATTCAGTTTGAGCACCTATTAGAGGAAAGTCTGAAGTTGTAAAGAGGAATGACCTCTGCTTTTAAGTCAAATGCTTGTTAACTGCACTGAACTAAAGGTACCAGTTCTCTCTTTTCCCACAGTCTGGTATGTCCATGAACGAGACGGACAAAACACACCAACTTGTGTCACCAGGAAGTCTCTGTGGTTCTTGGGATATTCTTTAAATGACATTGAGAGATCAGAACTTCCCCTCCATTCAATCTCTTACCCCAACAACTGTCTAAAGCTAGGTGGTTTAGTGCTTTACATATTATTAACATGAAACACAAGAATCAATAAACAAAATGCTGGTTGACAGCCAGCTGAACATGAGCCGGCAGTGTGCCCAGGTGGACAAGGCGGCCAACGGCATCCTGGCCTGTATCAGAAATAGTGTGGCCAGCAGGAGCAGGGAGGTGATCGTGCCCCTGTACTCGGCACTGGTGAGGCCGCACCTCGAATACTGTGTTCAGGTTTGGGCCCCTCACTACAAGAAGGACATGGAGGTGCTGGAGCGTGTCCAGAGAAGGGCAACGAAGCTGGTGAAGGGCCTGGAGCACAAGTCTTATGAGGAGCGGCTGAGGGAACTGGGACTGTTTAGCCTGGAGAAGAGGAGGCTGAGGGGAGACCTCATCGCGCTCTACAACTATGGAAGGAGGTTGTAGCGAGGTGGGGGTTTGGTCTCTCCTCCAAAGTAGCTAGCGATAGGACAAGAGGAAATGGCCTCAAGTTGCACCAAGGGAGGTTTAGATTGGACATTAGGAGAAATTTCTTCACTGAGAGTGGTCAAGCATTGAAACAGGCTGCCCAGGGAAGTGGTTGAGTCACCATTCCTGGAAGTATTTAAAAGATGTTTAAATGAGGCACTTAGGGACATGGTTTAGTGGGCATGGTGATGTTGGGTTGACGGTTGGACTCGATGATCTTAAAGGTCTTTTCCAACCTTAATGATTCTGTGATTCTAAGCTTATTTTTCCACAGGCCATTTCATGACTTGTACTACTGATTGAATCCTTCTCTCACCAAAGACATTCTGTCTCCTTACAAAACGCTGTCTAGTCAGTTACCCTCTCCCAGCTGCTACCTGTTCCCTTCATGCCTTTTGAATACATCATGAAGTGACCTGGGAGGCTGAATTGGCATCAAATGCCCAGGTTTCACTGAGTAGATACTGCGCTCAGGAAATAGTTTCCACTTAGCAGCAGTCAGCAAATGGCCTTGGCAAGCCTACAAGTCCAGATTTTAATGACTCCTGGAACTTTATTTTTCACAGGTTTTGGTCCACAAAATGAAAAAGTTTATCATTTTAAATACATATGTCCTTGAACCCTCTTACTGAGTACCTGGAAAAGTAAACATATACCCACCCTGTGAACAGGGATGTAACAGAGAAATCCACCCTCTTCCCCACTAACTGAACTATGACAGTACCTGCCACGCTGTAAGACAAGAAGTGCACATAAGGTGTCCACAAGGCTCTATCTTCACATCCTTGTCATTTTCTGCACAGATTTTACACAGCTGAAAAGTGGAACCCATTTCACAGTACAATTCATACTGCTCCTGTAACAGAAGAAAGTCAAGTGATTATTTCTTTACTATGATTTGTTCACAAAGAATATACTTAAGCACCAGTAGCGACAAACATTTCTGAGTCCCCTGTTTTCCAACCCACTTTACTTATTAGTCAAGGAAACAATTGCTACTGATCTGTTTAAAAGCCACACTAAGGTTACTGAAACAGCTTGCTTTTTCGCTTCTTCAAACCTATGATATACTACAATACATGCTACAAAAAAGTTTAAAATAGTTGTGCCTATTAGGTTTTCTACAGACTTCTCACATGTAACTACTATGCAAGGCATACGTCCTGCTTTTCCTTGGTTGCAGTTGAGAGGAAGATAATGAACACATGGTTGTAAGTGAGAAATTGAGTGATGAATGGGAACAAAATTGGGATTTCCTTTTCTAGGTATGAGTTTAGGACTAATAAAAGTTATTGGATTGAAAACTGACAAGCAAGAGGGCTTTCTACCTACAGCAAGGATGTAGTACAGTAGTATGGTTAACTGAAGTAAACAACCCTGTGAAGGAAGTATAGCAAGAATACTCCCCAGGATAACGTGCCAACAGTCATGCACAGATCGTTCAGTACTTTGTATCCCTACAAGACTGACAGGAAGGTATAAGAACAGGAGGAATAAATAATAGATAAAACTTGAGTCCAGAACAATCTTCCAGAATTAGGTATCGTTGGGAAACCAGCAATCAAATGCATTTGTGTAGAAATAAAGGTTTTTTAGTCTTAAAAAATCAAATTTTGAAAGTTTAAAATACGTAGAATCCAGGTCACAGGAAAATAAGCAGCTACTGCTGAGAGTAAAGGGAGGGGAAATGAGGCTAAGAAAAAGAGAAAATGAAAGAGACAGCTCATATCTGCAGCTGTAGTCAGCATGTAGTAAAGATGCTTATGGTGGAGCTCTCACAAAGAATCCATCTACAGGAATCTAGCCCTGCAGTCACTTTTATACCATCTTTTCGTAGTTTAAGCAGCTCTAGTGACAGCTTTAAACTACTGCAGTTATATATTATTTAAGGCAGCATTCACAGAGTTCAGACTCTGTTGAATTACCGTCAGAATTAACTAATGGTGTCCTCATAACTACAAGTTCAGAAGCAATTGGATTCATTCAGGGAATTCAAAATACAACATGATTGGTTTGTGAAGAACAAGGTAATCACTGGGAATGTCTAAGCTGCTTTTCTTTGCCTTGAGGAAAAGAAAGGATACGGGGCTACAAAATCTTTCTGTGCAACACAAATATCTGATATCTCTGCATTACTCTTTCATTACTATTTTAAGACTGGAGGGAAAAGAGGGAAGTCAGATAAGTGGAAGCACTCAGACTTTCTTCAGGTAATTGTTTTTAGGAATTCTCTTACTTAGGAAACAGATATTTTCATAATGGTATTCCTGGTAATACCATAGATGGTAGTGAATACTTCTTTTCTAAAATATTTCTGGAGGTGGAATACACATAGAGCACTCAGAATTACAGAAGATTCAGCAGGTCATCCAGTCTGCTCTGAAGAAATGGAAGACCGTCTGAAACAGCATGGCTTGTATCTAGTCTGATGTCTTTCCTTGAACATATTGTCAAGTCTTGCAGACGCTTTTGTCAGGAAAAATGCTCTACACAGTATACCTTAACCTTCTAGTGTTAATTTCAGCACCATTTTTAATCCAGCATTTGTCTTGTGGTGGCTACTTCCTATTACTTGAGTATCAAACATCTGCACGTTAGTTTATCACATCATCACTTAACAAGACTACAAACACATCTAGATATTCTAATTTTCTCTGCAAAGTGACTCCCTTTAGGCACTTAGTTATTTCTGTTGTTTTTCCCTGATCTCTCTTTTAATTTGCACAATAGACAAAGAAGGAGAGAGACCCTGGAACCGGTATCTTCGTGATATACGGAGTATACTTCTCCTCCTGGACCTGTCAACAAACTATTCAGGCTTCAAAACTACCATCTTGATTTTATTTCTGTATTCTTATCTGCTATTAGCAAGCAAACACCAAGCTACATAAACTTGTAACATAAATATCAGAAAAATCTTTAATAACCGTTAACACATTTCTCATTTGGAAGAGGCTTAGAATAAACAAAACTTTCCAAGACATGCTGTCTGCATCACCATCAGTTCTAGAGTTTAAAGGATTATTATCCTGTTCTTCATCTAAGTCCTTCTATCAACAACATATTTTCACTCTTATGAATTTATTTCTCACATTTTAATAAAAGCTTATTAGGATGAGATACTAAGGGAAGTGAAGATTACAAAATAACTGACAAACTCTGCAACATACCTGTGTGACTTTTATGTGATCATGTGGTGTGGGTTCACATAATCCTGTCAAATCAGGATTATAACTTCGTCCATCTGGGAACAGATAGCTGCATCACAAGACAACTGTTATAAATATGCACAATTCTTTAGCTTTATTAGCTAAATAATACTTATGAAATTTCAAAGGGGCAGAATAAGTTACAGTAGACGTTATGTAAAATGCATCATCTTTCCTCAGCCACCTTTCTTATCTTTTGGGTGCAACTGAATTGCTACACATGCATTTTAACACGTGCTCAAGTCTATTTATAAAAGCACAGAAAAGATTTTGACAGCACATGCATAGCTACCACCAGAATTCATCTGACCTTTGATTAGCAGATAACGTTGTGGGAGTAGCTCCACAGAGTATTATTTTAGATCTTCATTTCACAGTGAGTTTGTACTTGCATATGTTCCTAGTGATCTCTCCACTGCGAGCATCACTCTCAGTGACTTTATAGACTATTTCAAGTAATGGAACAGAATAAAAGGTAACACACACTTGTGTATACCTCTGTGTATTGTGATATATATAATATTATATACATGTCATAATATTATATATGTGTATATGTGTGTATATTATGACGTATATAAATCTGTGTATACTATGACAAGAATCTACACTGAGAATCCAAGATGCAGACTGGACTTTAAGCAAGAACCGATGGGGGCATTTCAATCCTGTGGGAAATTAATAATAGGTTAAATGATATTACAGAGACCCTAAGTTATTCTATATTCAGATTTATGTCACCTCTAACCTGGAAACAGTTTCTTGAAAGTCGTGTTGTTAAGTCACACTGTGAGAAAGTTATATTTACATAGAGTACAAAAACTTCACTCTGCCTTAAATATTCTCAGCTCTAGTTTTTGTTTGCTTAGTTTTTGTCAAGTAGAAACACTACTATTGTAAGTGTGTTTTTTATTATAGGTATGAAATCATCATACCTGGAAAAAAATTGCAGGACTGTGAAGGACTGAGAAAAATTGCAAGATTGTAAAGGGTTTCTCAATCTTTTTTTGAGGATTGATTAATTTTCACGTTTGGTTTTTTTTTTCCTTCATTATGATCATGTGGATATATCAAAACATGTATCCCAGTGAAAAGATTTTGACAACAAAAATTTGTCTGTTACTTTAGCCAACCTAGTAAAAATGTACTACTTCTCCCTATATAACTTAGATTCTCTTATAATTATAAATCTTTTCAGTAAACTATTAGAACTTGGAAAATGTTCTGGCTGTACAATATATAAAAAAGCAATTACATAGCTTTCAAATCATTGTCCAGAATTAGACACGAGTAACTGGCAGTAGTAATTGCTCAATAAGCTTAAGTGCCTTTGGGACTCTTACTAAAGGTTGGGGGAAGGAATCAATGTGACAGCTGCTCGATTTTATTTTCTCCTGGAATTTATCTGCTATGAGATATGGCTTTGGCTAACTTTGGTTAACTTTGGTTAATGGAATTACTGGAAACAAGTGTTTTTCAAATGAATAAAAGGGATGGTCCTTAAACTCTGAAGGAATGCTAAACACCATATCCAGATTCTCTGTTTTAAAGATCTTTAATAACTACCCACATAAGCATTAGAAGAACAAGGAAATCAGGATTTCATACCTATGGTGACTATAGGAATTTGTACTTACAATCCTTCCCGGCTGCCATCAATCAAAGCTTGAAACAGAGGCTTATTGTGAGGTATGGTCTGCAATATGTTCCCATCGCCAGTCACATATCCAATAGCCCACTGTCCCAAGCGAGTGCAACTCAGTCTGAAAATGTAGCTTGAGAAAAACAGGATGAATAAAAAGTCAGCGTTAATCAGAGTTCGGCAGAACAAGTGAAGAGAGCAAGGATAGCCTCTAGTTAAGACATTGAATTAGGTCTCTGAAGATTTGGCTCAGATTCCCAATTCTGCCACGTGTTCTTTGTATAACCTTAAATAAACCTGCGTCTTTTACACTGTCAGTTCCTCATGGGCAGAAATAAGGTAACAGTAGCACCCTACCCCCAACTATTCATTTGCTTGCTTTTTAGTTCTCAAAGTGAAAGCTGCACATTCACTGTGAATAGTCCTATTACACAGATGTAGACATACCCACAAACCTTTTCAAGAAGTGTATTGTATTATCAAGTCTCCATAGCTACAACATATACCTTTTGTGCATACACAGGCCAATAATCTGAACGAATGGAAGGGGAAATATAAAACATCTTTAGATGCAACAGAAATGTGAATGATTAATAATAAAAAACTGCTCTACTAGCAATGCTAATTGAACAGGACAGAAGAAATATCACTTATACTTCAGAAAATACCAGATAATACCAACCCAACTGGACTTAAATTTAAATACTTTTGTGTGTTACAGGTGATAGCTGGGAGTATACATAACACAGACAAAGAGCAGAGTAGGAAGAAAAGGAAGTTGATAGGCAATGGTATCGGGCATGTGTAGTTGTTCTTACTAAAAACTCTAGTCCCTTTCATGTCAGACACCGTCTTATATACAAAAACCTCATTCAGAAAAGCATCCCACAGTGAAATACCACATACTCAATTTTGTATTATAGAGCAGCTTTTCTTAATTATACATCAATTTTTTATTTCCTTTCAAGCTGCTTAAAATGAGAAATCTTAGTCTCCCTGAAGTTTGGCATAGCTCTTATAACCTTCAATAGGGCGAACATTACATTGAAGTAGCAACTATTCATTTGAACAGAATCTTGTAATTTCCAGGATGTTCTAGACAGATTAAAGAAGCAATTTCACTTCATATCTCCTCTTTCACACTCCAATATTTCACCTAAGCAATTCAGAAAGTCATTTTCTAATACGCAATAGCAAGTTATCTTAAAACTAACTCTCTATTTACAAGGAACATAAAGGCAACTTTGGATAATTTCTCTTTTACTTCTCTTTTATAATCACAGAATCAGAATCAATAATAGAGAAAATACTAAGTATTGCAACCACTCTCAAAATCAACCTAGTTCTCTGACTTCCGTAGTAGTGCTCATGAGTGCCAAGCTAAAAATCAATGTTATTCTACTGGAACCACAAGATTCTGGTATATATGCACTTAACCAGTCAGGTAACTTAACAAGAACAGTATATCGTTTGCTAAAAACCAAAAGAAACCAAGTACAGAATATAGGTATAACTGTTGCTAGACTTCTCTAACAAGTTTCAAAATGATGCACTTTTAACTATGTATACATGTGATCCTGCAGCAAAGTTAGACAACTAGACATTAGGGAAAAAAGCTTCGTAACTGAAAGGTAAAGCGAGCAAAATAAAAGTTAACAAATACAGAATTAAATCCATTAATGGATTTTTATTTCTCCAATCTGAGTGAAGAAAAAAATAGGACAACAGAAGTGGCATAAATGGTAAAAGTTCAGTTTGAATAATTCAGTATGTATAGCAACACATAGAAATTATTTAAAAACTCTACATGTCAAGATATTTAATCTGACAGATTCCTTTTCCAGGTGCAGAGTTTGTGATATAGAATCATTACGAGCAAAGAAAAAAAGAATATATGAACATAAAAACAACACTTAAATTATGCATTTAATCAGTGCTGAAATGTGCTGCCATGAAAGATGTTAAGATGATTTTTACTTTACTATTAAGCAACTATTCAATGCAAATTTTGAAAAGCAAACTGTATTTTCAAACATGCTTTTCAAGAATGTATTGCTTGTTGTACCTAATTCAGAAGAAGAAAGGAAAGGCAATGTAATTTCAATTTTTTTTCTGTTTATTTGCACTTATTTAGACTTTTGTATGCTAATGCAATATTTTTTGCTTCATAGCACTGTAAAAGAATTATGGCGTAAAAAACAGATCATGGTTACATAATTCCTATGTCTTAAAATCCAAAACGTCAGCATTTTTTGAATGTGGCGTTCTGAGCGTTAGTATTAAACTATTTTTAAAAATACATTTTGATACAAATAAAATCACAAGTATAAAAAAAAATCTACTACTTCTCTTATTCACTCTGTTACAAAAAAAAAAAAAAGCCAAAAATTCACTCCTTCAATATCGCAACAAGTGTAAGTATCACACAATATAGAAGTATGAACCTAGAATAATTATGTAGCTTCTGAGACAGCAAGTTTATTTGGAAAGCAATAATCAGCAAAACCTCTCACCTCCCAGGCTTAGTGCTGTATTTTTGCAACCTCGCTTTCACTTCATCATATGTCAGGAATGCCATATATCCAGGATGCGTCACAGCTAAGAAGTTCCAATTCCTTAAGATTGAACCCCACGGCTAAAAAGAGAAGACAAACAATTAAACAGATGCAGCCAGGTAGTTACATATTTCTAGTAAAACTTAAGTCAATTTGTCAGAGACACCAGTGTTTTAACTTCAGCCGAAAAATACACACTTTTGGTTAAGGTCTAAATAATACAAAAGACTGTCCTATATACCCAGCTTTGCTACAAGGGTTCCTTCAAAAGAATTATTCCAAGAACATCAAGTGTAAGTTTTTGGATAAAGATTTTGAAGACCTTGAATTTAAGGGATCTCCTATTTGTAGCTACATAAAATATTAATCATCATATTTAATTAGAACCTGAAGAATATGGTTCCATGATGGTTTAATAAAAACACAATTAAGCCTATTCTTGAGAGGTCCTGAGGCACTTCATAGTTAACGATAAGTAACACTAACAAATGAAGCCTAATAAAGCCATCAGTTTGAGCTGTCATTCCTTTTCTTATTCCCTACTTCCTGATTTCTTCAGTTACCATAATGTTATTACAGCCAGAAAATAAAACAAATATTGACAGCACTTCATGGCAGTCTTTGCTGACCTGAATAGCAAATGCTTCAGAAAACTCAGTGAAACGTGCCTGATATGCTATCACTTTGAAGAATACAGAACAGTTGTTTACTGTAAATGAAGGATGATTTTTAAGTAGTGGATTAATACAAATATATTAAGTGTTCATTGCCAGCACTTGCAGAGACAAGAAACTGCCTCTGAATTGTTTGGAGACTTTTTTTGTGTATTTGTCAAAAGATCAAGGCAGGTGAAGTTAAGCAACACAAGAGAAGAGGCTTGTGTGCTTGTGTGCCCTGCAAATTCCCTTTAAAAGCACTTCTAAAGGCTAGAAAGACAGAGATGAAATGCCCGTGTGACACAGTTGAGCAGAGTATCCTAACAGTTCTGCTTGAGATTATGACACATTTCCCAGGCAAACCCTAACCACTACTTAAATATGGATGAATACCTGTTTTATTTTCAAATTAATACCTCTTCAAATCAGAAGAAATATTTCAAATGAAATAGAAGAGTAAGGTTTCAGCACAGAGGCCATAAGAAACCTCAAGTGTTCAAATTTGTACAAAAGAAAGGAGAAAAAATCACA
Source organism: Calonectris borealis (assembly GCF_964195595.1). NCBI lineage: Eukaryota > Metazoa > Chordata > Aves > Procellariiformes > Procellariidae > Calonectris > Calonectris borealis. The sequence goes on from NC_134312.1 coordinate 96,823,132, forward strand.
ATCCTAGATGCAACACCGCATCTTGCCAGCTCCTCTCTGCATCCTTACCAAAGATGGATGCCAGGAGGCTTCATCACATGAAAAATTTTAGCTGCCCTAACTAGAGAAAAAAAGGGAGTTGACTCTTCCCCTTTCACCACACCAACACTGACAGTTCCTTCACAAAAACACGATGTTCTTTCTCCTGTTGTGTTACTCAAGTCCATGCATGTACATCAAAAAGGATGATCAAACACTCAGTACTTGTTTTGTTGGACCGTGGTAATACAAAGGCTTGCTACCATGCATTATAAAATAAATTCAAGTAGCGTGCAAATTCCCTGGTTAATCACAACCATCAAGCTTCTAAGTTGACAGTAGACAGTATCTTCCTCAAATGCTTGGGACTCTCTACAGAGTATCACACTACTGCTATACCTAGAAAATTATGTGACAGTATGACTGAAAAATCAAAGGGCAAGAACTCATAGCTTGCCTTGTGCACACAAACATAAGAGTATTATAAAAGCAGAAATGTTAAATGGGAAAAGATTTATGCGCTTTCTTTTCTATGGAAATATTTTTGCATAAAAGGACAACTTAACTGAAGATGTTAACGGTGGCAGAATGACGTTCCTTTCCTTCAAAGCATCTACATATTCTGCCGTGCTAACTTTATCTCTGGTCGGAGAACACAGCACAAAGCTGTGCATGCATACAGTGGGGAGGCAGGGGGAGCAACTTTACTTTTACAGGATCTCCACAGAAAGTAGTCTTGCTTTCTTCTGCGAATAAGCATCATTATAAATGTAGCTTTTCTGTAACACAACCCACAGTTGGCAAAACAGTATTTTGATTACTTAAACAATTGGGATTTTCTCTCCGTGGGTGTATGCACACATAGTTACAGAAGCTGTTTAAAAACTAGAAAAGTAAAATGTAACCTCTGGAGAGGTTCTCAGAGCAAGTTCAGTGCAAGTTCACTTCAACAATTACGCAGTTATTGCACCAGTTGGTAATCTGTTCGGCAAAAATTCTCTCTCTGCTTCTTTGTTAAATTAACAGTTAATCCTAACCAGTCTTCTCTCCTTACACGTATCAGTACTGCTGATCCCCTTTTTCTAGCACAAGACACTGTAATGAATCAAACCAGCAATGGCCTCGCAAAGAAACTAATGCAAACAGATATTCATTGGCTTACAGAACAAGTAAATAAATCTCATTTGAGGCTTCTGTCCTGAAGTGTAACGCAATCTAGAGGACCCCACATAGGATCAGAACAAACTGTTATTTCTCAGATCACTGACTTCTCATTTAATTTTATATTTGATGTACAGATTAAAGCAAAACAAAAAACCCCAAACACTGTTATTATTCGTAAGCAGAATGCTTAGGGGAAAAAATCCTACAGAAAATAGTCTTAAATACATGCATTTCATAGTGATGTACGTTGCAGCCAGTGGGCCTCAGACATTTTGCAGTCAAGTCTGAGATCAAGATTTGGGCTTGATTATGAGCCTGAACACCATATTAGTTTGCCAAATACTAAATAAAAGGGAGAAACTTTGACAGAGTAGAAACTGATCCCAAGGCAGCAACGTTCAGACAGGAATGCTTGATCATATCAAGCTTCACATAAAGGGCAAAGTTTAGGGGGATTTTGCTAAAGCAGCATAAAGTACAATGATCTATATTCTCTAGTTTATTATTTCATCAAGAAGAACCCCCAAAGTTTTGTTCAAACCTCCATAACTTGTGTGTGTTTTAGTAAGTGACCAACGTTTATGGTTAAATTAAACAGAGAGATGACTTACACCATAACATTTTCAACTTTGATACCGTTTTGACTCAGAATGGAGAAGAGATGATCAAAATCAAAACTCTAAACTAAAACCATTAAGCACCTCCTGCCAAATCTTGATATCGACTTCGTAATGGCACCCTTCCCCATAACAGCAAAACCAAGAAAGCTAAACAGAGATTATCACAGAATAACATGGAAGACGGAACAAACATATGGCCCCGGCTTTGACCTAAAATTGGTATTTTGAACATATCTCCAACAGGCTAAATAATCATCATAAAAATCATAGAATCATTTAGGTTGGAAAAGACCTTTAAGATCGTTGAGTCCAATCGTTAACCTAACACTGCCAAGTCCCCCACTAAACCATGTCCCTAAGTGCTTGATAACCCTTTCAGTGAAGACATTTTTCCTAATATCCAATCTAAACGTTCCCTGGCGCAACTTGAGGCTGCGCACCAGTTTATCGCTGTAAAGAAAATAAATGATCAAATAAATTGTTGTATACCTCAAAGATTCCGATATACAAGTATATTCTGTAGAAGGGACACAAAGTTACAGAGGCACGTAACATACATACAAGCTTATTTCAGATAAATATTACCTATTAACAATAATACAATTAATGCTATTCCCAAAGGTAGTCCCTTATTTTAAATAAATAGCAGAGCATTAATGGCAAAAATACGTTCATAAAGAAAAGAGTTAGGCCTACATATAACCTAAAAAAAAAAGTCATATGAACTTTCCTTATGTGTTTGTAGAAACACTTCATATAAGTACATATAGATACAAAAGCACAATGAAAACACAAGTAAAACTTAGATAAGTACCTGAAACCCTACATTTCTAGGAATGCGCCTAAGAATAGTGAAAAATAAGTAAGCGGCAAACACAAAGATATTGTAATCATACTAAATACGTGCAGATATTAAGCAGCTGGATGTTTTCAGTTTTTCAGATGTAGGTGTTGATGCCCCAAATATCTCTGAAGGATTAAAAAAAAATGCACAATTTATTTCTGAATTCTAGTGTTTCAGTTATTTCAGTTTTTCAAAAAAATCCGCTTCCTTGACTCATAGGTACTTGCCTCAGGGCACTAAGCTTCTCAAATTCATACAAGCATCTAAAATTTTCAAGTCTTACCTGAAATAATCTAGTGAAGATATCAAATTCAAAAATTGAAATGTAGTCATTGCAGGTCAAGTCAATAGTAGATTTGAGAGCCATTGCTTCCAAACCAGAGCTTATCTGATGAACTTCATGAAGGCACTGCCTGAACACTTTCCATGGCACTATAGTTCTGTGAGATGGGTGGAAATAATAAATTTAATAAAACCTCATATTTAAGATTTGATACCTTATTTGGACATCAGAACTGGACTTTTAAAGAAGTGGAACATTAATTTGGTTTCTCTACAGACAAAAAAAGAAAAAAAAAAAGAAATCAAGTGTTCTGAAAGCAGCCTAAGCAAATGAAAGAATGGTTTACCTTTCTTTAAACATGATCAAACAAAGTGCCATTTATTTTACAACGATAAATATTCAAGCTTCCTTAGGAGGACAACAAAAAGAACACTGCAGAAACTGAAATATCCTACCAAGCAGGTATAACAACGAACCCCACACCTTCTCACAAGATAATGTAAAGGACCAGCTCTGTGATTGGTAAAGAACTCCTTTCTTCACAGCCTCTCTTCTCAGAACGATAAGCATCAATTTAGTATCTACTGTGATGACATTTTTTTACAGCTAAAGCTTACAAACACCGGTCAAGTAACATGCTAGCAATCAACCAGATACCACTGATACTGGTCCAAGGCCTGTCATAGCCCATGACAGTTACACAAATCTTAGAAGACACATTTTCTCAGATCTTCACCTTCACACGTTCTTGCAGGATGGGGAGTATTTTCAGACAGTAGTAAATGTGGAAAAGGATGGGAAATCAGAATAGAAGGAAATTAATATTATCCTCTCTAATACAAAGGCATGTTCTGTCAAATTCAGTTTCTATTTGCATAGTCGGAGATAATGCAGAGTTACTTTGCCAACCAAGTGCTTGTATTTGGAATCTGACATGAGGCTGATGACTTGAAAGTGCTCTATTTTAGCACTCTCAAAACTATGAGAAATTGTTCAATAATAGCAGTTCTTCTTCTCATGTCATTAGGGTCAAATCCAAATTTTGCAAAGTCGTAACACCTTCTCTTAAAAACGCCTTCTCTTTGATTCTGCCTCACATTGAGAGCAGATTATATGATATTTTAAAAACATTTTAATTAACCAAAATATAACCAACATATAACTATTAACCAATACTACAATTAACCATAACTATTTTCAGGACTTAATAAGATCTCACACATTCACAGTAATATTTTGTTAGTAACTGCTAAAATGACAAAAGACACAGGCCTCAAAAATTCATCAGTATTTCTTGCAATTTTTATTAGTTCACAGTGCCTTATTTTTGTAAGAGCCAAAATATTTTATTCCAGTTTTTCTAACTATTTTCTTCTGCGGAAATGTATATTACTTGCTAGTACAATATTGTGGGGGGAAAAAAAAAAAAGACCAAAAGACTGACTGTATTAAGTTGGTACTTAACCTAAATTAAAACAAGTAGTAATTTGAAGTTCAACACTAAAGGCACACTCCTATATTTCTAGGCATCAGGCATTCACTACATTTGTAAGTGCAAAGAAATATACTTGTTACTTGGAGGCTTATATTGAGAAAGTCATAAATGATAAAATGTGAAGTTTAATAGATCACAGTAGATACTTTCATCTGTGTACGAAAAACAGGAAACCACAAAGAGTTGAGGAGAGATACCACATCAGATGCCATTTAAGAAAGAATGCACATCAAATTTTGATTATGGTAAAGAGAGAGAAATGAAACGTTGCACTAAGTTCAGAGAACAAAGTTGGAAAACGTCAGTGCTTTTGTGGTGTTAAAGTTGTCTTAGTTCAAATGCCTACTGCTTATTTAGTTCCTGTAACCGTGGCTCTGAAATGTTTTCTGATTCTCTTTGTAAACCACCCTAAATGGTTACAGCACTGGGATCATGCTGAAATGGGGTTAGAAAAGTGGGTTGTGGGGGGTTTTTTTTTGGGTGGTAGGGGTTGTTTGGGGGTTTTGTTTGTTTCTTTTGTTGTTTTGTTTTGTTTGTTTGTTTGTTTTTTTAAAGGGTTAAGACGATAACCCTGAAATAAAAAATAACAGAGAATCTATCAGGAATGATTATAGCCATACTACGCCTTAAAAACTGCTTTTTCATGCCTCACCTGAGACAGTTTCATGAAAACATGTTCATTAGATGTGATTAATAAGTTGGATCTTTTGCTATCTATTCACTAACACCCTGCAACCCCCAAACCCCAACAACAACAGAGAAAACAAAAGTCTTCAGGAGAATATGTTGGCTAGTACTTTGGCTAAGACGGAAACCAGACGTTGGGAAATGAGTGATTAGCTAATGAAACAACATCTAAGGTTGTTTTGTAGGACTTCTCCAAGAACAAATGAGCGAAAAAGTGGAGGCCCCAATTTAAAATTCACTAAGTTCAGCAGAATTTTTTCTGCAGCTTTGTGGAATAGGTCTTTTATCTTCACTCCTATTTCTCAGCAGCTACTTATATACAGCTATCATTCCTAAATACTCTGTAACAGCACCAGCCAGGGATCATTCCTCCCCCAATGTCTCTCTCCAGTTTATACATACAAATTGCTGCGCTCTTTTGAGACCTTGCAGACAGCACACACTCACTCAAAATGAGGGTGTTACCGAGTCTTCACAAGGTGAAGGATTCTGCAACATCCTCTCCTCTTGCTCCTACAGCACTGAAATCTGGCGACCTTCCAGGCACGCTGGGAAACACCCTCCCCTGGCAGAGATCTAGGAGGGGGTCACGCAGGCGGCTTCCCATAGTGATGAGGGGGCGAAAGAGGTTTTCACAGACGGCTGGCAAGTAACATTTCACTGCTGTTGCTTTCTTGTGTTTTAGGGGGATATACAGCCTTTGAAGGCACCTTTTCATTATTCAAATCTAAAGAGTTATTTTAATTGTCTGGGGAGGTAGCAGAGGCAATGGGAGAGGGAAGGGAACAGGACCAATCAAACCAAGGTCGAGATTGGGACTGACCTAGTTAATAGCATGCTTGTCATTTAAAAATATATATATATACATTACAAAAAAAACCCATATATATACACACACATATATATTACAAAAATATATCTTTTTTTTTAAACAGGAAAAAAAAATTGCCTTTATAGAAAGAAAAATAGGATCCTGTTTGTAATGAAATAATGCCTACAGCATTCAGCTCCTGAACTATAGAAAGTATCTCCTATAAATATTTTCAGTAATCTTTGTCCTTGTAATATTTGTTGCATCATGCCCTAATGATACCCTGCACTAGAGGCTGGCAGGTATTCTGCACATGCCTCATGCTATTAGCTGACCTGTGGACACTTGTCTAGGAGGACACGAGTTAGTCAGCTACAGCTCATCAGAAAGATGTGATTTGACATCCCAGTAACATCAGTTCTCTATAGAATTAGGTTGAGGAAGTGCAGTGTCTCAGTATTTCAGGTATTTAATTGTAGTTACGTAAGCTATCCCTTGCAGTAGAGCGCACATGACTCCGGCTGAGACAGTGTTCTGGGGAGTATCTCACGTACAGTACTACATAATGACTGTACTTCCCTCAAATGTTTGATGCCCAAAGTTAAGAGCCCTACTACACGTGCACACACTATGAACAGATACACCCAGGGCTTTGGTAACAGTTTCTCTTTTTACAATATAATTTGGGGAAAAAAACAGGACACTGAAGTAATACAAAAATATCTGACTATTTGTACATGTACACACTGTTATTGTGCTACATGTTACTTTATTACGACCTTCAATTAGTTCAAAATCCTCAGAGAGATAATTTTAGAAGGAAACAAAAATATGAAGGAAGCTGAAACGCACACCTTATACAGCAGAGAAAGGTTATGGAGGACATTTTACAAGGAAAATCTAATCTCTGTCTGCCAAACATTTAGGAAACGATTGATCCATACAATGTCTTTGTACTGCCTTTCCTCATAATTAGAGTAGAAGCAAGCCCATGCCAATTTAAGGAAAGAAAACGCAAAATAAAACAAATGATCCTGAATAACTTTTCCTGAAGAGGCTTTCGGCACACATCTTACCTCTCTCAAATCAACAAAACTATCTGTATCTTGGTATTCACCTTGGGGTTGTCTTCTTATTTGAGAGTCCTGTCAAAAACCCCAAAATAAGCCATTTCTCCCCCAAGCCTCTCAAAATGACACTACTTCTCCACATTTCTTCTGCAATAGTGAAATTAGTAAGTGTATTTGAAGAATGATGAATTAAAAAATGTTCTGATCAAAGTATAAGCTTTTTAAAAATACTTCTATATGGTCAAAGGGAAGTGTCATTCTATAATCTCAAATACAGTGTTTTAAGCACCACCCACACAACTTCTATATGCCTAAAGGAGAAGGATCAGTGTCCAGCATGTAATTTTCAAGCAATTTAGCAGAGGAATTTAGGTCCTCCCTTCCCTCCTGCCCCGACCACGTGTACATATGATTTTCTTAAACTCCCTGACTGTTGCTGCATTATTAAAAAGCAAAAGACATTAAAATAAACCTAGAGAGGAAGCAAATATTTTCTGAGCATGCAGAGTACATCACTTCAGTAGAACTGCAGAGATGCAGCTATTCTGGAATGTCAGGTGACACTGCTCCCATTTGAACCAGAGCAGACCACAAGTATGTCTAGAAAGGTAAACATGTACCTGTGTAACTTATACTTACAGTGAACATTTTTGTCTGCAAGAGACTCTCTCAAATGTTGCCAGAAAACATAACATGAAAAGGGCATTACCGTATCCAGAGCAAACTCAAAAATATTCAAGCAAATACTGACCCAGATAGAAACAACATTCTTTGCAAGTCTGCAGTGAGCAATGTGGATTTTGGTTTATCATCACTGAACAGAGCATTTTCTTAAGACTGCTGCTTCAGTTTTAAGTGAGAGGCCACATGTTTTCATTGCTTCTGAACTGCAGAGCAAACAATTGACACACAGAAGGCTTGAGAAGTTCAGTCCTACGGGGAAAAAAGGAATTCTGCCATATCATGCCAGTACAATCGTTAAATAGTGACATCATGCAGAACAAATACAGATTCATCTAACATGACAAAAGAGAAGCTAAAAGAGAGAAAATGAGTCTTATGAAATGGGGAAAATATACCACCAAAAATATCCACTTCCAAAGCCGCATAACTGGGCATTGCTGGAGAGACAGCAAGTTAGTACTTCCTTAAGGGACGCAGGAAGTCTGCATTTCCTGAAGTGTCCTCGAAGGGATACACTTACCTATATATTTGCAACTGTGATCTCTAACCACAAATCCAAGGCACACCCATGCTTTTGCACGTCCTTTTATACTTAAAAAACTGCCTCTCCTATCTATCCATCAAGAATCTGTTCTCCTGTCTCACAATCTTGTGTGCCAAGTATTACAACTTTCTTTTCTCTATCCTTTGTGCATGCATTTTTACCTTATTCTTAGCCACCCAGAATAGCGGCGAAGACCATTGTCCTTTTCTGTTTTTTAATCATATCTTGCAACTTTCCATTGACTAGCTCTTCTCTATAACATTATCTATCTTCTTGTTCAAACTTCTTGTGCTGGTTTCGGCTGGGATGGAGTTGATTTTCTTCCTATCAACTGGTATAGTGCTGTGTTTTGGATGTAGTCTGAGAATAATGTTGATAACACATTGAAGTTTTAGTTGTTGCTAAGTAATGTTTACGCTAGTCAAGGACTTTTCATCTTCCCGTGCCCTGCCAGGTGCGCAGGGGCCTGGGAGGGACCGTGGCCAGGGCGGCTGGCCCAGCTGGCCAATGGGCTATTCCATACCATATGATGTCATGCTCAGCATATAAGGCTGGGGGAAGAAGAAGGAAGGGGGAATGTTCGGCGTGATGGCGTTTGTCTTCCCAAGTCACCGTTACGCGTGATGGAGCCCTGCTTTCCTGGAGATGGCTGAACTCCTGCCTGCCCATGGGAAGTAGCGAATGAATTCCTTGTTTTGCTTCGCTTGTGCACGCGGCTTTTGCTTTCCCTACTAAACTGTCTTTATCATCTCTACCCATGAGTTTTCTCACTTTTACCCTTCTGATTCTCTCCCCCATCCCACCAGGGGATAGTGAGCGAGCGGCTGTGTGGTGCTCAGTTGCCAGCTGGGGTTAAACTACGACACTTGTTTATCTCGCATTTGTATGAAAAAGATCTAGCAAGATTTACATCTCACTAGCACCCAGGAACTTCTGCCTCTAGCTCAAGTTTTTAAACAAGGGTACCAATAAGCCTATTTCCCATGCTGCTGATCAGCCGAGGGAGGAACTGTCCTCTAAAAGCCCCATTCCCTGTTTACTTCCTTCTCTTTAAAAGTTTCTGTTGCCAAAACACCTGTCTTGATGGTGGTGAAGGCTATGGCACTCAGATCACTGCCTCTTCCTCTTTCATATCTCTTTATCTTTGGCTTCGCTTTACACGTCAGTTCATACTCAGATTTGAAGCTCTCTGGGTCAGGACCACCTCTTCAGTCCATATTTTTACCATGCTCAGGCAACAGTAGGGCTCTTGGGCACTATCAGCAGCAAGAACAGGAAATCAAGTAATAAATAAAGGGAATCAACAAGGTGTTAAAACCTAGATTATCTGAAGTCTCACTTTCTGACAGCTATATGTTTTCAAGTTAAGTCATGCACTGTGCTCTGTTTTACTGCTTCTTCTCTGAACCCAAGCCACAGAGGCTATGTCTGTTCTGTCCTGAGCCAAAAAGCACTGACCGCAGCAGAACCACAGCTACTCAAAATTTAGAATATCAATCTGAAATACCCTGTTTAACTGCTACTGAGAAACCAATACCCACATTTTTTCCTAAATTCTAATAAAAAAATAAATACGTTTCAGGCCTCAGCTGGGGGGGGAAAGTATCAGAGCATTACAATAGTCATGTATTGGACCCAAGCAGTGAAAGAATTTCCATTTCCTCAGAAACTAAAAGGTGGAGGGAAATCAATTTATCTGACAACAATAACAGGAATGCTTTCAATTTTTTAAGGTTTCACAATGATGAGTAAAATCTTAAAAGTTAAAATAAATGCCAGAACTATGGAGAATTGAAAAATCTAAGAACATTGACATTTCGCTGCTGATTCATTTTGCAACACGAAGACAGTCACAAATTTCAATAGTTACAAAGCCCTGCATGACTTCACTGTAGCTTTCAAATTCAGAGACTGGAAAGATCTGTTAGGTCATCTCACCCACTCTCCTTCTCAGTTCAGGATCACTCCCAGTGCTATTTTGCACATTTTTGCTCAGAACAGAAAACTAGTAAAAGATGTAAGGTGCTATTAAAATGAGCAGGGAAGCGGGGGAAATTAACATCAAGCACTATACAGTGATAAAATGCGGATAATGAAGAAGCTATCAGATTATGTTTTATATGCATATTTACAACCCACTGGGGGTTACTACAGTATCTGTAAACAAATGTAACTGCTGATTACATGCCTTAATTTCACAGTTCCATTTAACATTACTGTTTAGCTGTACATTTAACTATCATTTGCTTCAGCGCAACTATAATGGTAAACACCATGGGTGAAGATTCACTCCACTAAATCCACTTGCTCCAGTAATTGTGTTCTAGTAATCAGTACAAATCCAAAATCGTACCTTCTCAATCTCACCGCTTTCCTGCTTTTGACACTATCAGGCTCTTTCTTGGTATAGATCTTAACCTAAAATCTTGACCTTGACCATGGTGTAAAGCTTGTGTCAATTAATTTCTTAGTTGTTTTTCAGCTAGCTCCTTTACTTTCTTTAAGAGGCTCTCTTCCTCCTCATAGCCTGTGAATATGCCAAAGAGCTACTTTTCCCAGCCTACTCCAGTCATTCATCCTTTGGAAAGTTCTCACTTGTTCCTGATTTTTGTTGTCACAAAGCAAATCCAAAATTCTCTCTATTCCCTCATCCTCCTGACAGCTTTTCTCTGTCAGTTTCCTTAATAAAGTCAATACACCAAAGCCATCCTGGGCCTTCTATTTGACACTGCTGACCTCCTCACCTACCCCCTAATTTAGATACATATTAATTTCTCTGCTGCTTTGCCCTTGCAGAGAAATCAGTTCCTCCATTTCTTCCTTCGTTATACTGCTATTGTCCACATTCTCCTTCCACCCAGATGATCAAAATCTCATTATCTACCACCTTGACTTATCCCCTATACATCCCTAAACCCCATCAATCCTCCCCATACATCCCTAAACCCCACATTAGGCTCTCCAGATCCTTTCCAAACATCATGTCACTTCCAAGGTTTCCCCTTCTCCTCTGAAACATGTGATACTGGAAAACCTCACAATTGTAAAGCCTCTGACTACTTACTCCTTTTGCACTCTCTGCCTATGTGAGGGCTATGACTTCCATTACTGACGTTTCTGCTGCTCTCACAAGCACCATAGCATTCTCTCCCATCCAAGCTCCTCTAGCTACTGACATTATCTGGTTGTTTTGTAGAGGTGTACCAGAAATGCAAAAATTGAGAAGGTATTTGAAGGCCAACAATGTGTGAAGTTATCTCAGCACATTGCTCTGATGGAGCCATTCAAATTGCTTGCTGAGTTCTACTTCTGTGTTTTCTACAGAAATTCAAAGAGCAGCTAGATGTGTGATCATCAGAGACTCGAAATAATTAGCCTAGCTATTTATTTTGCTAATGAGTTTGAAGTCACATGAACGTACACCTGACTAGCTTTAAACACAAAAAGAATGACTGCATCCTATGATACTTATTAATAACAGGATGAATAAACTTAGCTACAGCTGCACAACTTTGCAACAAGTGTTCAGACAGACAAATGTAACCAACAAAATTACAAGTTCCCCATTCATTAGGGAAGAGCAATTACAGAAATCAGATATAGATTTTTTTTTTTTAAACTACAAACTAGACTCTTGGAAATTTTATCTTTTGGATTTTATTCCCCAGCAAATTATAATATATTGCTTTCTGTAAATGGAAGTGTAAGTTGCACTTTCAAAAAATTAAAAGCCAAAGAGTCAACTTAAAACCATAAATGGGTATGACCTCCTTCTTGCTATTTAGAATATTTCAAACTAAAAAAGAAAAAAAGACAGCATTTCAGAAAGAAATCAAGGCAGAAAACAGATTATATAAAAGCTTCCAATTCATTATGTTTAGAAACAGGAAGATTATTTTGATTATAATATTATGCTGAAAAAAATCATAAATTAATCTAATAATTCCAATTCTCTCCTTCCAATCAGATCAAACAATGCATCAGAATTATTTCTTGTGCTACAGTTTACCCATCAGAAGCCAAAATCCAGCACAACTTTCTTTTTATTTATGCTCTAATCTTGAGCAGCATTACTTAGTGACCTCAAAGTAAGGGCTGCTTTTTGCAAAGAAGTGAGGAGTCCAGGCTTGCCCTGTAAAATAGAGATGGAGCCAGGGAACATACAATATAGTTTCTCCCTGTGCTTTCATTGCACTGCATACCTAAACAGAGTTGGAGGTTTCAGATAGTCCTGGGGGCCCACCTTTAGGTGGTCAGGTTAGAAACAGATTTTATCAGTTGTTTGCAACACCCAAAATCTTTATGTAGGTTCTGCTTCTAAGGAAGTGATACTAGCATATTTGCAAACTAATTTGTCATAACAGGCCCATTGTAGAAGATGTGGCTCACAGGCATACCTGCCATATATTTCTAAATGGATTAGAAAATAATTAATGTTTAAAAAGCTTCAGGCATTTTGTTTAACGAAGAGATTAAACGTAATGCCAAATAAACCTTTTTTTCATCTGTTTGTTTGACACACATGCTGTTACATGTTTTACAGTTACTGAAGCACAGTTAACTAAACCTGAGATAATGGCAAGGCTGCCAAGCACAGATCAACTGTTCACTGCTAAGACAACAGGTAACTAAAACAGCTTCAGTTTGTTAGAAAAGAGCTGGGAACACTAATAACAGTGGTTATTTACCTAGCCTGAAAGTAAAGCACCTGAACAAGACAGAACTCAAAAATCTTCCAGGCTATACTAGATGACCGAGGTTACATATGTAATTAATTGGACTTCCCAAAGCTGCCTTGATTCCTAGGCATTTTTGGTGCATGGATGCTTTAACAACAACAAAAAAAACAAAGCAAAACCAAACCAACCAACCAAACAAAAACAACCTCCCCCCCCAAAAAAAACCCCTATCAAAGTACATACGGGGAACAGGGGAGGAGGTCAGAGGGTTAGTACTGAGAGTTCATATTTAAAGTTGCATTTTATGAAGAAATTTACATAAGCAGGAAAAAAACAAAGCATAAAAAAAGGCATGGCAAGAGCTCTGGGACCCTGAAAAGGATTGGAAAGAAGTGCTCCAGGGGATGAGTTAGGAAAAAGAAGAGTCAAGTGTGAACAAGAGAAAGACAAGGGTAGAGCACAGTTGTTCAGATGGACCAAGGCAGCTGAAAAATTCTTCTTACCAACCTTGTTCTGATAAAAACTTATTAATGTGTTAGTTTCCTACTGTCTGACACCTCAAGTACCTATCTATTGTGCCACCTCCCAAAGGAAACTGGCAGGACTGTTGGAAGGAAACTTGAAGGGAAGCACCTGAATCTCACACAGAAAGCATAAGTTAGTAGAGAAATACATAAAGGAACATGACAGTGAATAGGTAAGCTGATGAAATAACAGAAAGAAACAGCAGCTTGCAGAAGACGAGATCTGTAAATCCCAATGACAGAAATGCAATTTGCGATCAAGACGGCTGGTAAAGGTCATTCAAGGACAGAGCCAAACAGGAGAATAGGACCACGAGGAGATTTAAATTTTGAGAGTTGCTGAGCAAAGGGGAGAAAGAGAGGAAGAGACAACAGGAACACTGAACAAAGATGATCATTAGGCATTTTTTCAAAGCTCCTGTTTTTCTTTTTTTTGACTGACATGTTTTTTAAAGCCTCATCTGATAGAGACCCCTGCATGTCATGTAAATTAATCCTTCAGATAAAGTTATCTGCACTTTTGTAGATATTTTGAAGATCATCTTCACGTTAAAATGGGTAACACAAAACATGACCAGATTCCTTTCCTCTTACAAAAAGAAGATTGATACAGCAACTTGATCATACTTTAACATTATCTACATGGGAAAGAAATTTGTTAGAAGACTGAAGTTACCAGATAACACTATAATGAAACCAGAAAGTTGGAAGCTAGCAGTAGGTGTGTTTAGACTAGCAAAAAAAAAAAAAGGAAGTGAAACTGTTATAAATTCACACTGAACAAAATTAATTTGCAAAAGTGCCAACCTACTGGTATTCTAAAAACAGAATGAAAGACTTGGGAGTTGCTCTTGCTCAGAAAACGTAACAGATTGTTGCAGGAATTGTTCTGTGACTTGCTATGGCCTACATTGTGCAAGATATCAGACTTGATGACCATAATGACAGCTCCATTATATTGTAAAATACACAAACCTCTTATCGTCTCCCTCTTATGTCACTGTTACTCTAATTAACATTCCATATGAGAAAGTGATGAAGCTATGCACCTTGTATTAGCCTATATCTGTATCATAAACGAAATTGTTTCCCAGAAACAAACAAATCCCACACCTGCACCTGCCTACTTTTACAAGTTCAATATTGCATTTGCTATAATCACATATTTAATCACATATCTACAAATCACACTTAGCATTCATTTTATGACTCGTTCTTGAATAACAAGTTTCTCCAAAACCTGCTTTTGATTAAACCTTCTGACATATCTCCAGTTATTCTATCTTGTTCTGTAACAGAACTTCAACAAAAGAAATCATTAGTCCCCTGTGACTACGTTATAGGTAGTACAGTTGTAGGAAAAAAAGTTTCGATAATAAGGGATAAAAACATATTCATTTCAATCACTTAAAAACCACTGAATACTGTAGTAGTTAGAAAGTTAAAGACGGGATAAGGAAGCATACTGTCCATGAGACCAATATCAAGTTCCTAATTCAGACTTTACAGTTACCATTTGTAGAATATATAGATATATATAATATGAAAGGACATGATTTGCCATGTACATTATGAAAACAATGTACTATCTTCACCCTAGAACGGAACCAATAAACTTCATGCAATGTAGTCCAATTTATGATTGACTGTAAGTGCCCTTGATAGAACTGCCCATACATTTTTATTCATCCTTTGAGCAAATTACATTAAAAAAAAAAATTGTTAATAATTAATTTAGCAATTTCTACCAATTTAAAGACTTGGACAAGAAATTACCTTTTAAATGCCCACCCACATACTTAGAACCATTATTTGGATTTTTGAAAATATCATTCTTTTTCATGCTTATGATTAGAAACAATTAAGGATTTTGCAAAATGTTAGTACTTACTTATCTCCAAAGAATTTTCTCCAGAAATCTGCAGCATCGGCTTTGGTGATACGAAAGTTATCACCCTGGAATTGGCCATTTGGAAAAATAGCCTTTATTTCTGCTAGCATGTGGCTGAAGATGAGGGACAGCTTTGTTAGGTTTCTCCTGTAGATAGAATAGGGAGAGGGGGAGGGAAAAAAATCACATCAAACCCTTAAAATGGAATAAATTGAATCAATCTTTCAGTACCTCATATATCCTTCATATTTGTGTAATAATCACTGTGTGACACAAGAAAAACACTGAGCTTACAACTGAAAACACATCAAAGGAATACAAATCAGTAGTTTGTGTTTCCATGCACTTCTGAGGACATATTCATCTCCATGAATATAAAAATCATTTGTTCAGCCACAGAACAGATTTGAGTTCTCAACTGCATATTCCAGCTACATTTCTGATCCCCATAAAGATTAAGCTTGTGCATTTCTATTTCATTCAGTCATTGCAGAAGCAGGAATTTATACTAATTAGACAGCAAATACATTAAAACAAAACAAAACAACAACACACCAAAAAACTCAAAATATAGTTTATATGTGAGATCAAAGCTATTTCAGTCCAGGTTTATAGAAATATAAACACAGCACAGGACTAGGTTTACTCTTTTTTCCTATGACAATTTTATTCTTTTGATTCTTTCCAGCTTTCCCTTACTGCAGCTACTTCCTATTCTCTTTTTAAATGCCTTCTCTTTAGTTAAAACTTGCTTTCAGTTTTCAGTGGCATGCTAGAAACAAAAATCAAGCTTCTTTGCTATCAGCTCACTTCCATAAGCTTTCCAGACTTGTATCAGTTAATCAAAAATTATTTATTTTTTGGCACAGAAATCCCATTTAGTATAGTGCAAAGAACACAGCATCCTTAAATGCAAATAATCCTTTTGTATGGAAAAAGTCTCTGGGAGATGGTGGGGAGAGGAAAGAGAAGAAGGGTGAAGCAATCTTCTGGAGATTCTTTAGATGATCCTTGCAGTAAAAAAGGGGTATCTTCCCACCTGATATACGAAATAGACCACCCAGCAGACTGAATAGTTTCTGATGAAGAATTTGTGTTCTTATGTATTTTAGTGAAGTATTTTAATGAGTCAGAAGTGTCCTGTGTCAAGCCCATTCACCTTTCACGACCTCAGGTACTACTTAATAGTGCCTCAAACAATTTAATGAAAAACATAATAAAATGCGTATCAGTCATTTAATTTATGACTGCTTATAGACAGTATTTAAATAAATTCAAACTTATTCACAAGTCCCCAGCCACATGAAAAGATTAAGATAGATTTTTACATATGCATACCAAATAGCTTTCAGAATGCTCAAAAAAGCAGTTCAACATATTTCCTGGGGTCTTCCTAAAAGAACACTCAACTTCATCCTGAAGCAGTAATTATTTCAACTAGATTTGTGAACAACTTATAATAGAGATTCCTGTGGAAGCAGTGTTGCAGATTTTACTATAGGTTTTGCTACCAGGAAAACTATGGTAAAAATAGTTATTATTAAAACATAAGTAATTTAAAACAAACAAACAAACCAACCCCTGATGAATACACTCTTCCTCCCCTCAAGATTCAAAATGGTTGCAGGGCTAATTCTTTCAGAGTCCTTTAATTCCTCCAGTATAATCAGATGTATATAATTATGATGCCCAACTGTTCCTTATTTTCTGGATTTGTTCCTTGCTATCCTCCTTCCTATTTCCTTTGTACTTTAATTACACACACGTGTTCTTTATTATTTTACTCCTCAGAACTCAAGCCTGATGCAGAGAGCAAGCAACAGCTATTTTAATGTAGCTTCCTCAGCCAGCCCTAGACCCAAGATTAAGCAAGCAGCTTTCTGTACTCAGGACAGATGTGAATATAATGCGGTGCAAGTTTGAACAGAGCTCTCCCTTGCCTGGTTCACCATATATCTGCCTACATTAGCAATGTACTGTGCTGCAGGGGTTCTTTTCAGGTACAAATTTACCTAGTGAGCTTGTTGGATTCATGAGGCTTGAGCCCCATGGTGAACTAAGGGATGAAGTCACATACAGGTGCCACCTGGGGCACTTCCCTGCCCAGAGGGGAGCGTGTGTGTGTCTGTATGCGCACGTCCATGCACATGCATCGCCTGTTAGGTAAAGCTGCACAGTACGTGACCAGAACCAACGTGGTAGGAACTGGACAGCAAATGCACAGTATACACATGCATCCAAATGACTGTATCTAAATCACAAAGCCTGTTCCTTCCCTCTTTGAACAGCACCAGTCACTAAGTGCATCAATACACTTTTGTTTCGTTATACAAGTTGGTTAAAACAAAGAAAAAAGCCAAAATATGTTTTGTTTGTATTTGTATAAACAAGAAAAAATGTTCTAATATCAAACTAAGATACCATCTTTCCATCTGACTGCAAAGTTGAAACTTGAAACCAACTAGAACCTTATCTGTGCCTGAACATACATCACAGCAGAAAATGGAAAATTCTTGATCATTTATGTATATGGTAGCTGTGTTTCCTCCTTAATTTTGATTCTTGCTGTACCAGATTATTATCTCAAGTCCTTCTTTGGTATCAAATAATCATGATAAATCATGTCTTAACTTTTCACTCATATATTTTTTCTTCAGAATTGTAAAGGACATATTGCACCATTTTTGTTTAAGGTATGCTTATGTGATACCAGATCTCAGTAACTTACTGAGACAGAGATACAAAGCTCAATGATTTCAGAAATGGTTTTCAAGAATTATACAAGGTGCAGAGATGATGCCATCAGGGTGGGCCAGTGATTCTCCCTACCTGTGCATTTCACTCTTCTGACAATGTCTATCCATTTTAGCACATGTACTTTTGCTGTCTTGTGGAGGACTTTCCCAGGGCATCTCAAGTAGCACATATTCCACTTTATCCATTTGGCAGCCTGCACAGTTCCATTTTTTAAGTTAGGATGACTCCTTTTTCTCCCCCCATATAAAAATGGAGCAGTGTCAAAAAATTTTCCATCCTACTTTCCATTCGTAAGGGTAAGACAAGGTATTCAAGTCCTATTTATTTGAAAAAAAGCAACTAAAACCATCAGCTTCAGCATTTGGTGAATAACCCTAATGGAAGCCAAAGAGCTGGTCAATCTGAGTCATCTGTTTTAGGTCTCATTCCCACCATGAGACTGTAAAGAAACCAATCTTTATCAGCTCAGCCTGCACCTCTGACAGTAACGGGCTTTTCTTCTCCTGGTCACAGTGAAGACTGTTGTAGTGGCAGAGGGACAATTGTACTGGCAGTCCGGTGGCACAGAAGAGCTGAGTAGATACCTTTGACTCACTAGATTCTAGCAGGGGAGGGATATCTTAAGGGATCCTATTGGAGCTACACCTCAAAAAAATGCTATCCAAATTATAGCGAAACAATGGTTTTAATGCCTCAGCAGCCAGCCTTCAGGGTTTAAAATTATAATATACTTTCATTGGCAACCTGGAGCAGGTTAGAGGTGGGATTTCTTTCCTCAGCTATGTTATACCTAGTACAGAGCACAAACATCTGCTTTATTTCTGTAGAGCGAATGGGTTTCATGCTGATGAGAAAAACCTTATCTTTCAGAAATCAAAATCAAACAACACTGCTTCTCTATACCAAATTGAACTGAGATGATCATTCTCCACAATATAATAGCTTACTGTGGTAAGATTCAAGAATATTTTAACACTAAATGATGCTATATCAACTGCATTTTATGTAATGCATACTGTAGGTCTGTTCCATATTATTTCTAACATATTTCTAACATACTTGATGTTTTTCCTATGATTCATCCTTAGCTTTTGCTAACTTTCTTTTGCCATCTTAAACCGATACCACACAGTTCAAACCCCTTGTAGAATTTGATTTCTGAAGTACCAGTTTTTCAGTCATACTCTATTATTTGTGGCCAGACATGCTTGTACATGACAGATCTACTGATGAACCAACAAGATTTGAATCAACCCCAGAACACCTAAGATATAAAAATTAAACATTGAACTTTCATTTAGTATAAACTTGTAAAGGTCTATTGAATCAGTAAACATCTTTTGGTTAATCAGAAGAAAGATGCATTTTCTTGATTTCAAAATTAATCTGTCTTTCGGAGTTATACCTCATCAGCAAGTTTTCTAAAATACAGACTTTATAAAGCCTGAAAACAAGAATTGTGAGTTTGTTCACTTTTCAGTAAGTTACTATATTCTGAATCAATTTTCTCTTCAACGCCGGGGAGGGGGTTCTGGCTAGAGAATACTGCAAAGATAACTGAAGGACTTTTCAAATACACAGTCATATGCGATTTGAAAACAGGGCTTAATAATGGAAATATTACAACATCCCAGCCACAACCAGAGCAGTGGCAGCTAATAGTAGAAGGTCTGAAGCCATCCTACCCTCCTGGATCTATTAAACAGGAAAGCAAAGCATGACCAGCATGCAATAATACAGATAAGTTTTGGCCATGTCAACTTTATAATCACTGTATGAAAGCTAATTTTACTTTTTGGAAGGCAATATGGTCTAGCAAACAGAACTGGAGAAGGAATTAGGCAGTGTCACTTCCTTTCTGCCACTGGCCTGATTATGAGGTGGGAGGAACACCTGTGTCCTGCATTTACTGCCTGTGTATGCAATGAACAGAGTAAAACACTGAGACCTCCAAACTTGGAGAGCTCCAAACAAATACGCTTGGCAGAATCAGCATATACATAAATATACAAAGCAAAGCATACATTTGTGCCCTGATCCTTCATAATTACTGGATTTCACAGACGATAAGCAAGACAAAGTCATTTTAGCAATATGTACTTATACCTCATGCAACAACTTGAAAATGCATAAACCTGCTTACATATTGTATGGGTATATCACTTCTACTTTCATTCTTGTATGTTACTATCTCCCATGAAAAACAATTATTTTTGTTTTACAACTCTACATATTTCTAGGAAAAAAACATAGTGTAGAAAAGAAGTCAGACTGTATATCTTTGCAGTTATGTCATTCCAAAAATTAGGTTACTGCTGGGTTTCCTTCTTCATTGCATCTAGTAAGCGTTTAATCTTTCTGCATCCACATAGATATACCTTGTTAAACAACAACCTGCTGTAATAAACAATACATCAACTTTCCAAGCTCATAATATATAACTCAATCCCCTGGCACAGAAAAACAGTCTTTAGAGCTAGAATAAAATCTGTCTGACAGCTAAGAATATTTTCCAGATAGATCTGACATAAAAGTATACCAGACTATTACTAAATAACAGATAATTCCTCTACAATTCTTATTTAGAATAATTGTACAAAAAGACAGCTCCGTTAGCTGGCAAAACTGTAAATCATAACTGCTTACGAACCAAGATAAAAGAAATTTTGAAACGCCTGCATAAGGTGAATTGTTTAACTTTTAAAAATCCATCCCCCCCAAATATTAAAGCTTCAAAATCCAAAGCATATGTACAGAGCACATTTCACATAATTAGTTATATTCAAAACAGATTTCTGATCCATATGCTCGAGTTGCAGTACAACACAGGGATCCTACAAAATACATGTTACTAATTCAAATGGACAGAATAGAGTCTTGTGATTCAGGTACAGAAGAGGGAAGCGGAGACTCATGTCCCGAGCTCTTCCACGCTGCTCTCCGAGAGCTTTTACATTTTGTGCCCCAGACTTCCATTCTGTGAAAAACGCCCTTTCCAAATTAGTTCCCGTTTGTATTTTGCCACCATGAGGAAAATCATAGCTGCCCATAAAGCCTCTTGACAGATTATACTTCTGCCATTAACTACTGACAAGTGACACAGACAGGAATGCACTAAGTTCAGGACAAATCATGAAAAAAAAAAATATTTCTGAAGAAACATGTGCATTTCTGAAGATCTCCAGAAGGCACAGCAACATGACTAAAATGATATATGCTACTAGCAGTTCACTCTTGATAATCCAGTATAACCCTGACTCATTTATCCCCCTTCCTCTTCCAGAACTTCCCCTTTCACAGACAGTAAATGTAGGAAGAAAAAAATAGAAAAAAAGCAACAAAAAAAACCCCAATGCTGCTGTTTTAGAAAACTGCAGGTGCAGAACACAGTCAGATAGCCTTAACAATGGAGCTCTCCTTAACACATCAGAGGAAGTAAAGGAAACCAAAGGTTCCTGTCAACATGCCCGCGGACAAAAAAACCTGTCTACATCATATTTGGCAATCAGCTCAACTCTGGATCTGTGTAATAATTATTTTTAAAAGCTATATAAGGGCAGGGTATTGTTCAGGGACCAAAGTATATGGGC
Source organism: Calonectris borealis (assembly GCF_964195595.1). Lineage (NCBI taxonomy): Eukaryota > Metazoa > Chordata > Aves > Procellariiformes > Procellariidae > Calonectris > Calonectris borealis. The sequence continues at coordinate 96,844,793 of NC_134312.1, forward strand.
CTATTCTTGGGATGAAATATCCCTGGGACTAAGAATAAGAGTGAGCTCTATTTCCTACTCGTGCTGCTGACTCATGGAAGGAACACAGACAAATAAATTAATTTTGCTGTGTATTCCTCATCTGTAAGCCCAGAAAAAAAAAGGACTGCCTTCAACATGGCGAGGTTCAGCCAGTAATTAAATTCATCCTATGCTAAACATGAAAAACAAGTATAAAATTGTAAGAAACTATCTGGAGGGAACTACTACTTTTCCTTGAATCCTGGAGGAGTTGAGCTTATCATGAGTAGGAAAGCAGTACCCTCCCTTGAATGTTTCTCCATCAGCCTCCTTCTGACAGATACAAGGAGTATTGTGCAAGAGCACTGCAGCTGTGCTATTCACAACGGATACCAAAAGGAAAAAATGGCAGACTTTGGGCAAGATTCAGGCATGGATGTTTGGGAAAAAAAAGCAAGTCGATCACAATGTCACCTCAAATTTTCCTCCATCTTTTCCTTTGCTTAAAAACCATTTTACATTGATACACCAACTTCCACGAGTACCAAAAGAGTACTTCTGAAGAGTACCAAAATGGAAGAGGACAATGCTTGAAGAACTCAAAATTTCATTCCATCTTTCAAAACTGCTTATCAGCTGTTGTTGCTTCTGTAGTAGGTATTTGCTGCCCCATTTATGCAAAAATAAAGAATGAATATAATATACAATAGCTTGGTAAAGAAAATGGAATACAAATACCAAGGAAGGAAGACGGCCAGGGTTTCTCCAAATCTAAGACTCTCAACAAACTGATGAGTCTGTCTACTCACTACTCTCTCTGATCTTTCATTATGAACTGGCTTGCCACTGCGCCTACCAACATCTCTTAAGCAAAGGCCTGTATTTGGTTTTTGCTAAACAAAAACTCCATACAGCAGCAATCATGAATAGCTCTCGTCAGTTGGGCTTTACAGCCCACGTTTTGAAAATTCCGCTACTTCCAGTTCTGTCCAAAGGACAGTTACCCAGCACAGATGAATGCCTCAAGGTACTCCTAAAGTGATTTAATCTCTTTTCTCACTAGTAGTCAGGTATACGAGGCAACAAATATATCCATGAAATGAAAACACAGAGTGTTCGCAGGAATTAAAGTAACGGTCTGCATAAAGCAGAAAGCAAGCTGTCAAAAATGAAAAAAGGTGTGTTGACAAGCTAAAGATCTAATAACTTTCTCCATAAATAGTTATTATCTCTATTTACATATGCAAAAAGACAGAGGTATCCAAAAAAACCTCTAGTGAATGCTGCTCATGGAAAGAAATTTGCATAAAACTGATCTCAATATTTACAAGTATAAATGCTTTGTAAAGGATAGTCAATCCTATGACATTATAAGTAGCAACAAACTAAGAGCTAACAGATTTATTGATTTTACTACCGAAACTTTTAATTGAGCCACTATATCATTCTTACATAACACATGACTTAGCATACTTCACCTTATATGTATAGAGATAAAAAAACAGAGCTAGACACTGGTTTATTTAGTTTTATTTGCTACTTTTTAACAGTCAATTGCTTTTGCACTATGGTTCCACTCATCAGTATTAACATGTTATTTAGCACTGTTCTGCTTCCTCCATCCCCCTCCTGTAGATGTCTTTGTCTACCAAGATCCAATGTTATTAACTGAACACTGACTTAAGTGTAAAGCCAAATATCTGCACCTATAAATGAAACTGAAGTTGTCACAGAAATCCCCAGGAACAAGAGTAAATCCCGATTTTGAAGAGTTGAATTAAGTCACTGAATACATAAATATGTCAAACTTTTTAAAAAACAAGTGAATTAATATGAAACAAGGAAGCAGCAATTAGCATGCTTTCACCATCTTCCAAAGCTTTCTTCAAGAGGAAGGAATATTCAAAAGAACTCTTGGCCAACATAAGCAGTCTGTTAAAGGCAGCGGTGTGGTCGGTGTAATTTTTTAGTACCTGATTAGGACACTAAACACCTTGAATTTCATTGCAAAGTGAGGTCACTACTATAATTCATACTATCCATGTACTAGAATTATAACTGATAGCATCAACAGGTGTTAACATTTCCCCATACAATCATCACCCTCATAATTCTTGTGAGGCTTACTTGGTTTGGAGATTATCCGTGCCACGGATAAAGCACATCCATGCCAGGCTAAGCAAAGCTGCATGCAAAAAGGGACACTTCTGTGTGTGGAGCAACTCGAGTGACTCTGGAAGGGATACGAGGCTGAGTTTGGCACAAATCCTGCCACAGCCAATGGCAGCAGCCCAAAGGCCAAGGATGGCACAAGGAGGGACTGATGTGACTAAATGCTTTATCTGCTTGGCAGCAATCAGGCATGTGCAAAGGAAAGTGGTTTAGTTCTGTGTTGTGCTTCATCTAGTCTGCTGTCATGCAGCACCAGGAAACTCAGTGGTTCTGAGGTGCTAATACCAACAAAGCAGGTGTGCCATAGAGCACCCTGAGGAAATCTCTTTAGTATCCAGGTCTGCCTGTTATCTGAGCAGCAAACAATTGATTACACTTGCTGAGTGAACATCTACCATGTGCATTCAGGCCTACCCAGGCAACAGTTCCATGGAATAAGAAAATTTCATACTGTATTTAGAGACTATCACAATGTACAAATACAAAGGGGACCAACTATGGTCACAGATATAATCTTATTTCTGGCAATTTTTTTAAGATTTTACCTTTTCAATTTTAAAATATTATAATTTAATTTTTTCTTTTTGTGAGTCGTAAGAAGTGTAATAGTATTTTTACCGGTCAGATCTTCCGATACAGATAAGGGATCTGAACGGAAGTTTTAAAATAACTTAGTATTCACTTTCATGCATTAGGAGTGTAGAGAAGTATCAAAACTGCTGTATTTTTTTAAGACTATTTTAAAATGTGCCATAACCTGCAGAGGTGATTATTACCTGCTCTGTCACACACAATTTCCACTGAGTGTAAGATTGCAAGTCAACAAGCTGTTCCAACATTCCTAAGAGACTGGCCAAAAGGGAATTTTCCTGGCTGAGCTGCTTCTGAGACTTGGTCAAGAGACAATGCTGAGCTGCACATTTTGCCCTAGAACACAACTTTTTCTAAAGTCCTTGGATTTTACTTTTTGAGCCTCCTTTACATCACTACATCTATGTATTTGTTCTGTGGCAGTGGTAGGAGCCTCTCATCAAAAGCAGAGTTCATTGTTGTACAAAGACTCACCCTCTTCATCCCACGTATCTTCCTGTTAAAAGTATCATCATTAAATGAGTAGAGGAACTCTCGAACTCTACATCTTCACAAATATATTTTTTCATAGACCTTTAAATATGTCAAAATAAGAATTTTTACTCTAAGCCCTGAAATAAGATTCCATGTAGGCAGCCACTCTCATTAAAGCATTCTAAGAATTGTCATTAAAGCATTCTAAGAGTTGTTTTTCATGTGGTCTAAAATACATTATTATTTACCAAAATGAAAGTCCAAGTGAGAGCTAAATAACCCAAGGAAATCTAATAATCAGCCTTCAAACCACATCTCAAGTAATTCCTAGAGTTAAAGTTATTGAATTCCTATCAAACATATCATAAAAATTCCCATTTCCTCAGATGCACTTTAATCAAATCCACCTGAAATCATTCACTGAAAATTATTTAAATATTGCTCAGTGCTGAGATGTAGCTTGTTTGCAACATTCAGTTAACAAAAATCTGTGTCGCATAGCTAAACAGTGTCACACAAATGCATACGGCACAGAAATATACCACATAAGATACATGAAGTACTGAAACTATATGTGGGTCTTAGAATAATTACTGTGTTTATTTATTGACAGGATGTAAACTGATTTTCTTTCGAAGAAGAAAATTACCATCTCTGGCCAAAAGCAGTAAATAATACAAATCTACCCTATTCACTTTCATATACACCCTGAAGCAACCAGCCTCCTGTCTTCGCGCCTATCAGGAGCGGCTCTAAACCATTTAAAACTAGATACATTGCTACCAGGTTGTGTTAGGAACTTCATCTGTACAGAATAGCAAGGAAAGAAAAATCAGATACTTGGTTCCAAATTGTTACTTAAAATAGTTTCATGATACTGTACCTACTTGCAGCCCATGAGGATCAGGTCAGTAGATATCTAACAGGACAATTAGGAACAATCTGGCACCAGCTGGGAATACAGCACAGACCAAATAGAACTGGCTGAAATATTTTCATCAGTAATTTGGATTGAGTAAAAGCAGGCGCTAAAAAATGCGGGCATATAGCTAGACAGACAGCTGTATTTTTCATGAAAACTGAGGCAGAATCTTTACCTTCAGGAAGTACTGATGTCAAATTTCAGAACAGAAGCTGTCTATACAAATCAAAATAAAGCATTTTGCTTCTTCACTCCTCATCTCCCATGAGAAGCAAAGAAGAGGACAAAATGAACAAGATTGAAAAGTTCTTTGTGAAAAGCTATTTTTCTTTCTTGGTCTAAAGTATAGTAACCAATGAAGAAATTTATACCCTGACCTGCTTAATAGATTTTTTTTCCCCTTTCAACATTAATAAGCTTATCCTATTTCAATGACTACATTTATGAACATGGGTCATACCCCACTGCTTTCAACCAGTGATGATATTTTCGTATGTGGACACTTCAATATGGGAGACAATCAAACATTTTAAAGAAAGCTACATAGCCACGGTCTAAGAGGGATGGCCTGACATGAAGAAATAATTGGACTAAAAAAACTGAAAGCAGAGGGTAGGCATTAAGGGTTTGTGCTCAAAATGGAGGGAAGTACCAGCTGAGTTATAGAGGCATCTGCTCTGTTCAGCACATTCACAGGAAAGCAGCGAGCAGCAAGGTGACAAAGTTTGCTGATGACATAAAGCTATTCCAAGGCTTTAAGGATGACAGATAACTGCAAATAGCTGCAGAGTGACTGAACAATAAAAATGGCAGATGAAGTTCAATATATGTGAAGGCAAAACAATGTATCCGAAAAAATAATCTTGACCTAATGTACAAAAGGGGAGGCTCTGAGCTGACCATTGCCACTCAGAAGCAAGACTTTGGATTATGATAGGTAATTCCATGACAATATCAGCTCAGTGCTCATCAGCAATAAAAACACAAATCAAATATTATGAATTATTAGCAAAGGAAAAGAGAACAAGATAGAAAACATAACTATGCCACCATACAGAATCACAGTCACCTCTTATCAAACCAGATATATAAGAACAGACATATAAGAACCAGATATATCAGAGATACATCAAAAGACAACAATGATTATAAAAGGTAAGAAATGGCTTCAAACTGAGGAGGAACTGAGTGTGCTGGGACTTTTCACCTTGGACGAGTTACCACAGAGGAAATGTGACAGAGGTCTACAAATTGTGAGTGGCATAAGGAAGATGGATGGGGACTGACAATAACTAGAACATTAAATGAAGCTGACGGGAAGCAAGCTGAAAAAAATCCCTGATCCACAGAAGTTGTTGCCTAAGGATACTATGGAGGCAAGTTTAAACAGGCTTGAGGGGAAACTGGAAAAACACCAGGAAGAGTGGCTTCACTGAAGGTTACTAGAGTAACAAAGCACAACAGGCTCAGGAAATCCCTGAGCTAAAAATGGCCAAAGGCTGGGAGAGTACTAGGGGAATGTACTATATTATGCACGTTTGCCTCATTTATTCTTCCTTAGGTATCTGCTTATGCTTACCATGGAAAACAAGAATGACCATACTGATTCAGATTAAGGGTCTGTCTTAAGACATGGTACTAAAGAACATAACATGGTACCCTACATTCTTAAGTTCACTTACTTCACTCCTCATACAATTTGATTGCACAAACTTCTAGTATCTTATAATTTATAAATTAATTTTGGGTGCCTTGGCAAACGAAAGCATCCTGCAACTTGACAATCATTCTTTTTCACCCCCATACTTGGGATTGAAAAGTTGAAGTTGCCTAGAACACAGACTGTATCACGAGTGTGGCTGTGTGTTCCACCGGGAGGAACACCTGGCAAAGTCTGCCAGTGGGAAAGAGCAGGCGATGGTGCAACACTGCATTAGGCAAAGATCCAGAGAAGTACCAGGGTCATTCAGGAGCAGAGTGCTATGCTGTGCTTTAAAATGATAGATGCAACAAGAACCTAGAAGGGTACTTGCCGACACTGGAGAAGCGAATGGTGTTAAGAGAGCTGATGGAGAAGTTGAATCACACATGTCTTCCAAGATAATCAACTTTAATAGTGAGAGCCAAGTAAGATAGTGTTCCTAAAATTAGATCACGAGGCTTATAGAGGGCAAGAGTCCAAAGAGGATGAGAAAAGGTTACTATACCACAGCTGGAGTGGAAACATCAAAATTCTGAGTGGCAACATGAAAATCTCTACGTTTCACTCACTGCTAAATCTTATCACATGCGAACTATTAAAACAATACACATTAATACAATTACAACTGGAAATAAAATAGACTAAAATTCCTTCCAGTAATTTTCTTTCTTTTTTTTTTAAGGCATGAAGGTTCTAAGAGTCACACCCGATTTTTATTCCCCTGAGACTAAACACTTGTGCAGGTTTGCCTAGCAATGCAGTTTACTTTGTTACTTCCAAAAGTAAACACTTTCTGTGATTACAGATTCCTGGAACAATCAACCAGCCTCTGAAAACAAATTGCTTTGAAACAGGAACATAGAACTAAAGACAATAGTACTCTTCTGTCGAACACCGAAGCACTCCAGCTCTTGCTACCAAAGCAAGTAACAACAGAGAAAACAGCAGACAGAGAATTCCCATCTTAAGTTGAAACAAACAAACAAACAAAAATCTCTGGATACTAATAAATCCAGCTGTAAGTTTCTAACGACTCTTTTTTCATGAATCATCTTAAAATCACTGCACTACATATTCTGGCAAATTCTCACCACCTGAAAATACTTATATTAAGATTATATAAAATTGTATATACTATCTTTAGTTTGGTTTAGTTTGTAGACCCAACATTTCAATTTCTCTAATTACTTGAATGCTGTAGATAAATTTTAAAAAGCATGTATTCTAAAGAACTACTGGGCTAAAACATTCGCAGTCAAAAACATCCCCATTTCTGGTTTTCAGACAGTCATCTTGGGATAGGAAAGAAGCATTAATTCCCGATGTGTACCATGTATTTAATTGCCATTTTATACTATGAATAATACGAAGACTGTTTAGATCTGAACTAAAGGGAAACAGAATTAAAAAAATAAAAGTGCATCCCTTCCATCTCTGGGGAGGCTCAGAGCACCAGCTACCATGACAGACGGCCTGCTGAAGTTTGGCACAGTTCAAAATACCCATGACAAAGAGCTCCAGTTGGTGTGGCATATTTGGTGTTGGAAACCACTTTCACTCATACTAGCAGTTTTCATCCTACATAAGTGACATCTGACATGAACTGCCTGACATAAATACTATTGCTGTTCTGTCATATCCGAGTTACTGTAACAAATACTTGGGATCAATAGCTATCGTTTGATCTTATAGTCAAACAAATTACAAAGCCTCTATCTGCTAAAGAGACCGAAAAAAATCATTACCAAAATAAGAATCTACTACAGCTGTCTACAACAGTTATATACTAAAGAAGCTTGTGCAGCCAACTTTAACATCATCTCAATCTGTATCAGCAAAAAGACAGCATTCTGGGGAGATTTGTGCCCCAAGTCCCCTGGCTGGCTTCCCAGAAAAAAGCAAGGCCCTGTACACCAGTTTCCACCAGAAGTCCCACAGCACTTCTTCACTGCTCCTATTCCCTAATGGCTGACAGTCATTTTTTCATCTGGCTCCCAGAGAAGAGAGAGGAAAGAAGGTGACAAACAGACAGGAAAGGGGGAACAGAGGAAGCAAAGGGCAAATAGTTTTCCTGGGGCTTCTTGCTTCCCACCCACCAAGCCACATTCCACAGCTCCACAAGGGAGAGCCCCCTCTTTAGTATGGAAGATAAAATAGTATCTGACATAGAGCCTTCCTTTACAAAATGCTCATCCATGGAAAAGACTGAAGCAAAGCATGAAACATCCAGTGCGTTGCACTCAACGCGCTCTCATACCGGTCTAAATCCCACCAGATCACAGTAAACATTTGGGAAGTGAAAGAACCGTACCTCATGTTAATACCCTGAACGTGTAAAATTCCCAAATACTTCTCCAAAGAGCCTGAGGATTAAAAGGCCTGGCTGGTATATCATGGTGACTCATCGCTTAAGTCCAGAATATTAAAAGATTAGCCAGCCAGAAGAAACTTTTTTTTTTGCCATGAGTGATGTTAGTTAAAAGGTAAAGAGATCTAGAGAAGGTATTGTGAGGAAAAATAGCAGAAGAAGGAATTGAGAAGGACATTAAAAATATTTTTTTAAAAAGGTGGGGAGTAAAGGAGGATACTATAAAACCCTTTGAAAGCTGAAAAATGAGAGAAGGATAAAAAGGTAGAAATGAAAAGTGTAAAATATATGTTTCTGGTTCTTCCTTCAGAACTTTATAGTTCACATTTTCCTCCAAGTTTAGTCACCTTAATTGCACATATGATTCACAACAGGCTCACTTGCTAGTAACAGAAGATACATGACTAACAAGACAGAGTAAGTTTTGATTTCAATAGCTAAGTAAGACATGAGTATATTTGAAAAATTTACTTCAGTCAAAATATACAAGTATGTGAAGAATAACTCTCAATTTGATTTTTCCATTTCTTGGTCTTTCTACAGTCTGGCTGTGAGGAGTTTAATAGTAACAGCAACAATGCACTAACATTGAGCAGTTCATCAACATCTCACACTAGCTGTACATAACTCTCCTGGAGAATATGAAAGATATTTATTTCCAAAAGCAAGCCCTTAGTATACGTTAGGAACAATGTCAATAATTTTGACTTGAGACTGTGCTAAGCAGCAGTTTCAATTTGCAGTATTTAGTCAAAGAATCACAACTGTGGAAATAAGAAAATGTTTTCAAAGTATTTAATTCTGAACAGTCTGCTCCAGCTTCACTTAAATGTTTTTAACAGCACGATTAACAAAACACCACTGGGACAACATAGCTCCTTTTGGAAGAAAGAGCAATGCTAAATAAATCAGAGCTAATCTAAACTCTCAGCTCACTTAATGGTAATTTTCAGTGGAGACGAAGCGATAGGAATGTGTTCAAGATCGCTTTTCCTGCAGAAGAAAGTTAAATCCCCAACTACAGAGTTTAATCAGTCAAAACGGAGAACATTAACATTGCTGAGGATCTCTCTGAAACAGGTGTGACCCTCTGAGCGGGTGCTGGGAGGTCACAGACATCTTGCTGCAGGCTGGGGTCTTGAGTATGTCATGAGAGGTTCTAGCTTTCCACACTTGCACTTGTGCAAATTAAGCTCCAACAAGTGTAAACCATCACCAGTTCCAACTTCGCACAGCTGCAAGTAAGTGCACAGGTGCAGCTTCCCTGTGACTCAGGGCCAACATGTCTAATGTCATGACCACATACCACCATTTCTCCCTCATGCAGTCCACAGCCAACCCTCTACAATGGGTATTTAAATACTTACAATGGTTATTTTTATCATCAAGGCTGGGGGGGGGGGGAGCTGGAGGGGGAGATCCTGGAAGCATTCAATAAAAACATCCATCCCATTTGTACACGGGAAACTTAAGCCCGCTTTCAAGCTGTACTGAAGTAATTTCACAGTCAATTCATAGAGCTCAATGGATTCTGCTGTAAACAAGTCTTGGCTGAAAACAAAGTTCATCCCACTGTAAATCTGGTGCTATATTCAGATGGCCTAAATTCCACCTAGCTCTCTATGTGCTTATTTTTCAAAACTCATAAAGCAAGGTCCATTGAGAACCTGCGACTAAAAAAAGCAGCACATAATCCCTTCTAAATTCCTTTGATCTAAAATTATGCTTTTCGCCAGGTATTAGGAATGTCGTTGAAAAAGACTCCTCTAGATTTAAAAAAAATTAAGAAAATCATAGACATCTATGCTTTGTTTCAAGAATTATTATCAGAGCACTTTTTTTATAACAGTCTTGTTAGACATTTTACTTCTTCTGATGAATATGATCTCGCAAACCTACAGAACTGCAAATATTTCCACTTAGGATAAAAAAAGAAATTTTCCTCTGCTTCCTCTCCAACTTTCTCTGTTAAAACAAAAACAATTTAATGATTTTTTGCTCAAAAATTGAAGATTTGGAAAAGTTTCAGGTCAAATATTTGTAAGGAAATCGCTGGAAAGGGACCTTTATAAAAATTTATGGAACGTGACTTATAGTTGACCCTATATACTCCATCTCTCTCTACATTAACCAAAAAGACCCTTTCAACCTACAAATTCAGAAAAATCCTGAAATAATGAAAAGGCACAGAAGATAAACCGCCGTACGACTCGCCGTAATAACAGCTTACAAACATCAATATATGTCATTGAAGCATTAGTCAAAATGCAATCAGTCAACATTTATCAGACTGCAAGGACTTATTCCCAGACTCAAAACTCAAAGGGACACTTACTATTTTAATGGGAGCCACGAGAGCCTGTGTGTCTGACAGGTTAAGTGTTAAGGGACAAAGCATTCATCGTCACTGCTAAAAAGGGTGTGCTTTGTATCCATGAGTTAATTTGCATTAGTTATTCTATTATGAATTCCTAATCCAAACAGAGATCTCTAATCTTACTGAGACGAATTATGAGTCCACCTCAGGCAAGGGTTATAATGTTGATTTTGTTTAACAAAAGAATTTCTTTGCAGGTACCCTGCCTCCATCAGAGCTTTATGTGAAGCAACTCAACTATCTCACATCAACTTTCCATCGATTTCATTAGCAACCCCTACTATCTTTCTCAACAGCAGCGCCGTATATGTAGATTCAAACAAAACCCAGAAATCCTCTTTCCATGAGTGGCTAGAGACTGCAGCGCCCCGCACTATCTACTGAAATCTTGCCCCAATGTATCTCTTACACAGCAGGGATTAAAAATAAATAAAGAGGTCACAAGAAGTATCACTCCACAGTTTATTATCTGTCTTCTAACAACAAGTAATAAACCCTTATCCTAATTACTAATCCTTAACTACTGACTTTTATAATGATTAGCTTCCATTGTAATCAACTGAAAGAGTAACAAGGTCTCTCTTGTGGGACAAGTGACAGGACAGCCAAAAAGGTGTAAGAAGATTTTGATTCTAGGTGGATGTCTCCACACAGATGGCTTTGCTCAGGTGTAATACTGCTAAACAGACAACAGAAGTCAACCGCAGAGGTGCAGTGGATTCTTGCAAGGTCCTTCAGAAAGGGCAGCTAGAGAATGGTCTGGGGATCTAATTAGTCTCTGTGCCATCCCTTCTGACCACAAAATACTTCATTTCCTCAATTTAAGAATTCCTCATCCAAGCCTTCATTGTTAATACAGGTTTCCTGGGATTAGTTCTCTCCATGTCTGAAAAAGTTTCAGCTCATGGTGAGGGAAGGGATATGGCTTCCTGAAATTCCTTCAGAACTGGGATATCCTTGGGGGCACTTACTGCCCCTTCTGCACCATCATTCGCCCTCTGGAGACTGTGCAGTTTGGCAAAAAAACCCAGATAATAAAAGATTCTGATGTTGGTTATCCTTCATTACACAGGAAGTGATTCTTTTATTACCAAATTCATACACATACAAGAATATATGCAATATATGGTGGGATTTACCCGCAACCCATGTCATAAAAACAGCACGCTGTTTTTATGTGGTAAATTGTGTGGTAAATGTCACATTAGCACATTACATAAAAAAAATAACATTTTCTTCTGTTTCTAACTTCATATGATCTTCCTAGCCTACCACATTCAACTCTGCCCTTTGGTATTTTCTTTACATTACTTGCATTCATTTTAACATTTATTCAGTTCACTTGAAACGTATTTTTCAGCTAGGAGTAGGAGTGAAGTAAGTATCAGCTATCTATATAACCAATAAAGTAGTTCTTTCCTGTAAGCCTTTTGGTATCAGAGGGTATTGAGATATACACATACACACATATATATCAGAGGGGGTGTGTGTGTGTATACAAATATATATGTAGAGGTTATATATGTGTGCGTGTGTGTGTATATGTAATTGGCAGTAAGCTGAAGAGGCTGAAGAAGACAACAGTAGGCCACTTCCTCTCCAACACTGTAGAAAAAAAAACTAAACTGAACATGTGTTTGTTCAGACTCTAGGGCCCAAACATTTTCTTTGAGTGTTGCCCCCAGCCCCACGCTTCCCTTTCATGATCTCAGTTGCAATTAAGACTTCTTAGGTACATGACATGTTACAGACACCAGTAATACATTTACATACCTTGCGTCAGATTACACGTTTTGCCCCCTCAGGAATGAAAAGCCTTCCCTTGCACTAGCCGTAAGTCATTCTTGTGCTTTGTGCTACCAACGCACCTCAAAGAAAAGGCGGAGGTTCCATCACCACCCCCGCCTACAAACAGGGTCACAGCCTGGGGAGTGCTCCACCCATGGGGAGAACAACCAGCTCCACCTAAGCCCCAAGGTTGGCACAAAGAGCCTTTGCTCCTTCTTTCACAAAAGACTATTATTATGTAAATAACTTAACTAAGGGGTTAATAAGCCTCTGCATTGCAACATGTCACAACAGGGTGAGTGAATTTGTTTTAAACAGGGTGTTAAAATGAACGGTTTGAACAGTTTTTGCTGTATCGGATAGTGAATACATGGCTAACAGTTGCTTCCTCGATTTTAGGAAAAAGTGGAGGCGACAAAGATACATTTTTACAAGTGTTCAACAGCCCTGACCACACTGGCTATAGGTATTAGGAAACAAAACAGGGCCAGGGCGCGAGCGCTCCTACCTGCAGGCCCTACCATTTCCCCGCTCGCAGGTGCCTTGGCATGACCCTGGCCAGGTCAATTAGCTTCTGCCACGCGACACCTAGGCACCACACGGGTGACAGCTCCAGCGAAGGGCTGCTCCCAGCAGGCCGTGTGGATCAGGTCTCCCTGTCTTGAGAGAAAGGCATTTTCTTCCAGACATACATGTCATACCCACACCATTACCCCTGAGGACCACACAATGACTGTTAGTCCATTTTACTCATGAGCACAAAAGTGGCCATCAGTTATAGAATGGAACTGACACCTAGGGAGAATCGGTAACCAGGGATCTAACTCAGGCACATACTTAAGGCTCACAGACGACAGTGAACCTCAGCAAATGTCTAAGTGCCTGATCAATTAAAAAGGAAGCCTGAAGATATCTGAGCTAACCTATAAAAAAAAGTTAGTGGTGATTCAACCCAAACTTCTGTAATGATCGTTTCTGCTGAAGAAAATATTTCAGTTGTGAATGCCAGCAACTGAAAACAAAAAAAAAAGAGTAAGGGAAGAACAGCTTGTGTTTTTAAATAGAGGGCAAGAAACATATTGGCATGCACCTTTTATAATAAAAATATACCAGAAATTTTACACTGTAAAAACCTGAATATTCACTCTCAAAAGCACAAAGCCATTTCAGCATCTGTTGAAAACACTGCATTATCTCAGAATGTAACTATGACACAAACATACAGAACTATAAATACAATTACATCTGTAGTTTTTATCTAAAGTAATCAGATGTTATGCATGAGAATATCAAAACCAGAAGGAAAACATCAGGTTTTGATAAAGGTTGAGATATTCTAGGATTTATATGGCATTAAATTTTGCTCTAAATCGAGACAGACCAGTTCCTAGCCTAAAAAGGGAGAAATGTCAAACTTAATGAAGTCCACTTCAATTTCCAGCACTCCCGTTGTTTTTACAGAAAAGATGGTAATATGTAGTCAAAGATAAAACTACGAGAGTTTGCAGGAAAGAATTTCTCCTTTGCCCATACTAACAAAGTTGTATATTTTGTTTGCAGTTGAACCTAATATTTTAGAGTAAGAATATAACCCAAATATTAAGGAACAATGTTACATACTGTAAGATTACCTGTAGGATGAAAGCAACCTTATGAAGAATTGCTAGTTGATTATTCTTCTGCTATCTAACATTTGTTGAGACCACTTGGTAGAAAAACCCAGAAGATCCTCTTCCTATTTTGAATTGTGGAATTTTTTTTACCCATTTCGTTTAACTGAACTCTCTCATATCACTAACATCAGATTTTTGCTCAAATGAAACTACTAGGGAAAATCTGTCCTCTGAAAGTGATAAAACCAAAGAACTTCCTAAAAGTGAGAGTTGTGTTGGATTTCCTTACTTGTGAACATCCTGTTCCAAATTTTCCTATTTTAAAATCAACAGCAGTTTCCATACTGAAAATTAGTCGCCCCAGTGAATGCGTAGCAATTTCTATCCAGTTCAACAGGGTCAAAATTTGAGCTGGTAGGAAACAATACACCCTTCATGAAAAGTAAGCATACAATTGCTAGACAGTTTTCTGCATGGAGAAACTTCACAAATCCACCATAAAAATGCATCAAAACTCTTTATAATGATTCTTACAGGCATGATTTATTAGGTGGTATTATTACAGTTTCAAACCAGAATGTTAAAATCTACCTGTAGCTTTCTTTTTGTATATGCCATACTGGAAATCATTTAATGTAATTCTACTTTGAGGTGCAGTTTCATCATTCAGCTCCTCTGAAGTCCGAGCCGATGCTGAACGGGTCGCTTCCCCATGTTCCTCCTCACACGTGCCACTCCCTACCCTTGCATGTGCTGAGAGTCCCTTTCACCAGTGCTGTCCCTCCCATAGCCATGCTGTCACACAGCTCAATGAGACGATTCAGCAAAGAGCAAGGATTAATTTCTCTAGCCAAATCATGACTTTCCTTCGCTTCCTCCTGCCCTAAACTTCCAACAGAAGAACTTCAGGAGCTGTTAGGGATTGAGGTAATAGCCCAACCACAGATCTTACCAGGAATAAAGGTCTGGGTTTTGGGGCGTTAGTTTGGGGTTTTTTTGTGTTGGGAGGTGGGTGGTGGGGGTTGGTTTGGGTTTTTGGTGTTGGGGTTTGTTTTTTTTAAATATAAGAATCAGAACACCAAATTAAGTTTTCCCTTTTATACTTTTTTCAGCTAAAATATGAGCAAATTGTTTTCCCCTGTAATTTTACTACCAAGTTGCAAAACCTCTCAAAACAGAGGTATCTAATGGAAATTTTGACACATGCTTGCTTAGAGCCATTCTAGTCAGTGCTGGTTTGTGCAAGTTCTTTCCATGTGAAGGCCTTTTACTTTTTCATACATGAGAGATTTTCCTGTAAAATTCTGTATGAGATGGCTTTTTCCTCTCTATTTAAAATCACTGAGGGGCGCTTGCCTTAGAGAGATTGTTGAAATGCAGACAGTTGGGGTTTCTTTTTTTGGGAAAAAAAATTTCTTGCAGCTAGGAAAAGTCAGATACCTAGCACTTCATTGCTTTGCATCCACTGCACGTGAAACACTGGCAAGTCAAAGCGGCAAGTGAAAATAGCAAGCAGAAACCACTTTGGACATATGTAAATAGCTACTTGAAGTAATGGAGAAGAAAGGTTTGCAAGGGCTAATTGGCCAGGCTAAAGCCATATGATGTATAATTCCTCAGGTGCCAAAAGCAGTATTGCGCTTTAAATATTTTTGGAGAGTTAGAAAGTCACAGAAGGCAAATCTCTTTCTGCTTATATTCTGATGAAAAAAAGATCTTGGTTATTTTCCTGTCCTCCCACTCACTCTTGCACTACCACTATAATATTTGCCTATAATTCACTTTTGTAACTATCAAGTATAGTGGAAAACTGTAACTTCTTCCCCCCCCTCCCCCCCCAGATCATTAAAATGGAAGCAAAGAATACCTAGCTGTCTTTTCAACTTTCATAAATCAAGACTGAAGTTCCTCTAACACTATGTACATATTCTTGTGCATCTTAAGGTGGGTCATTTCCACTCAGAGTAAGGGTGTTAGCACTTGTCCTACACAAATACTGAGTAGTTATGCAGCAAACAGGGAAGTTCCAGAGTTCACCTTCACTAAGCAGTGAATATGTTAAGAATGTTGGGGTTTTTAATTATTGTTTTTACTTTTCATAAAGAGCAGAGTGGAGACAAAGTGACTAAGAACACTAATCAAACTGAAAATCTGATGGTTACAAAATTTTGGATGGGATGCAGTTCTTCAACTGGGTGTAAAGTTTAACAACTAAAAAAAACCCACACACAACAAATGGAAAACTGCTTGGAAGTTTTATCTCACCACTGAAACAGAGGTACTGAAAATAGATAGTCTCCACCCGAATATCATTTCCCACTGTCTTCCCTTCCTGTCTGGAAACAAAACCAAACCAGCAAAACCAAAAGGTTCAACACTCCATCTCACCCCACTCCCTTCGCTTACCATGAACGAAAGTTTACAAGTCTCTTTCTGATTTCTTCATCCCTGAACAGGAATGAAATCATCATCATCAGGAGCAGAATCATTTTGCCAAAGTGGTATGAGGTCATCCTACACCACATGATACAGAAGGTAGTTTTACTCTGGTTTACTTTAATAAGCAGACATTTCACCTCTGGAGCTAATAAATAATTCCCAATGCATTTTCAGTTTGCAATAGGAGATGTAATACTTATAGAAATAGATATTTTGTAGGTCCTCATTTCTATAATAAAAACAAAGCAGTAATATACTACTGTATGTGATCTGTACAAGCAAGCCCATGAAGGCCTTTTAAGTTCCATCCAACTGTAAAAAGATGCATCTCATTTAGCCGCTTTAAAAAAGAAACATATCACTATTTGTAAATTACATACTGCAAATGAAGCAAATGGAAATTATATTCTCTAGCTAAAAATCAATTAGCATGATGCATGCTATGTTCAATGGTTATCTATACCATATTCATACTCAATAAATGAAAATTCATACTATGAAGAGCTAGTTCTTTCTGTCAGTGTCCTCTGTAGAATTCACCAATGCGGCTCTGCCAGGATCCTTATTTTACAAGCAGGAAACTGAGCAACAGGAAGTCAAAGCGAGTTTACCCAAAGTGGTCCAAGAGGCTGATACGAAACTAGATGGAGGCCAAAAACCTCGGTTCCAGGCCCTTTCTCTACCCATTAGAAAGCATCAGCTAGGAAGGAAAAAGACATCTGCCCTGCTGTTTGAGCCAGTCCACACCACTGGTACTTGCATAGCAATTTAAGAAAAGGTGAAGTTCTGATACTTTCTGTACACGCTTTTCCCCCACCTCCCAATCCATAACTTCAAGTAAACTATTTTTGCTGTGGCAGAAGTAAATGCTCACACGTTTGCCAAAGACCCTTCAGTAAACGAAATAACTACTCTTGGTCTGACACCAACACAGCATATCGCTCATGTAACTTAGATTCTTCGCCACCTATTTGCTTAAACAGCTTCAAGTTCTTCAATAACAGCTGAGCCTGTTCTTGATAGCTTTACCTGTCATTTTAGATAAAATTTTAACTTCTGATTTCATGTATTTAAAACATGTTTCATATATTTTCATTTTCCCATTCTACTTATAAAGTGCAATCTGTTTGGCATCTACAAAATTTTCTTTAAATTTAACATTATTAAGGTAAAGCCTGAAACGGGCAGAGAGCCCAAGCATGGTTTTGTGGCTTGGCTTGAGTTCAAACAGAAAGCAGTAATGAAATCTGAAGGCAAGGAAACCCACCAATCCAAGTCAGGACCATTATCAAAACGGCTCTGAAGCTTTTCTGCTCTACATACCCACCTTCTCCATAGATGCTGCAAAAATAAGGCCCAGACCCCATTCTGTCCTCCCCAACATGTACCACCATGAAATTGAATGACAGGGATGACAGACCACAAGATACCCAAGCTGCTCTCTGCTGTCTTCTACAGTGGCATTAGTGAAAAATAACCACTAAAACAGGTCTACTCTATCAGTGCACAGACTCTCCTGGGCAAGGGAGGTACTGACTACATTTGCAAACACACTGCCAGATTATTTCTCATTCAATGATAATGACCACAGACTTTATACAAAAAAACAAAAGTTCAATCAAAACATCATAGAGCTTCCCTTCAAAGGGATAATTATCCTTCCCCTTTGCTGAAGTGCAAACTAGCAGAATCAGAGCCAGTTAATTAAAAAGCCACATAAGTTACATGGTTATTTTTTACTACCCTTCTATGCAGCTTGATAGTCACCAAGTAAGGAGAAAGAGAAAAGCAGGGAAAGTATTTATAAGTGACAAATTAAGGACTGTATTTTGAAACCAAGAAGCAGTTAATGATGGAATCAGTTTATAGACCCCTCGGGAATGAAGGCTTGTTCACCGGCATGAGGAAGGATTACACAATCTGACTGAATGGGCTGGGCAAACAGATGAGGAGATAATACATACCAGGAAGGGCACTGAGAAAAGTTACATACACGAGATAAAACAGTTGATCAGTTTAATTAAATCCTTTTTGTTCAAACACTTTTGTAAGGAGACATTCTCTATCTCTGTGCCAATATTTTGAATTAATTTTTTTCAATAACATTTTCAATTATTTTATTATTATTTATTACTTTCTAGACTCCCTACCATCTGGAGAGTAAAATTTCCCTGAATCTTTTCTCTGTCCCTCTGTTGTGTTGACTGGTTATTAT
Source organism: Calonectris borealis (assembly GCF_964195595.1). Lineage (NCBI taxonomy): Eukaryota > Metazoa > Chordata > Aves > Procellariiformes > Procellariidae > Calonectris > Calonectris borealis. The sequence continues at coordinate 96,863,454 of NC_134312.1, forward strand.
CTTTTCTAACAGCTCAAATTGTTGCCCTAAGTTTATTTCTTCATTCCAGTGCAATGACCAAGAAGTCAGACTACACTGTCAGAAATGTCCACAACGTCAGCCACACAACAGCAAAATCTCTCTCAACACACAAATGAACACCACTTGGTTTTGCTTTCAAAATACTGATTAATTAGCTATATTGTGAAACAGTAGACAGCACATAATCAGAAACAGTGCACTATACATTCTGTAAGCAAATACAGTCGTGTACAAAGCATACCAATTTTTAAAAAGAAACCGTCAGAGCCCTGAGGATGGTAGTTCACTTGAAAAAACAATGGGAACGTTTGGCCATATCCCAAGTTACGAGTGCCTATGGAAAGTTTTATAGCGATGAGCTTCCACAAAGGTTGCACTATGTTAGATATGATTAAAACTGTACATTAATATATATTATTGCCTTTGTGTTGCTTAAATATTATAGTAAACATAGTATCAAAAGTGACCTTCCAAATTAGACCACAGCTGCTTCACATCCAGAGCTCACGGTTCTCACCCATAACATCTGAGCTTTCGTGATTTGTGCCTAAACAATTTCCAAACATGTTTTTACTTGTTTACTATTCATTAAGTACAAATACATATTTACAAATACTGATATTATTTGTTATAAGTTTGATATGAATGTTTAGAAATAAGACCTTAAGAAATCCTAGCAATGTAACTGTCTCTAAATACAATTGTTCTCCCAAGGAAACATTAAATGCTTAAAGCTACTTTGAAATTTCTATCTTTTTTTTTTCCTATGCAAAATACTTCAAGTTGAAGATCTTTGCTCCCATTTTAGCCAAATTAGATGAGAAATTAATGAAAGACTGTACAGAGTATATAACTCCATAGCCTACTCATCTCATTAAATCTGTAAAATAATTAATCCAAGTTAGGTTAATTAACTCACTTTTGTGACTCAAGTAAAGCTACCAAAGGACTATTGCTACTGCTTAAACACAGATTAAAGCTGACTGTGGTAGCGATACCCTGCCAAATAGTATCAAACACTGGAACTTTACCCTTTTTGCCGAGATGTAATATAACATCAGTTCATGGTTCACATACATTTATGACTACAGTAGGAGGCTGGAGTGGGGACGGGAGGAGTGTCAGAAGAGGAAAGTGTAAGTAGTCAACACAGTCATGGCTGGTTTATACCCGCTGTTGAAAATGCCTAATTTACTTCTAATATCACTACTTCACGGCAATGATATCTTGACATGGCTGAACTTGTTCCTTGTCTGCATCTGTTTTGGTATATTTTGGTTTTTGCAAATAAGCTGTTTCATAAACCAGCCACACCCCAAACATTTTAAAATCATACCATAAGCAGAGAATTAATGTTTACCTAGAGCACTAAACTTTTTATTAGCATTAGAAAGCTTCCTATATGTATAAGTGCTTATTTTGAGATTTTTTTAAGTATTTAGCCAAACTATGACTGAGAAAATGAATTACTTCTTACTTCAATTAAAAAGGAAATTGTTCAGGACAAGGGGACTCCTAAAAATACTTTGTAAAATTTGTGCTTGAAATAATCAGGTTTTTTTCCTTCCAAATGGTAAATACAAGCATGAGACTGAAGGAAGACAGATTGAATATAAAATTGGATTTTCAACTCTACAGCCACATACATGGTTTCCTGAAGCAATATTCTGAGTGTCAGAAAATTCACCATCCATTCTTTGACACAGATTTTTAAAAAACTACATATTTCCCAGTTTTGAGGCATTAAAGATCAAGAAAAAATCTTGATGTCACAATACTATCATGACTTTTAAAATATTTTATTATGCATTAACTGTAATACTTTGTTTTGATAAGTTTTTTCACATCACAGTGCTGAGTATTTCTACTCCTTTTTAAAATAAGTCAAGACAGTAAAAACATCAGGCTACTGGTGACAGTTCCTAGGAATAATAATCTATCAACAGAAAAACAAGGAAACCCTGTTACTTCAATACTTAGCAATAAGTCTGTGAAAACTACCAGCATCCAAAGTGTAAAATAATCATGTATTTGTTTGCATTGAAAATTACTACAGGTTGATTAAATTTGATTAATACATAAACATTCAAAAAACTCTGACAAACATTTATTAAAGTAATAAGGAAATATCAATTAAAGCAAAGATTTTCAGCTAGCTCACCCTTTTCGCTCAGTAGTTTCTATCAGTAATCATTTCATTTCCTTTGCAATTGTACACCTCAAATGCAACTTGCTGATGAACACTGGGTTATATGTTCGATTTACCACTAAAACGAGGAGGAATTAGAATCACAAATACCTTTGCTAATGGCCTTCCCTCATTACGCAGGAAATATATTACATAGTACGTAATACTATCATCCATTAAATACATTTCCTCAAAATACTTTGGTACTATTCATACACTTTTGCAGTGTAAGGAATGTCACCAAAAATCCACCATGTTTGCTGTAAAATCACATCATGTATTTAGCCTGGAGATAATATAAGAGTAAAGGAACCTTCCACTACATGGGACATAGCATGTGTGCTCGTTGGATCTGAACTGAATCTTTTAGAGGGTAATCAGTGCTGCAAGTTGGTCACAGAAATGTTAAAGCAGCAGCTTTTGCCATGACGTGGAAAGTCTGACAAATCCAAAACTATTTTTGTAACAGTTAGCTTATTTTACAATATGTTAAGATCATTATGACATCTCTTGGGTACTTCACACAGTTACTTTAATAGACACAATCTTCTTTCCCACAAATAACTTGCCTTTTTTCTTCCCCTCTGCTCCCCACGCTCTTTTCCTACCTATACATTTCAAAGCTCACGGTGCCAGTCAACCTGTCTGTTCCTGGGAGCCCCTCAGAAACATACCCATCAGTTTGTTCATTCATTAATTTACTTGCTGCATGCAAAGAAATCTAAATGTTTTCTTTCCGATTACTTTCCTTCTCTAAAATTATGAAGTCCATTATTTATGGCAGCAGTAGTAAGCATTTTCTCCCAGGAACAAATCCAAGGTCTGGGATTCTTTTTTGCCTACTTCTGATACTGTGTGTGACGTTTTCATACCTTGGGATGGGGCTTAGTTTTCACTCCAAATTACGTCTTTAGACATAGAAAGATGTCAGCTTCATCTCACTTTTGGCTACAATTAATTTTTTGGGAAATGATAAAATATCAAAGGATTTTAATTGTGATTTTAAAAAAATCAGTAATTCAAAACTTCATCCTTATAATACACTAGTTAAGAATTTTTGCAAGACAGAGAATGAAGAAAGCAAAGGCTGTCTAACAAATAGGCCTAATCTTTTTGTTTATTATGATGATGATTACTACAACATAGCCTGTTTCAGAATTAATCTTGTAGAAAGGTAAAAGGCAGGTTATTTGGGTTTTTATTCAAGACACACTATTCTTTGGGTTTTTTAAGTTATTCTTTCCAATTTTTAGTAGTTAACTAGATTAATTTTTCTATTAATCCAAATGAGAAATCTTTTCTTCCCTTTTATAACTATTTTCAAGAATTATTAATTTTTTACTTTATCCTCTAAAAGCATAAACTCATTTGTTTTATGATCAGTAAGCAGATACAGAAGAGGAACACTGAAGATTTCTTTGCCTAGCAAATTAAGAGCCAGATCATACAAAAATAGAACCTCCTACACAAACATACTTCAAATACATTTCTTACAAGATAGCCAGTAAGCTATTAAAGAACAGTCATGATACATGTGAGAAGCTTCACTTCTCTGAAACAGTGAAAGCATTCTCTCTCTGCGTGTACCGCATGATAGCAATATCAGAAAAAAAGTTTTCCTTTTCCATATTTAGGAACAGTATTTTATATTAATTTCCCAGATTGATCCTCCCCTTTGATGTTAAAAAGATGGAATACTTCATGATAAAGCTCCTAGTAATTCCAGTAGAAATAATCTGGTACAGTTGCCTGTGACCATATAAACATGGAGAGTAGTATCAAAAACACATAAAAATTTAACTGTTTAGGCAGCTTGAAGTTTCCCTTCTAGAAGGAAAATCAGCACTGGAGAAACGTCAGTTGCAAAACAGAGTTTCAAAGCACTGCCCGAAACAGAGGAGACATAAAGGAGGACACTCCTCAGCAGTCAGCAGCACCAACAGCAGCAAAAATGTCTGTCACTGGCAGTGACAGACACGTCACTGAAAGTGCCGTTAGCATACAGACTACAGCAAAGACAGCTATGATAAAATTAACATTACATCCTCCCGCAGTCGATCGGCATAAGTAAAGATCCAGTCCTGCACTCAGGCAACCAACAACAATTGAATTTCAGAATATATTGTACAACTCCTTATGCTTTAGATGACTGCAGTAAAGAAATGCACCTTTATAGCAGCTGGAGCACCTTCTGTTTCTCATACTTCCTTATCTGGTACTCCTGAGGGATCTCCAAAAAAACCAGACAGATGCTGATATTCAGGTTTTCTGCCATTTGGCTCACCAATTCACAGGACAAAGCTATTCTTTGGACCATACCTCAGAGCTCTATAACCAATTCCAATTGCAAGATGAACATTAAACATGCTCCCAGAAGCACCTGCCCAGTTCTTTTTAGGTTACAACAGTACTCGTCTTGAGTTTAACAAGACTTTGAAAGAGGCTTTGTGTAAGTTAAGGTCTTTTTTCCCACTATAACATGCCTACATCAGAAAACAAAACCACCCTAAACTAAAGCAGGGCTCAGGAAGAGATACCATTTCTCAACCACTTCTGAAGTCACTAACCTAAAATTAAGACTAACAAAAGCTGTTTCAACTGTGAGCCTTTACAGGGTCTAGCATAGCAGATCAGTCCGAACGGAGATTCCTGCTCATTCAGGACACAGAAAGGACTGCTTCTGAAGGTGATCTGGCATTCATGAAAGCTGCTTGTGACTATCAAACTCCTGACTGAACTGATGCTGATGTGGAAACCTTGAGACACGTCTCAATCAGACAAACAAAATTAATGGCCACTTACCTTTACTGTTACTCTTTCAATTTCCCTACTAGCTATCCTGATGTGAATGCTCTGAATAAAAATTATTATTGTGATCTGTTTTACAGATGCCATAGTAGAAATTAATAGTTTAATATTCAGTAATGGATAAGGCCAACTGGCAGAAAAAAGTTTGAGATTACACAATGCACAAGTAAAATAAAAAATACCAAAGGATTCTGAATTTATTAGGAAATATTTGGGTTATGTAAATACTGTGCAGTGATAATACATAATGCTGAATACCATGTAAATGAAAACTGTATCCAAATGCATATATACAAAAGAGATCCTGAAGTATCATATAATGCAGAATAAAAGTAACTGTCTCCTTTCCTGAAAGAAGTGGGACATATTTCCAATCTCTTGTACCAAACTCATAAGGGCAACTAAAGAAGCAATCCTTGTTTTTCTTAACTTTCAAATACTTGGTATCATAACTTTAGTGGTTCTAACACTTTTTAAAATTCACATTATACTGGAACAGAGTCTACGAAGCAAAGAGTAACAGCAGACTTTACAGGGCTGTATTTGTGGAAATGAACAGAAAGTATTTCAACTCCATTACAGGTTAGACTATAATCAACAAAAAGATAAAACATCACACTAAAAAAGAAAGAATTTACTACCATTATCTTGAATCTCAACTGAATGTTTTGAGCTCAAGACCACCTCTACTTAAAATTGAATCATGAGATTGTATAAATACTGATCCTGAAATTGTGTCCTTCCTATAGAGACAGGCAATAACCAAGAAAAAGGTTGTTTTTCTCCTGTTTCAATATTAGTGCCTTTAATATTTTGATATATTAGTATAATCTTAAAGAAGGCCTGACAAGCCAGTCCACTGTACTTAAGAGTTCCAACTTCTAAGTTTGGCTCTTCCATTTAATGCTTCTGCTTCAAGCCATGGACATAACTCAAATGACAGTCCAACTTTGGGTTAAAAACAATCCTCGTTTTAATTGAATGATGTTTTTGCTTGACTCATCAAAAATAATATATTTACAGAAACTGCAAGTAGCTGTAGTTTTCTATTTTAAATGCAAATCTTTCTTAAAAGATTTGTTAGACAACATTCTACTCCAGAAAGCCAAATCAAAATTAAATGCTTTAAAAAAATTTCACCCACCGTAAAATAACTCAGCAAGGGACAGATTAGCAAAGGAGTGCTCACAAAGAACGCTAGCACAAGAAGATACTCTATTTAGTGGCCAAATCAAAAAAAAAAGTTTCCTTGAATAAATTGGAAATACTTTGGGAAACATGTGAGACTACCTTGTAAGTCCAGTCCTGTTCTTATACCACCACAAGTTTTACTTTATTAGCTTGTTTTAGCAAAAAGGATTTCTTAGGTTGGCTAGTTCCAGTCACTAGCAGAATCACTAGCAGTAGATTTCATGGAACATGAATTTGTCTCTTACCCTTATTTTTGATTTCTGCAGAAGATATTATTTCTGTTAAGGTAGCACAGAGAGGCCCCAATCAAAACCGAGGCCTTTGATTGTTAGACTCTGTACAAACCATAACAAGAAGCCCTAAAGACTTCCATACAAGGATGCACCCTCAGCAAGTCTGCAGGTGATACAAAACTGGGAGGAGTGGCTGATATGCCAGAGGGTTGTGCCACCATCCAGAGGGACCTCAACAGGCTGGAGAAACGGGCTGACAGGAACCTCAGGCAGTTCAACAAGGAAAAGTGCAAGGTCCTGCACCAGAGGAGAAATTACCCCATGCAACAGTACATGCCGGGGGCCACCTAGCTGGAAGGTAGCTTTGCAGAGAAGGATGTGGAGTCCTGGTGGACATCAAGTTGAACACAAGCCGGGAACATGCCCTTGCAGCAACGAGTGCTAACGGTATGCTGTGCTGCATTAGGAGGAGTGTTACCACCAAGTCAAGAGAGGTGATTCTTCCCCTCTACTCAGCATTTGTGAGGCCACACCTGGAGTCCAGTCCTGGGCTCCCCAGTACAAGAGAGACAGAGCTACTGAAGAAAGTCCAGCAAAGGGCCACGAAAATGATTACGGGACTGGAGCATTTCACATGCGAGACAGCTAGGATTATTTAGCCTGGAGAATAGAAGGCTCAGGGGGGATCTCAGAGTGTAAAAATACCCAAAGGAAGGGTGCAAAGAAGACAGAGCCAAGGCTCTTCTCAGTGGTGCCCAGTGACAGGAGAAGAGGCAAGGGGCACAAGCTGAAACACAGGAGGTTCCTTCTGAACATCAGGAAACACTTTTTCCTGTGAGGGTGACCGAGCACTGGCACAGGTTGCCCAGAGAGGTGGTGGAGTCTCCCTCCTTGGAGATACTCAAAAGCTAACTGGATATGGACCTGGGCAACTGGCTGTAGATGGGCCTGCTTGAGCAGGGGGTTGGACCAGTTGACCTCCAGAGGTCCCTTCCAACCGATCCTTTTTTATTTTACAGACTTGATTCAACATAAATATTAATTATGTAAGGAATCATATGACTCATTAATTCTAGGAATAAATGCATGATTAGTAGCACCGCACTCTGACAGTAGTCTAAGAACAAAACTGATCCAATATCAAGAAGTTTATCCTTAATTTTACAAGGTACAAACATCTATTGGTATTTTAGGTGATCATGTAAAGATCCCAGGTTACTGTGAGAAACAATTGGTGTGAAAGTCTCAAAATATACATATTCATTTATATTAAAAAATTGCAAGCAGGGGAAGAGTATAGAAGAGCAGAGTAAGAGCAAAGTAAGAGCATGTAGCACCTTTTAACCAATGTTTATGTATGGAAACTTAATTATACCCAAAAGCCTCAGTTCACTTTGATTGTCATTTACTTAACCCCATGCCTGAGTACTCTCAATTAAATTAATAGCTCGGTCTTTATCAGTATGTGTCATGTGACGGATATCTCAATTTCCAAAAATTCTTACTTGCTTTAAACACTAGATTTAGCAAAGCACATCCATAACTTGAAAAGCAAAACAGAAGCAAAACACTTCCCTTTTGGAAGTGACTGACTGTATATATAAAGACTCAACTGGTTATTTGTGTGTCTGATGCCTAGAACAATATGCTAGTCAGGCAAGGACACCAAGATCCTGACTGGAACATACTCAGCATACAGTCATACAGTTCCAATAACACTTCCTTATAGACACAGACAAAAACTAATCAGCTTTACAGACACAGACAGCTGCTCTAGAAGTGAAAGCAGTAGTGAAATGTTAAACTTTCACAGCTTATAAAGTGTTATACTACAGTTGGAAAGGGTAAAAATTAACTTAGAAGTCTTACAGAGGTGTTTTACTAATTTAAGCTTAAACATCTCTTTAAAAACAGTTAGAAACCTACAAAATGCCTCCCTGTGCAAGACTTCTGTAATGCAACAGCACCCTGAATACCTTGCCATACACTGCAGTCCATTGACTTTTGTCTCACAGGTCTGCTGGGGGAGAGGAAGTTTGCAACTGTGGAGGGGCTCCTGCTCAGCACATACTCAGTGACAGCTCAATAAGGGGCTGCCCCTGTCAAGGCAAGGCTTAACCAACAGTTCAGACTGCTGTGCTGGCAGAATTCATCCAAACATCTCACAGGGAGGAAGCGGACCATGACAAATATTTCTTTTTACTGGCACTATACATAGAGAGGAACAGCTGTTACAGTGAAGTACAAACCTGCCTACTATTTTCAGCAGAAGCAGGAGGACAGTCATTCTTTGAGCTGTATGACCTCTCTGACAGCAGAAGTTGTTGAACTGACTTGCTCTGTGCTGCTGTTTGGCATAACTTTGGAGTCTACAAAGCAGACTTTCCAGTTTCATGAAAGCTGGTCTTCTCTCTAGGCTGAAGGGCGTAACTGTTATGGATTCTATAAACTAACTATATGCCTTTCATAGCCCAAAACATTAATGGCAAACCGTTTGCCATCAAAGTGTAGTAAACAGAGAAAATGCAACAAACATTAATTTAAGGTAAACAGTTATGGAGAAGATGCTGCGGAGGATGTTAGGATGACATACAAAACCACCTCAGGGAGACACACGTACAGTCTTCCCGCAGCTGTGGGTGCTGAACCAGCCCTCCAGTGGCAGCACTCCCGCTCCCACAGCCTCTTGCTCCAGAAAGAGCGGGGATGGCGCTGACAGATGCGGACCACTCCTCGCTGTTCTAATTTACCTTATGTTTTAAGGCATGGATTCCCTCACAGCCTGCTTACAAGACTGGTCTGCTTACTGTAGCCTACGTGGAAAGCCCTTTCAGAAGACTGCTCTACAAACGATCATGATCATTACTCATATAGCTCAGACAGCAAGCAAATTCAGTGAAGGAGCTACTGACTTAAAAAAGCAAAGTGTTCTGGGAGGTGCAGTGGCAATAAAATCCTCTACTTACTGAACCGCAAAAAATTTTCAAGAAAGAGATAGCTGTATTAAAGGAACCACTAAAAGTTTCAAAGTCATTCAGATGTGCTAATGAACCGAAGTCTCCAAGTTTAAAAAGTGTGAAACTAGAACTGCATGCTATTGCTAGAGGAGTTATGTTTCATCATGGGGCCTTAAAAATTATTTCACCCTACAGAACAGCTTACCTTGAATACCATAGGCATAACATTTACATTAAAAAACAGAAAATATAATACTATGACAAGAAGGAACATAGACATATATATTTTTAAAGATTAGAATATAAAAATGAGTTCAATAGCCGCTACAGATTGGGAGTCATGATTATTCAAAATAATAGAGCTTTTCACTGGCAGAAGTTACACAATGTGATTCAAAACTTATATTTTATGGAAATGAAACAAAATAAACAGAACACTTACATTTGAGATTTTAACTATTTATCTTCAAATGCTAATGTTCTGTGGAGTTTTTTTCTTTTTTTAATAGAAAACTTAAACTAAGATGCTTTATTCCTACATAGACTTAGAAAGACTTCACACATGTTGACTCCAAGCAGCTTTTAAGGTGGTCTGGAAGCATTATATTCATTTTTACAACACCCAAAACCAAGTATCTAAAGAGGAACCTGATTTAAAATTATACGTTCCTCCTTTGGAAAACACCTAGTTCTCTCCACACACACATTGCTTGTTCAAAGAGAAGTTTATCCATTTGCGTTAAAATTCTAAATGTGGTAAAATAAATCTGAGAGACAACTTATACGTGTGCCCCACCATCAGCAGGCACGTTAATGAAGTGTATGCATGTGGAGACCTTAACTAGACACACATCTGGCAATTGCCCAAGCACTAATAGCAAAAGTGAAAAGGGAAAAAGCGTATATCGTAACAATATCTCTAAATGTTGGCCAGAAATTAAGGACACCTTGTAGCAAATACAAGGAGACAAAGTCAGTAGAGGACTAAAACCCCAAGGAGTTACAATATTTGCCATATTAAAAAGAATCACAAAATAAGAGAAGTATCTCAGAAATTTACATCCAGATGTGCTTGCCTAAATTTAAAGCCAGCTTTTCAGTATTTTACCGACAAATACTGAACTTGCAAATGTAAATTACATCACTGACGCTACAATCTCACTATTTGTAATCTAGTGGACTGAAACCACTTCTTATGTCAGCAGGCATAAATAAAGCATCTCAGGTAACTAGTCCCCACTAATGACCCTTCCTTGCTGAGGGTTTATATACTTCCCTTCAGAACACAGTGTAAGAAACTAGACTTCTGGGAGCAAAGATGGCAACACAGGACTGGTCAAGAACATCTTTTGGGTTATTTCAAATCAGTAAAAGTAAACATGAACTTGACAGTTCGAGTTCATTAAAGGCTTTTCAAGAAAATAAGCATGTTTTACACATTAGAATACATCCTGAGCTTTAAAATGTCAGTCTCTCACTGTATTATATTTATAGTCTAGCAAATTTATATTCTGCTCTTCCAAGCATAACTAAATCCTGAAGCTTAAAAATCTGCATGGCTGATGAGTTTTGAAGTACAGCCTTATAAGGGCCATATTCACCTTCAACAGGGACAGGCCACTCACAGTGAAGGACTTCAGGGCAATATTATTATAGTCAGAGCTCTACCATCTTCAGACATAAGCTTTCGTGAAATGCCATAGGATTTCTTCAAACTTTCCCTAGCACTACCTTTTCTTACATACATCTAAATTTTATTAACAATGCTCTCTCTTGAAACACAACTAGAACACGGGTTGCTTCCATGATTATTCCCTATTCAAAACTAGGGGTGAGAAAGTCATGTTGCTGTATCTCAAAGATCTTGCTCTGTTCTTTATTTTGAAAGCCACAGGCTGATTTTAGACTAAGCAGGTCCAACAGCCTGTGCCCACTGCACGGCTGAAAACAAGAAATTTATATTATTGATTTTTACCTGTTTATATAATTTTGGTAAGGCTTTGGTCTTCCATCTACAATTGGTTTCCTTGCAGCTCAACGGCATACACCTTTCTGTATGAAACATACATACAAAATCAAGTAACCTTGCGTGATGCTAGCTGCCTTCTTCCCTCCAAAATAGAATTATGTTAGCTCAAGAACTTTTACAGCATAAAGACTGAATGGAAGTCATACTGCCTGAGCCACGTGCTCATCACTAGGGAACATTTTTTCAGCGTATTTTCTCCCACACTAAGTTTCCTCTGTTCCAACATCACTCATTTTTCATAAGTCAGATTACCCAAACTAAAGGTTGCTAAGAGGTTTCCTCTCCAGTCATTTAAAACTGAGGCCTAAATTTCTCCGTGTGGTTAGGTGAGCTTTATCCAGTCTGTGTTTTCAGTGCCACTATCATCCAGCTGCTGTCTATTAAACACATGCAGTGGACCATCGTTCAGTGAAGGCAGCATCAGATCTTTCCACCCCCAAAATCCCCACAGGGAAAAAAATAAAAAAAAAGGTGGGGGGAGGCTGGGAGAACAGGACAGGAAACCCCTGTTATGAATAGACGACATCCTGTTAACTTCACTCACATGAGTCTATGAGATACATACTCAGTAAGTGTTAAACTGAAACCAGAGCCTAGAAAAAAAAAATCTTCTATTTGATGCCAGCTGCTACAACACTAAAATAGATAATATTTGAGGACAGTTATTTCTACATAGCTATAACTGCTCCCTCTAAGAACAAAAATAAAAGGCAAGAGATGGCCCTTCCCCCAAACTTGTGAGGAAAACAATTAATATGTTTTCTCTCTCTTTTTTTCCCTCCTTTCTTTTTCTTTTCTTTTTTTTCTCCCCACCCCTAGTCCCTGGGCAACTGGCTGCAGGTGGTCCGGCTTGAGCAGAGGGCTTGGACTAGATGATCTCTGGAGGTCCCTTCCAGCCTCAACCCTTCTGCAATTCTCAGTTATGCAAGTCCTAAGATCAGCATGTCCACTGGAAATACAAGTCTGACAAGATGTAAAATCGAAGAATTGACTTTCCAACACTAACAACAATTGCTTTTTCAGAAAGAGACTGAATTTCCATTATAGAAAGGTAACTAAATGAATATCAGTTCAAAAAGGAGTAAAAGATGAATAAGATTTCCCTGAGCTTCAATTCACGAGCTGTATCAATCGAAGTTTGAAACTAGTTTCTGTGTATCCCCAACTCTGCCCCAAAGTACTATCTGTTCAGGAACCCAAGTCCAGCTGGGAGCATTTCTCCACTGAAAATGGAGACACTCAACACGAAATGCTGCAGCACTCCCTACGCTCAGGCAGGCACAGCAACAACAGCCGACGCAGGGAGAACCACTTCTGTTCTTAGGGCAAGATCATTTTTGAGAACAGCATTTCTTCATTCAGTACTGCTGAAGACAAAATTCAGTGTGACCTTTGGAAATAAAAATTACACCACAAAAAAAAAAATCAACGCCTGTTCAATTTAGTTTTAAAACCTTCACTCCCTCTTCATAGACATTTGAACACTCAGATATCAGAGCAGTAGTATGAATATAGGTTTAAACATGCATGAATCATTAATGCCTGTTGTTCAACTTGGCACCTTTTTCACATGCTATCACAGAACATTGTATCTTACCTCTACTACATATAATTAACTCCAAAATGCTCTATTTCCAGTTACTGTAGCAGATACTAAGCTTATTCTCCTGTTTTCAAGCAGTTAAAAAACAAATGCTTATGACTGATTTAAGTCCAATTACTCTTGCTCTGTTCAAGAAACAAAACCAGAAAAATCTAACTTTTCATGGAAATTTAGTTATGTACTGTGGTTCTCCTATTATTCATTATATCCACTATGTGTATGCATGATGCCACGCAATGTCTAAAGAGTTTTTAATCCAGCTTGGCAACCACCCACATGAAAAGCAAATCTGTCCTAGTAGCTCTACATCTAATGTGCTAGTTCCTCCAGGAAAGATTGTTCTGGTCTTACAGCAAATCCCTAGATCAGAAAGGCGTTCAATAAAGTCAAATATCTTCTTATGTACCCTCCCCTTTCTAATCAAAATATGGGAGCAGCAAAGTCTTTAGCATGATACAGTAATACAGAAATTGAAGCAGGAGCTGGAGACAGTTCCTGGCACTGCAATGAACAAGCTACATAATCCTAGGAAAATTACTTTCACACCTCTCTGTATCTCAATTTCCACAATTTCTAGTTGAAGAAAACACAAAAATGCTTTTAGATTTAAGAATTAAATACCATATAAAAGCTAGGAATATGATCAAAATCCCGCTTCTAGTTATTTCACACATAACACTCGCAGGTGGGCTTTTCTGCAGTATGTATCAACTACTGGGGGCTGAAGGTGGGAATCAAATGCTTCAGAATCCTTATCTACATGTTGGATGCTATTAGATATGATCATGTATCAACTTTCAGAAATACAATGCAACAATTATTTAAAAATACTATTTAAAAACCAAGTCTGCATGGGCATTTATCTTTTGTCAAGTTTTAGACAGAGACATGACAACATGTATGTAACTTTGATATGCATAAACTAATTCCTCATATAAACTTATTATTAAAATAATTATGCGAAGTTTAAACAGGAGAGCTTTTTTAAAAAAAAAACCTTAATCCTAGAAAACTATTTTGCTAAGTCCAATTTTAAAATTTAGAGCAACTGCATCGCCAACAGTGAGGTAAGTAATACAAACCAAGAACCGTAGAACGCAGCTCACTGTTACGAATATTTGTGTTAGCTGGGGTGATTTCCCCACACCCTCCAATTCAAAGCAGTTCAGTGGGGAAAGAAGCAAAAGCTCAACTTCTTACATCCTTAATATGACCTCTCAGTCAATATCACAGATAGAGCAGAACTTTGTTAATTCAAATACATTGGGATAACACCACCTTTCAAAGAAGCAAATTGTAATGCATATATTCTTCAGATATATTACTGAGGTCCTCTTTGCCCTGGAAAATGAGCCTATTTTATCCTGCAAACCAGAAGACGTACTGACTTCCAAAAGCATGCCCTAACAACAAACAGTCTTTGGATGGAAAGGCGGCAGGAGCAGCAGAGGCAGCGGTTTGGATGGGCAGGATCTCACTGTTCAGAAGATTTCCGGACAACCATTGTCCAGCATTCCCCTTAAAACTTGTGGTGTGGGACAGAGAAAATGAAACCAAAGCACTTCAATTATGCCACTTCATTTAAGTTAAAAAAGAACACATGACAAATTAAAACTTTACTGGTGGGTAAATTAGATTTGAAGAGGCATTCAGCTGCCTAATAAATCTTATTTAGTTCTTCACTGTGAAGAACTCTCAAACCCTTCAACTGGCTTTGACTTAACAGAGGTGGATGAACTTAGTTTGTTCTCCGATTTACCCTCAAATTCCAGATTAAATAGACACCATAAACCAAATGGAATCAAATTAAATTACACACATTGAAACGCTCCTTGGAGAGAGCTATTGACTGTGAATGTTGATTTTTCAGTAACAAAACACTGAGGTCACAAATAGCAAGGGGAAATTAAGACATGTCCCAGTCACACAGACAGCATTTTGTGTGTTCTCCTTGTGAACTCTGTTAACAAATTTGATAAACTGTTCTAAATGACTGAGCCTCTATCCATAAAAAGAAATTCAGAGAGAAGGGAATCTGAGGAGTAACTTGCTTTTATACAAACTAAATAACCGACCATGGGCTACTAAACATATAACCTTATAACAGAAAACAGAATAATGCTGTTCGCTTTGTGGTTACTGTTTTTGCCAAAAAGTCACATGCCACAAAGTTATCAGATGCAAGTGTGGGTCAGTCAGGACTTCATGTATTTTCCCCCTCTTTTACTCTTCCCCTGCAAGCTTTTATGCTCTGACCCTCTCCGGCCATACCTAACACCTTTTAAAACTGTTACTCACAAGAGCAGCACAAAGCCAAATGTAATATATCCCAATTCTGACAGCACCAAATTCAGTCCACTTACTTGCGGAAGGGTAGGAGTAAACTGGTCTTTTTTTAGCACTCATCTCCATGATACTGCTTTGTCCCACACTTTACAAATAGAATTTCAAATCAATTTGCAGCTTTAATGTCTTATTAATATTTTGTTAGGAACAGAACAGTAAGAAAAGGTTTCTGCTATTTGATTCGGAAAGCACAAATTTAGGCTGCATCAAGTAGTTATCCTCTAGTGGTTCATTTGCAGATTTCTCCAAACAAATTATACTAGACAGGGCACATATTGAATTGAGAAGCAAAGCGAAACTCCCAGCGCAATCAAGTATCTAAGTTAAAAAGCTAAAGTGCGGTTGTTCAAAAATAAATCTCTCTGAACATAAAAATCTAACTATCCTTTTTAACACCACTTTGAAGAGGTAAAGTACTACACAAATAAAACTGCCACTCAAATATTAACGACATCAAAAAGAATAAAGTAAGCTTTCTGTGAAAGTCTGGTGAACACTTGCTGGACTAGCAAAATAGAAATGTATTCTAATTATTCAAAGATGAAAGAGTATCTATTTAAATGCATGTGATTGATTGAATAGTCCTTGATGGGACAGCATTAGTACTACCTATTTCTCTCCATTATAAGGTAAAGAGTATGTAAAATCTCAACTGTCAATGTAAAACTACATTATAACACTGCAGTCATGGACAGCTGTATTTGCTGACTATATTATTTTTCCCCCCCAGGGGGCCATACGTGCACCCCGAATTCACAGGGGAATCAAGCCTTGTGGAAGAAGAAACCCTGGGGACATTTTAGCAACACTGTGGCGGGGAGGGAAGGCTAATCATGAAAATGAGGCAGAACTATTACAATGGGAGCTCCAGGGCATGTACAGAAATGAAAGTAGTAGTAAAATAAGAAATATGACTAATCCAAGGCTATTTGAACAACTTTCTTTTGTTATCATGATGGGTATGTATTTTACCATCCAGCTAGTTACACTTGAACAGAGTATGCTGTTATAAATAAAAAGTATTTTTGTAATATTAAATCCACAAAATGTATGGTCTTCATGAAAAATGCCAGAAGAATACACAAAAGCAGTACATTATCAAGCACAGTTTGTTAAGCAGAATCAAATCTACATGGAATTTAAATAACTCTCAAACTCCCAGAATTTTTTAAAACACTCGGAGATTTGCGCATGCATCCATCACTATTCCAACATTATTAGATGGTATCTTAAAGAATAAAGACCTAGAAGAAGTTTTGATTTTGACTGAGGTTACTGCAAACTGGTTCCATCTTTGACGTGGAGCATTCAGAGGAAACATGTAAATATGAGCACAGGCATTAGACATAGGAATTTAGTTAGACATCAGTGCAGTCCCATGTTAAAAAGACAGAAGCACTTACAAAGATGAATCAATTAAGTAAACAATCACATTCTGCAGATGGAGAAAATTAGGACACAGACTACCTGAGTCTTCCAATGACATTTATGACCATCATCCTGCGAATGTATTTACTGCAGAACACAGTATTTGCTGACCATCTATGCATATTTATTGCATTCTAAATTAGAGCTTTACACAAGATGTAATGCCTTAATGACCTGTACATTACAGCCACACAATTTTCTTGGGCTAACATTAAAAGGAACTCACACTACAGTGATTCATCTAATCAGAAGGGCAGTCGGATTGTGTTCCCAACACATTAAGGTGCCATGAGCTCTGCTGGTTACCTGATTACATCCAGGTCTAGGTCATCACCTAGGTCCTTCTTCTCCCTGCAACATCCCACCCCAAAAAAAGGGCCAAAAGCTTACCCTACTTCAGGATTTAACCTCTCCAGCTCACGGAGGAGGCTAAGCTCTTGCAACATCTGGGCTCACTATTCTTTGTAGCCAAATTTTCAGGTTCCAGAAGATTCTCTGAAGTTTGGGGTTTTTTTTTTGGTTGGTTAGTGGGAGTGCATTAACAGGGGGTTCAGAACAGAAACTGGAATTCTCATGTTGCTGTCGATATTTCTTTACAATGGGTATCAATATTTATTGGTGTTTCTTAAGGGAGGCATAAAAACTAAATAAGACGTCAGCAATTTGCATATTTGCTTGTCACTTTGCAAATTAACTGATATATTGCACATTCAGTTCCTCTCAAGAGGTTCAAGCAAGCCATGAATAGGATTCATTCCATATTAAACAATAATTAGAAGATAATCTATCCCTGCAGAAACGTGGGACCACCTATCTGGATGTCCTAACACAACCAGAAGAGCTGCACAACAGAACTGTTTTACAGGCATGCCCCGCTCACCCACCTTTCCTTTCAGGGATGCACGGAGGAGCTCTTTCCAGGGATGTCAGTTCTCAACTTGGATTTCAAAACGTGGAAGAACCTTGATTTGCTTATCTTCAGACTGCAGGCTTGTCTAGTTGGCGCGCTGTTGCTCAAACACAGGCCTACTTCCAAAACCATCTGCCGTTTAGATGGAGGTTTTTTAGATGGCATTCAACCAAACAGGGCTGAAACCATATTCATTCAAAATAAAACTGCTGTTCAGCAATTATAATCACACGTAGGTAAACCCCAGGCTTATAAGACGACAACATTTTGGTTATGGCATATGAGTTTTTGAAACTACAGTAGCAAGTTATTGTTTAAGCACATAAGCTAAATGTTACAAGTCTGGCGGTTTCAAAATCCAGACTGAACTCTGCTCCTACACAGCCACCCACGTACTACAGCATCAGCATGTCCTGCCACGCAGTTTGCCCTGCTGCGTGCATTAAACAAGATGGCTTCTGAATTAGAGAAAATGTTCATTTTCTCTGAATTAGAGAAAATGTTAATTTGTAACATTATCAAGAAAATGTTACAACTTGGGGGAACACGGTTTAAATACAAGGAAACCTGCCACAGACTTACCCCATTTCTCAGTATATAAAAAAAGACTAATTTGACGTGTAAGGGAGACATCAATTAATTCTAGACTATTACGATGATAGAAAGAACCTCAATCAGCCGAAAGAAATTCAGTGAAACTGGAAGTTCCTCATATTCAAACGTAATTATGAGAAAAACATCATTGCTTTTTAGATTAGGCCATAGTCACAAGACCAAGCACAAGGCCACCTTACTTTAGAAAAATCTCTTACAATTCTTCAAAAATAGTGGCATCCACTGTAGCTTCAGTTCACTTAATGATAAGGTACTGCTTCAGAGTTTTAAAAAGTAAGAAGAGTATCATGACACCATGCCTCTAGAGATGCTCCATTCAATTTGCATACATTAATTTAATTCAGCTTATGTTCACCTGGCAAAAATTCACACTTGAAAACTATGATAGCTGAGACGGCGTGTAAAGTTCCAATACAGAGACAACTTTCATACGCAGGCTAAAACAATGCTCTTAAAATAGGGAATTATTCTGGAAATGCTGACACATCTTTAACACTGTGAGTGGGCGCCAATATAATACACACATTGTGTACACATATGTTGCTGTCTTCCTGGGAAGCTTAACTGAAAGCCCACATGGTTGATGTGGGACAGCAGGAATGCCTCTTTGAAAGCACTCATCCTGCTTATTCATAGTATCTCAAACGAAACACAAGGCATATGGTAAAATTATGCCGTTTCACAAAACAGCGCTTATGACAGCGAACAATCCTTTTGAATCAAAACTACCCTTGATATTTCAACAAAAAAAGAAAACACCTTGCTGACAGAACTTAGACACAATATTAAGCATTTAAATAAAAACAAATCTTAGGAGCTAAAATTTTTGAGGTCATCAACACAGTTTAATAAATTGAGTTGCATCCATTACAAAAAGACTTATTTTAGTTGTCCTTTTTTTGCTAAAGCACACACCCACTATAGAGGGTCAGACTCCCAGAAGAATAATGAAACAATAGATGGACCATCTGCTGCTACATAAAGCAAATTGAAAATCCAGGAATAGAGTATATAGGAGTTGTTCTAAAAATCAGCATTACCTTTCCATTCTCCTTCACAGCAGATTCTTATCTTAGCTAAGCTTTTAAAAACAAAAACAAACAAAAAAGCTGCCACACAGGAAAGTTGTAGGAGCTTCCAGGCACAAATGTACAGGTAAAGTACGACGTGACATGTCCTTTGAGAAATTTTATTTTTCTTCTCTTGGCAACTCTAACCCATACACAAGGTTCCAGTGACGAATATTCTGCCTCCTGTTTATACAGCAAATGGCTGGCATTTATGGAACTGGTGTTCCACAAGGGTACAGAAGGATATGATAGGTATCTTAAATACCACCTCCCTGGATATCCAAAACTTACACAATGTCTTCACAGCTGTCAGTCGATTTCACTGTAAGGCTTACTTGTCACTGTCCCCCCCTCAGCTTATTTATGTAAATCAAGCATAAGACAGTCAGAACTCCCTAACAGGCTTAAAACAAGTGTGAACAAATAATTGCCCAAGGAAAAGACAGCCTTGGAAAGATTTGCCGCAGAGTAGATTACCTGAAAAAGAGGCGCAAATAAACAGAGGAATAGTACATTTACACCACCTTTTTTCCCTGACAGCTGTTCATAAATTCGGCCTCAAACTGCTGTAACAGATATGATTCTTCTATTCCATTATATTGGAAGGATTTAGCCAGTAGATACTTTTACCATGTTATGACAGATACTAGGAGGTGGGCATTGCCATTTTCTTGCTTTGTTTATGTTGAGGAAACATAAGCTAATTTATTTCTCTAATATTTTAGCCATTCATTTCTTCCCTAGCTATCACCTTTCCAGTAGCTGGATGGGTTGGACTTACAGGTTTCAAGAAAGTATTTATGTCAGAACTCCTTTCAGTCATCCACTCCAATAACAAACTGCATTCCCAGTAATCACAGATTTAATAAAGGACTGATTTTTAAAACAGATATCCAACAGTCTGTCCTCTAAGTCCATTTAAAAATATATTTTAATATTCTAACAAACTATGTTTATCTTTCATGTTGCCCATTACAGTTTAGCATTAGTAATGCTAAATTCATACAGCACAAACAAATGAAAACTCTTAAAAACCCTTAGCACTTTCAGAAGAGCATTTTGTATGGACACTTCCTTTAAGCCACTAGAAAACTGCTACGTGGTGTTCAAACACGTCTCTTCCTGGGCTTCATTACAGATTATTTCAAAGTGACTGCCGGGACTCGTAATCCTCACCCTCACAGAACAGCTTCCCTCCCCCATTTTTTCTCCCTCCCAATGAAAGTGGAGAGCGAAAACAAACTACTCTTTCTCAGTGGCACTTAGACAATTTCATAAAGCAAGGTTCCTTTTAGACAATCATTACCAGCCTGTCAGGCAGATATGCGTGTAGTTAATGAAACCACATATGCATAGACTGGAGGACAGCTGCGTACCAACTGGGTCACCAGTGATCCATATTACTGAACACCTCCCAGATGAGCACTGTCTTTTTACATTACTGTGCTCTGTAAGCGATTAGAGCCCCATTCCTCATAGGGCATTAATTATGGGGATTAACAGTAAAAGGAAACACATGAGCAGGATGTTACGTACTTTTTTTTGTTGCTTTGAATCTTTGTGTATTTGCTACAGCCATGAATTACAGAGTAAAAAGGATATGCAGAGTTCTGAAAAAAAAAAACAATATAGTCTTCCAGTCTGCTATCCTGAAGAAGCCCATTTTAAAAGGGTATAAGGGGAGAGGATTTCAGCCTGCTGACATATGACTTCCTCAGCTAGACAAAAAAAATTGGCTATATGTGATACATTTTCTATATTTTCCCAATTGCAGCACAGAACATGTATCATTAAGTTGTAAAAACACTGAAGCATTGGCCACTGGGAATGAGCTGTCAGTAAGATGCAGTTATGAAGTAGATTAAAAATTCATATGAAGTTAGAACAGACACAAGCCTTTATCAGTACTCCTGTCAGCCACCGTTACTCTGCTACTATAGCCAAAAAGCATAGAACCCTAAATACTAGAAAAACCTGAAAGTGCTGCACTGTGAATTAAATAGCATAATACTTAACAGACATAAATGGCCCACGATGATCGAGGTAACCAGTAAAAAGTAACCTAACTAGAAATAAAGCATAGGTGGCCAGACTCTCTGTTCTAACAAAAATACCAAATACAGCCTGTTAATTATGACCCACACTGCATTATCAAGATGACCTAGCAACTGAACATATACTTTTCATATTTTAGTGTTTCAGAGCTGCAAGTTAGGACAATATTTCATTACAAAAACACTAGTTTTTTTTTTTAATAGTTTAAAAACAAATACTGGAAATATTAAAAAAAGATAAAAACAAGCTAAGTTATAACACAGACGTCTCCTTTATTGCTAGTATATTAGGCGAGCAGATGTTCTTAGAGATTGTCATCACTTTTAATGACAAACAATATTTGAAACACAGGCTCAAGATTTGTGACATCAACCTCCACTTCAGAATTTTCACAACAGGCTGTAGATTTGAACAACAACAAACAAATGTTTTCAGGCTCTATTCGTTGCATTATATCTTCCTTAAACATGCATGACATCTATAGAGTATTAAATACAACTTACACAGCTCTACTCTAAGTGTACTGATGGAAGGCTTACGTACCATATTTGCTGAAACTTACAATTTTGAGTTTAAAGAAATTGTTGGTTTTTCTTCTGTCAAAACTAAGCATTCTCCAAAAATAAGAACAGTGTGCAAGGAGTTTGATATTAAACCCTAAATGAAGTAATCTAGTGATATGATCATTTCATTTTTAAAAGTTATGTAATAACTAATCCTCTAAATTAAGCCCCATAAACCTGTTTAAAATGTTGACATGCAAAAATCTGAAGGTGCTTCTCTTTATCTTTACACACCCTCCCACTAGACGGTAGTTAGAATTAAAGGTCTGCTCTTGGACATACACCTGTAAGGTCTCACCAATTAACAACTGCTTTAAAAAAAAAATTAAACATTGTTCCTAGGAATGTTCTTAGGTACAAGATGTTTTATTACTGACCCTGCATTTCATACTTCCCATGACAGACATTCATGACTCAGAATCAACTGAGATGAGTTCACAGAATATTCTGTTGGCTAAGGACCATTTTCCATTGGAATAATTCGAAAACAGATGCTAATAAGTTTGTCTGTCTTGCATTAATGCCCTTTAACTTGTAACAAGAGAGGCAAATTTTTTCTCATGCAGTCATTTTTTAAACAATACAGTATTGCCCGAAATGTACTATTTTAAGAGTGATAACTAACAAATGAACTTATCTCCTCTTAAAAAGGCAATAATATTTCTGATATAGAGCTAACAAAGGTGTTTGGGGTTTTTTTCAGGACAAATAAAGAGGTTAGCAAAAGCCTTTAGGATATCACTAAGGCCTGGCACACAAAAAAAAGAAACAAATTAAGCTTATTAAAATGTTTCTTGTTTCTTAGTGTAAGCAAAACTAGAATCTGTTACAGAATAATCCTCTATGCAAGCTGGGGAGTGACCACGGATTTTCTAGTAAGTATGTAGGTTTCAGTTCTTTGAACCAGTTAGTCAACAGATACTAGGGAAAAAAAGCAAACACTGGACCCCAGATATAACTAATCAGGCTCTACAAGAGACACTTATTTTGCTCACTTGTAAACAACTCCATGGATCCTTTTCTTTCTGCCACCAGTACCCAGGGTCTAATCCAATCCTGAAATATGCCAAGTACTTTCTGAGAGAAACTAGATATTCTCCACTCTCGGTCATATCAATATAAACAGATACTGTGCAATACGTTGGGTTTGAGCTCAAGAGGAAGAGAGATAGCAATTAATCAGGAGCTCATAAGACTTCCATAGCTTATTACTCAGTATTTCTTCCTATCAGGAGACATATTTACATTATGCAAGGTAGATGCAAAATGGGGGCTAATATTTAAAATGAGACATGGTTGTGGATTTTATTTCTTTGTACACATCTGCTCAGTATCGCAGACAGAACAAATTAAGGCTCTAACTACTACTAGTGACAGCTTCACGTAAGAGTTGTGGAATAGATAAGGTAATCTTCATATGCATTTTTGCTACAGAAGATAGGAATAATTTTCCTATTTATTGTTGCTTCGAATCTCAAAGCCATATAGTTTTACTATTTTATCTTAAGGGAAAGGAAGACATTGTTTTGTGAACTCTCCCACAATACTATCAAATAGAGGGGAAAAAATTAATTAAATTTAATTGCTTTTCCCAACATTTTTTTCCCACTGTACCTTCACAGAGCTTGCCAAAGATCAGCTAGTAACAGTAAAAGACTAACTCATCAGGTGGGCTGTGCAGGTTCACAATGGAGTCCTGATATATACGATGCACCAGATGATATGCTGAAATTACATCTGTGCTGTCTGACCATTCAAGAATAAAAAATGAAAGTCCCCTTATAAGAGATCCTCTTATAGAGAGACCACAACCTTACCCACAGAGAAATTAAATTTAGCTCAATCAACGTGTTACCATTTATTATAATCTGTCATAATATATGCCAAAAATGCTTATCGGCTACTTTCATGCTTCCCCTTTAGTTTACTGTGTTATATCATATTAGGAAAAGATACAGTTAAACCTACCTTTCCATCACACATACCAGAAAAACAGTGAAGTCAATTATTATGACCAACTATTACTGAATGAACTAACATAATTAATTATTTGTTCACCAATGTTCTGATTTGTCAAGATCTTTGCAAGTATAAAGTCAGTACATTGTTCAATATGTAAAGAATAAACAGATTATGGTTAAGATCTTCCATTACAAAACAGGACAGCTCTATAATTCTCACATGGGAAATCTGATCAAACTATGGTGAAAACACACAATGTTTTATCACATGCTAGAGACAAATACAAAAATATTTCAATAATAAATCCTTTAGCTCTACCTTGGTTGCACTCAAAACAGAAAAATTCAAAATGTAT
Organism: Calonectris borealis; assembly: GCF_964195595.1. Taxonomy (NCBI): domain Eukaryota; kingdom Metazoa; phylum Chordata; class Aves; order Procellariiformes; family Procellariidae; genus Calonectris; species Calonectris borealis. The sequence goes on from NC_134312.1 coordinate 96,887,788, forward strand.
TATTCATCTACATTACAAATGAGATACTGATGACAGTCACCTGGCTGCTTGCTCAGGAAGTTTTATTCCTCATATAAGATCACTTACTGATTTCTTCTTCATTTGTTAAGTGTTACATGTTAAGATTGTGCTTCTTTTCAGACACAATTTACTGTTGGTCCTTTCTGTGTACTATTTGTTTGGATTTTTTTTTTTTTAATAGTTGCATTCATTGCACAGTCTTTTATATATATCACATTTTCTTTCAAATCAAGCAAACGATATTCCTGACCTGCTCTCAGAGAACATGCTGTTAAAAATTTGCAATTGTTCAATATAAAACAAAAGAAAGAAAGAAATATGCCAACATATTAATCTTACCAGTAGCAAAACTGTTTTGTGCAGACAATAGCAAACCTATTTTTTGAACTAATAATCCTTGTTCCTCCAATATCAATTAATAATATTAAAGCTTTGCCTCGCTCTAGAGCATGCATAGTATTATTGTATAATCTGCAAAGACAAAGTTAACTTGAGAATGTGCAGCCACTGATAAAACCCCAAGCATAGAAGGTACTCTGAATGCAACTTACTAAATAATTATACTAACTCTTTTGTGCCATTTTTAAGATGACTAAAGTAAATTCACTTAATATTGAAGCAAAGAACAGAATAGGAAGAAGCTTATTTATGTCAAATGATTACTAAATATTTTTAAAATTTATGAAATTATCGAAGTACTCTCTCTTTCTTGCACTTTACATTTCGACAAATGGAACTGGTATTTCCATCCATTATCATCTCCATCAATATCTCATTCTGCCTCTTTTGTTCTGAATTCAGTCAAACTTCAACTGTGTTAATCAAAATATATCACTTCACCCCTTTTCAGATTAAGGTTATTTCCTACTCTGTATAGGTTAGTGAAACTTTCTTTACCATAGGTTTACATACATAGCAAGCATGACTTCTAGCCTGATTTTTGATCAAGCATTCTTTGGATAAAAGGATTATCACTACAGCATGTCTGTTTTTATAAACTGGCTTTACTTTACTTTCATCAAAGACAGGCAAAAGAACTTCTATTAACTAAACAAGTGTACCACTTGAAAGTGATTATTCTCAACTTCCTTTTCATTTCTTTATAGAATAAAAGCAGATTTTTATTCTTTCATGTTTCTAATTTTTAATGAAAAACAATGCCACAGAACATTAGGGAAAGGAAACCATTTATTTTTATAACCTGAAATTAAAATTAGATATGCTTATATATTTAGACACACATTTCATAAAAATGGACACTTTCTTCTAAAAGCTTTCTCTGTGCTTCTTCTTGCATGACAAGTAGCTGCGACCACAAGGCTAGTGTTGAAGGCAAATACCTAATCGCCAAATATAGAATACTTCTGACATAGAGAAGCAAAGACCAAATTTTCTAAAAAGCAGCCACGCATTCAAAAATGAATGATGAAAGATCCCTTCAGGCCCATTACAGGAGCCTTCCTTTCTACACAGTAAATTGAGGAGTCAGTGCTGTTTGTTCTTCAAGAAGATCCTAAAGTGGCTATCTTGATATGATCAGCTGGGCTTTATCATACCTAAGAACATAGCTCTATTTATAGTTGGCAACCATGGCCTGCCTCCACCAGCGCAGCTGTTCCCTGTAGGGACCATGCAGACAAGCACAGTGAAGGGATGTGAGAAACTGAGCTGTTATAAAGCAGAAATGGGTACTGGTATCCTCACTGCCAAATCAGACAGAGTATTTCCAGACCTCTCTGACCAAGAGTACTGGAATTTCAGAAAACCACCTATTCTTCCCAGCTCATTTTGTCATCCTATATTGCCTTCTACAGCTGAAATGGAACAATGTAGAAAACTATGTCAGCACAGACATTGCATCAGTCGCACTGTATAATCCTAGTAGCAGAACTGTCATTAGCTTTATCACAAAGGAAATTAAAATACAACACATGGGAAGTCTTGAGGACTGAATGCCCGTAACTTTGTGCTTTTTGAGAGCTTTCACACCTGCACAAAGTGGGTATAAATGTTATGGCACCTTAATTTGGCAACATTATCATATACACTTTTCACAATGTATTTATACACATTTGTCTAAATGATTATACAAAGCCCAACAAGGAAGAGATCAGACTGTGTATATCCCCTCACAACCAGCTGAACTCTGCTCAGATGTGACTGTCAATACCACATTACTTGTAAGAAAATGTTTGAAAGAGACCTTGCACTAACACAGAAAATGCTGCCTCATTTTATAACAGAGTAAAAAGTAAAAGACAAACGAAGTACACATATTACCCCTCTTCTACTCAACTAGATATGAATCAAGGATCTAAATCAATTATAAGAATTTATAAGCCATTATTTTTTTATTTAGGATCTTTTGTGGTTTTAAAATCCTCGTCTTTCTCTGCAATCCGAATAAATAGTTGCCTTTAAGTTATTTTGGTACTAATACTTCCTTTGTTCTCATTTGGTTATACCCTCCCCCAAGTACTGAAGATGATCAAAAACATCTAAAAATTTAAATATTGCCTTAAAACAACTGGAGTCACACAGCCTGTTTGCATTTATGTTGAGAACAAGCTGTCATAACACTGCCCTACCATTTGTAACCTCCGCATGTTCTCACCTGCCCTCTGCAACAAGAGTCTCTTTGTGTGAAAGGTGTGTTTGTGTAACATTCCTTGTTTAATTTAGACTAGAACCAAAAATAGCAAATGGCTTGTGCTCCACTAAATTTGCACTAAAGCTCAATTACTCATGTGGTTCAGGTACACCAAAGAGTTTCTTAAAGCTGTTTTGGTTCACATCTGGTTTTACATCACATCTAAGGAACAAGGAGGGGAGAAGAGGGTGGAAATTATCACCATAACATAAAAGCTTCCAAAAAAACCCAAACTCATTGCATTTTTTCTCCCATGCAACCCCATCCAATTAGTCATACACTTTCTTTTCCTCAGAAGAAGCCTCTTTATTAGAGGTTATTTATTGTAGCCAAGTTCCATTCCGCATTACTGTATTACAGGTTATAAATTGAAGGAGAAAGTGTCCTCTTTTTTCTAGGGACAGCACAGGAGTTCAAGCAATGAGTCAACACTCCAAAAGCCTTTCAAGCAGAGTAAGGAGGCTTCTTTTCCTAAAAATCTAGCGAAGGAACCATCTAAAAATACAGGTAAATAAATACAAGAGAGGAAAGGACAAATACTAGACTGTTTTGCCTCAGCTTCAGCAAGATTAGAATAAAGCAGTCTCTATTTGATCTCTAAAACATGTTGACATAGCCTAAGTATAGGGGTTTACAGATCATACCAGACAACAGACTGATGGTATGTATAGCCTAACCGTTCGGCTCAGAATTTATTGAAGACCAAAAACTACATAATATGCTTGGAAAATGGGACAAACCATAGGATTCTGAGGAGCCAATAACTTTCACCACAAGATCACAACTTCAAATCCAATCCACTTTGGTGAAGGTTGCCATCCTTACTATCCGACAATTACCGAGTTATCTATGTGATGTTAACCAATAGTCAAAACTGGCTCCATGAAAAGAGCCATTAACATCCTTTTCTGAACTTGTCCAAATAAAATCATCCTGAATTAAAAAGCCACTCTTCCTGATCCTTCTCTCAATCAACAAAATCTCCTCTGCCTGGAGACACAAACAAGTTACAAGGCTAGCTAAGTTATAAACCTCCTAACTTCCTGTAAATAAAACAGCAAGTTTGTGGTGCAAGGTGATGTAATTCAAAGAAGTAGGGTAAGCTACCTCTCACTTAGCACCGGACAGAAGTACGCAAATGGCTGTTACTGCGTTGCAGCTGACATAACTGAAGTCCATCCTGACGCTTACCTGTGCAACTTCTTCTGATTCTGACTTTCCCTACACGCACACCTCTTTCTACATCAACCCTAAAACAACCTCAGCTCTTCTCCTCTTGCCATCTTCATCTGTACTGCCTGCTACTTAAGAAATACCCGCCTTTCATCTTATCTTCCTCTTTCACTTCTGCAATGCTACTTAAAATCAAGCAGCCAACTAATTTGGCTGAACCAAGCAGTATTTAAAAGATTAACAAAAGTAAGTATACACCCTGGTTTTATACTTCTCCCCTTCTCCTCATATAAAGAGCATATAGCAGAAGACATGCAATATTAAAACAGACAATGAAAAAGTTCCATCTCAAGATGTATTCTTCCAAGGACACGATTTACAGATAAGCACAGGAAAGCTCACACTTGTCTCCGTTACTAAGAAATGGTTGTGTTAGCCATGAAGACCATGTCCAGCATCTTGAATGAACCCAAATGTAATCTCCCCATTGCCACTTTATTCCTTCTCTATTCTTATTATTGTAACTTATGTGCTTGATTTTTACACCTGGCTAACATATTTGTCTGAAAAAACTGCCAGCCTACAAAGTTTTTATTTTTTCTGGATGCATAATTCTGGAATGCAGCAAAACAAAAGGAAGTTTGGACTTCACAGAAGTGATGCCTTCCAGCTTTAGTCTACTTCCCAATAAACAACAAAGGGGAAAAAAAGAAAGCCACACAAAAAACCCAAAACCCCAGACCCTCAAAGACACAGAAAGCCTTCTAAGAAGAGTAGATGTACCTGAACCAATAATTTTAATAAGCCTGTGTTAATAAACTTTACAAAGTAAAATCTGTGACAAAAAAAAAAAATCTTTAAATTACTTCATACATAGAAAAACTTCTGTGCAGCCTGTATCTAGTACAGTTTACAGAGTTTATTGAACATCATGTCTTACTTCATTAAGCAAGAGGACTATGAGAGGACATAATTTTATACCAGACACCATACCCAGAAGGTAGATGCAATTCATACACCATAAACAAACTTGTAAGTCATACTTTCTCTGCTTAGCAAGACTCATCCCATAGAATAACAGCAGCATCTACTCTTAAACGGCTATCATATGTGTTTGACATGGAACACAGGATAGAAAGGCAACACCATCACAATGTAAGCTTTTGTTTTAGCCGTTGGTACATAATCTGACTGGCACACTATCTTGTTTCATCCACAGTATCTTTGAGAACTAAAATTCATGACAAATTCTTCACAATAGAGTAATTTTGGTGTCATCAGGCAAATAAAATCACTTGTATATTGGCATTGGTTCCTAAATGTACCATCACTATAAAAGTTAAAAGATTATTCAATTACCCTAATAGGTTAAAAGTATACCAATCAAATATATATACAGAATGCTTCCAAATGCAGCCAGTTCCTCTTTCTCATGATGACCTTTTATCCAGAAACCACAGAGACACTAACAGAAAACAAAACACAAATGTAAGATTGAAAACCACAGAAACTGGCCAGGTGTCAACATGAGAAGCTTTTGGCTTGCCTTTTTTTTTTTTTTTTTTTAAATTGACTGCACTTCAATTTGACAGTCATTTTAGAAACATCTTCAAAAACACTTATTTAAATGGTCACTCCTATGTTTGCATTATAACATTAACAAATAACGTACTTAGGTTAATGCAGGCATATTTGGAAGCAAAGCAGCTTAAAACATTAACAGCTTCTTTTACTAACTTACCAAGAATTAGCATGATTAAGTATGTTGAAGCACTGCAGGGCAAACAGGTACCTAGTCATAGGGCTCAGCAAACAAGTATACCTTCATTCAACTTTAAACTAGGACACGCATACAGATAAAACATCAACAGTAGATGAAAGAGGGTGCACTGAAGTCACAAAGATGTAGACTTTAACTTATAATGGCATGAGGCATGAACTGCTGGAACAATGCTTAGACTTTCTTTTTTTTTGTTTAAGCATTCTGACATAGAGCCAGAATGCAGTTTTTATAGGAAACAACTAACAATTTTAGCACAGGAGAAACATTTCTATTGTACTCCCTTCCTCAAGCTTCAAACTCCATCAGTCAGGCAAAATAATACAGTTGTCACCTCCTGAAATACTGTGATTCAGTGCACTTCATTACTACGTTTTGTTTTAAAATCCTTCCTTTCCAATCATCTCACAAGAATGGCCCAAATAAATGACAGTAAATATGCTTACTGCACCTTCTTCAAAAACTGCTTGCTTCACAAAAGACATCCTTATATCACCACTGTTACCCTTAAGCAGGAAACGAAGTCAGCAATTGGAAAGAAGCAAGCAGCTCTAGCAACTAGACACAGTTACCAAGACACTGTTTGAATGACTGTACAGAGCATATAGCAGACTTTGAAAAAGTGACACTGAAACTGGCTTTAATTTATTGCTAACTGTAAGCAAAACCATAAGTAAATCTGGGTTTCATACAACACAGGGAAGTCAAAATAAAATCTGTTTACATAATGCAACCATTTATGTCAAATTTCCCTTACCATAAAAAGTTCTTATTTCCTTTGCAATACAATGACTTCTGTACATACAACAAATGGGATATTAAAAGAAGAACCCATAGGCTCAGTGCTGAACAATTCTCCAGAGGTTCTGGTAAGAACGCATCTACAGTGAAAACGTTCCTTTACATACTTATGAATTCAAACACCAAAAACATTCATCAAAATCTTTACTCATCATTAAAATAGTTCAAACTGTGTATTTTGCTCCTCTTAGGCAAATTGCTCCAAGTATATTCAAAATCGGACAGTCTTTACACACTTTAAAAAAATCCTTAGACGTTAAGCAAGCTTCAGACCCCCTATCAAGCACAGGAGACTACCACAGTATACTGAATAGCTATAATCACTGCTAAAGATCTGGAAGGAACATATGTATAAATCAAACATAACAGCAGTGACATTTACAAGAATGTAGACATTTCACTACTTCTACCAACACTTTCACCAGCTGTAAAACTATACTGCAACCCTGCCTCTGAGCTCAGGTGCAGATAGAATGGCAGGGATTCAATCCTCCATTCACTTCCTATCTCCCATTCCCCACTACCTCCTTTAAAAAGGGGAGACTCTGGAAACAGCATCATACCTTTTATTTAAATAGATTCAAAGATATACCACAGATGGCAGAGTCTAATTGCCACAATACCGCTGTACCCCTTCCCAAAACAAAACTGCAGATTTTGCACAGAAGCTCTTGAAATATTATTTTTAAAATATTAGGTAATAAAAATAAAATATTAAAAACCTCTTCACTCACCACCAAGAATACACATAAAGTGGACATTAATCCCTGTTATTAAAACTGAACCACTGCAAATCAGGAATCCATTAGGTTTCTGAAAAGGATTCTCAGCACCAAACTAACTTTACCGTCACCTTACACTAACATCACACAATATCTCAGAAATGTGAATATTGTTTTGCTCCATTTCATCCCTTGTGAAAGCTCTAAGTCAATATCCATCATGGCTCCCACAGTTTTAAGAACTGGGATAGGGAGCTCAATCCAAGTAACAGTCACTCTCTCTCTGCCAGATGAAAAACTACACATTGTAAAGCCCCGTGAACAAGTAATTAGAATGAAATGAATGTTTTATGAAGGAAATGCACTTGGTTTTAAAGGTCACAAAGTGACAGATAAGAGCACACAGTCTAACAAATCCAGCAAATTACTGATTGACCTGCAGGGTCAATGAATCCAAACAATAAATATTTCTGCTCTTTAAATAATTAAAAATGTCAAAACACAATGGCTGCAGACAAACAGTGTTAAGAATGCAGACAGGCCAGACAATCTACTTCACATTTAAATATTTCACTTACCTGTCCTGTGACTGCTCCTCATACATTCTTTCCTTTCCTTCTTTGAAGAGTCTTATAGCCCGTTTCGATTTTTTCATGAGACTGTCAATGTAGATTTTAAAATATTCATTCTCACTGAGTTGGGCAAGTTTCTGGTTGTCATCATATTTGCTCAGTATAAGTCGCAAATGTTGGTAAGTGTCAGGTAAAATGTCAAGTATGTAAGGTGGGCTGTTTTTGAGTTGAAGCTTTGGGTTTTGACACAATCTTACCTATAAGCAAAAACAAAAGAATGTAAAAGACAAGAAATACGTTGGGGCAAAAACTGATCTGACATCTTAAAATTAACAGGTGTAAGCATACTTGTCTAACCTCCAGGCACAAAGAATTAAATCCTACTTCATTTATATTCCATGAAATCCCAACATAGTCTCTAATGTCAAAGGATGTACAATTTAACTTAATCCCATCACATCTATAAAAAGCAAACAAGCTTACTTATATAGTTTGGGGTTTTGCTTTTAAAGTAAGAATGTCTTTGCCTGCCTACTATATGGTAAGGAGTATATTATCAAAACACAGTATGCAACTAATGCCATACAGATCTGTTTGCTGCAGGTGAACTCCCTTATGGATGTTTAAATGTCTACTAAGAACTGACCCTATAAATTACCTTGTCATCTTTTCTCTATCCAACAATATAACCTCTTAGTTTGAGACGTCTACACATATGAAAATGTTCTGAATGTTGCCAGTGGTTCAAAAGCTATTAGCTACAACAGACAGAAATTAAGTCATTCACAAATAGGTATCGTAAACGAGGAAACAAAACATTATAAACTCAATATTTTCCAGCTCATGGTGGTAATAGAAGATAACATCTTAATGGACTTGGAATCATCATGTTCCTAAATGGCACAAAAATATACATTACTTAAAAAATAACCTTCAGATGAATTGAACACCTTTATTTCAATCTAGTCTCGCCACTGGAAATGCTTCTGAAACAAAGTGGTACTGGTTTTGTTTCCTGAACATATATAAGGTTAGAGTCATCTCCTGGCTACCTAAATTCTCTGGTCATTTCTTCTGTAATGTTCTGTACTAGAAAGTGAAAGGGATCGAAAGTAATGGGTAGTTTTTGAAGTGCTATTGCATTGAGCTATCCACGTTTAGCTAAAACACTGCAGAGGGACACATTCTAGACATGTGTGTGCAGCTGTACATATGCAAATACTTACGAAAAAATTAAGTCCATCTGGTAGAAGAGTTTTATAGGTGTCATTTGGAGATCGCCACATTATATATTAGTGACTTTGACATTCTTTTGAGGTAACTAACGAGGCTGTAAAAACATCTTAATACTGCTGAAAGCAGACTCCTATTCCTACTAATGTGTCAACTTCAAAAAAGTGCAGCCTTGAGCATTTCTGGGAGGGAGGAAACAGACTTCTATCCTACAACATTCACCCCTCTAAACTCAAAGCTATATCGCTTTTGCTGACCCCTCCTTCAACTTCTAGATCTACACGATTAAGAAATTCACTGCCTAAAGACTGTTGCCACTAACAGACCTTCATGCACCACGAACAGCAAAGCAAACACATAATTGTTTTTTCCCTCTGAAACACACACACAAAACCACACCAGGCAATTAGATTCGGGTAACTAGCATCATAGTTAGAAAAGTGGAGATAGAAGAGTGGACAAAAGTCAAGCAGTGACAAGTTTTAAAAAAGAAGTCTAGCACCATTAGAAGACTGCAAACTCATAACTGCTATAGAAATGTTAGCACCGTTCAAAAACAGTATTAAAAATATGACATTTGCAATAGCTCCCCTCATTTCACTGATCCATTGTTACTTTAGTAATTTCTATTATTCTTTCACCTACTAGACCAAGTAATGGATCAGGAACCCTTCTGATGTGTTGTAGAACAGACAGTCCTTCCCACAGAGAAATTTACAATCTCAGTAGGAAACAAAAAGACAGCAGATGGATGCAGGCAAATATGAGTACATGAGCACAACACTGTTAAACACACTAGAGTGGTTCAGGGCACTAGCAGTGAAGTATTTCTAGATATAAACAGCAAAGAAAAGTTTCAAGCCAAGCTCTAACATAATTTAGTGGCTTATAAAGGAATTCCTCCTCAGTTGAGGAAGAAGCTGGAAGGAAACAAAAAAAAAAGTAAAGCATAAAGATGTTTGGTCATCTCTTCGTCAGGTGATGAACTCTGGAACTGCAATCCATAACTGCAAGAACAAGACAGCAAGAGACTTTGAAACTGAAAATAGCTTGTTTATATTTCATGTGATAAAGAGAAGGTTATCAGGATAAAAAAAAAAAGGACAACACGGTCCAAGTCGTGGGTTAGGAGATACCTGCAGCAGCATTCTCAAAGAATAAAGGTTGGATATGATGGCATTCTTTCAAGGTCAGAAAAGCAAAGCTGAACTTAGCAATACACAAAATAGCAACTGGATGAGAGTTTTAGGTGAATAAACTGATGCAGAAGGTTACATTTATCTGTGAATCACATCTCAATCTGAAAGATTCAGACACAGCTTTTAAAAGAGCAGTTCAGGTAAAGGAGTTGCCTGAGTGAAGGCAGGATGACGGTATCATCCCAAAAGATCAAGAAAGGAACTAACAAGAGAGACTTATGAAGGAGATTAAACATTTTCTTTTAGTTATGCTGAAGTTAAGCTGACAGCTAGAATTCTTTAAGGAGATTTCAGAAACATGAGCAAAGAATTTTACATGTGTAGACAGACCTGAAGATCACCCATGCAGAGACATATGTGAACTTCTTTTTGTAGGAGAGTTAGAAGAACCGGAACCCCAAAGACAGAAGCGAAAACCTTTATGAAAAACATAGACATTTTTCATCTGAACTTTTGTTCTCTGTGATTTCTGATTTAGTGAAAACTTGAAACAAGATTGACATTCTCCCAAAGCCAACTATAGATGACACACATCAATATCACTGATTAGGCATTACAACTTCTTGGAGCAACAAGCAAAAGGAAAAAAAACAGCTGAAAAGAGGAAAATATTTATCAGGGAAAAAAGTCAGCAATGACAGCAGACCACAAGCAGAGAAGGCTGCATTCATTTTGAATTGCTTATTTATGCTAACTTAAATCTCATGATCAAAGAATTAATTCTCTTTCTGAAGTCTATCTTTTCGATCAGATGTGCCAACAAGCAGAATATAAGTCATTTCGTATATATTAGAAATACCATTAAAAATATAAAAACAACAGGAAAATGCAAATTGCTTCTGCTGGTTGATATATTTTCAACAGTTGGTCCATTCAACTATACAAAAAGAATATCCAGTTGCAAAGAAGAATTAGTTTCTCTTTCAGATGTTCCAGAAAGTCTTCTTCAGTCCAGTATCATTACTTAGTCATACACACATCAAAACAGGATCCTGTGGTCATCATGGTTTACAAGGCTTCACCTTCTGCTGAATTTATATAGATAAATACAGCACATTACTAGAACCTTCAACTCCAGAACAAGCTTTTAAGAAAATCATACAAAAATTCTCCTACAGTACAACTCAATTAGTCTTCCGCATTCTCATTGAAAAAATGCTAACATTTAGTTCAAGTCAGTGATACAGTGAAATAGTACAAGGCTTTCTTCACTTTATAGAGTACACAAGGTTTCAGTCCAAAGGAAGTAAGTTTGTAAAGAGATGGCTGGTAAACCATATGGTTTCCAGAGTCAGGATGTCCTGACACGTACCACAGCAGTTCACAATTAAAAGTAAGCAACAAGAAATGACATCTGCTGACGCAAAAGATTTACCAATGCACCAGAAGTGGCGCACATACCTTTCTTCAAAAGAAAACAGAACTTAAAACAAAACAACAACAAAAAAAAAGACCTTCACACTGCACTTTACAAAGCAACCCTCACCAACACTTTAGGAGCAGACGTGAATCATATCACTGTGTGACTTGTGTATTGTTATGACTGGAAGTAAACATGTGTATATTTAGCAGGCATTCAGTCTAAAAAATGAAAAGCAGTCAGCCAGCAAGTTAGTAAGAAATGTCTCTCTCATTGAGATAGACTGAGACAAAGCTAAGCTCCCTTCACTACCTCACTCAGAGTAAATCCAAGTATTTACTCCAGAATCACCGAAACAATAGAGTGAAATTCTGATTGTGAAGAACTAAGGCATCACCCTAATCTACCAGAAAGAGATTCTGAAACAGTTTACCCGGAAACCTCCAGACTGGCTTACTCTATTGCCTACTGAGAAAAAACCCTACCTCCCCCCTTCCCTCCTCTCCTCATTCTGCGCCTCCCCCAACCAAATAAATACCACTACTCATAACATATTTTAAGATATTTGACTTAAATTATAAGGCATTCTTTCACAGCATCTTCAGAGATGAGAGTAATGGATACCTACGGTATTTAGACAATGAATTTCTTATGGAAAACTGTATCTTCTATTCACTTTTTAAAGCAAACAATACAGTTGAAAGCCCTGGACTCATCTGATAAAAGAACTTTTGTTCAAGCAAAGTATAGCAGCCCTAACACAATCTGTTTAAACACCTAATGCTAGTCAAAGACAATACAAGGAAAGTAACACAGCTAAAACAGAATAAGTATCTAATGAGTAGAACATCCGCTAAACATTGTTTTCAGCTGCAGTGAATAGACTAGAACAATCAGAGCACCAGTGCTCACACACTTCCAAAATTACACTTTGAAACAGTCTACTAAACTAGTATCTTCTGCCATGCAGTACAAAAAAAAAGTCAAACACTTTGACACAACACAGACAGTGTAAAGGTAGCTCTGCACTAAAATACCATAACAATTCTCTAGAAAACCACAACACACAATGCTACCAACAATGAATTCTAAAGAACTTAACCAGGGAGGGGCTAATCAGGAAAACGGATGAAATCTGAACATTATGCTCCTTCATCATATAGGCCCCTGCCAGAAATTACATTAAATGCAATGCATTTTATTTTCCACAGAAAGATGGAAAGATGGGGTTTCTTTCTGAAAGAAGCCTTCTCGTCAAAATATAAGTAGAGGTGATCGATCACCGATCTTTTCGGCTGAGAATACAGTAAGTGCTTGTTCAACAGCTACCACACTGCAACTGTGCCATATGTTTCCATACTGGAGGAATAAGCAATTACAATGCTGATGCTACATATGCACAAGGACAGCTGACTTTGGAGGGTCATTTATACTTTCTGTTGATTAGAAGAAGAGAAGCTTCCATTTCTCCATTTAAATTTTCATTCTTTCTCCACAAACAGTGTATGCAGGCCATAAAACTTCCTATCAACTTTGACCAGGTAATACACTGAAGAATACCACGGTTATGATTGAGGATTGTCTTTTCTAGATCCTTTGAGGAACGATGACCTTTAATTGACTTGGAGGTTGCACATTAATGTAACAATTACATAAAAAATTGCAAAGAATAACCAACACACACATAGTTTCAACTACTGTGCTTTGTATACTCACTTAGCTGCTGTTGAAAACTTGGATGCTGACAAATGTTCATTTAAAGAAAACCACATTACTAAGTTACAGAGGTAATATAGCTTTTACTCACAAAGTCAATAGTATGAGCTTTGGAGACGCGCTCTAATTTGCTCTTAGGTAATTATTAAATAGCAAATCAAATTGCCATCCCCATTTATATAGTCAAAGTCAAACAACTGGGTGGGCCATGACAGAGGGCCCAAACAGTTTAGACAATATTGTTAATCTTCACAGTAGAAAATATAATTATTTTCAGGCCCAGCGCGTAAGAGTATTGAAAAGTGATTGGAAGTTGCTGAAATATTCCTGTTTTAAAAAATCCTGTTCAGAATGTGTCACAATTTTATCAGCTTGAAACCCACAATAGTAAAGTGTGCACAATAGTACTGCCAACT